>NC_133828.1:29297794-29607079 GCF_047830755.1 Zonotrichia albicollis
CACACCATTTGGGGTAATTTAAAAGATGGAAAAGTAATATTTAATGGCAAGGCAGTGTTTACTTCATTCTCCAGAATTCCTCAATTCATGTAACTTTTCACCCTCCACCATCTGGAGACCACAAAGCAAGAGAACAACTTAGACTTTCCTGGGGCTTAGTGGTAGATAACACAAAAATGTCAAAATTAATTCTCACACAAAACTGCTTCACAACAAAAAGACAAGCTGAACTGAGTTGGGGAAGGCAACAAGGCAGTAAGTAAAATTTTAGAAAAGTATTAAACATATTAAGGATGGTGAGGTCTTTTACAGAAGATAAATGAAATGAATAGCCCTTGCTGCAGCTCAGAACCCTTTCACCACGTGGCTAATGGTGTAGCTCCAGTCACTAGTGAACATAGTCCTGTGAATCAAACTTACTCTGTTGAATTACCAGCTGTTAAATATATGTATAGGAGTGATATATTTTTTCTTGAACTAGTCAAATAAGGAGAGGAAAGATTTAAACCAGAATTTACTGAGTTCTTTCACCACGGCTGCTCACCTTCTCACAAACACATTTCCTCAATGACAGAATCTGGCTCCTTAGTTTCATGAATATGCTTATGGCATTCCAGCTAAACTGACCACTTTCCAGTTTATCACCTTGAAAAAATGAAAATTGAAATAGTTAGTTTATATCTATGAAAAGGCACATGACTCAGCTGCACGATCAGCTTTCCTGAAGAAGGAGACATTTTAAATTCAGAAAGAAGGCACCAAATTGCTTTCAGAAATTTATCTGTAGACATTTTCATACTTATAATAAGCTGGAGTTTACTATGAACAACTTCATCTTTTCTCTGCTCCCTGAGTGCATGAGGAGCCTTTTGTCTGCAATTCTCATAGAAGTCATTTGGGCCTATGGCTCTCAGCGCTTCCCAGAATCACCCTCCAGTCCCAAGACCATATCTACAAGTTGTAAGTTTTGGCTGAGGCATGTATGTGCCCACCAAGGACAGTGATCTGGTGTGGAACAATCAGGTTTCCCTAAACCTGTGGGAGAATAAGAATAATGGCTTTTGCGATTGCATCTAATATACATCTAGTGCAGATATTATTTCTAAATTCAAAAACAGCTCCACACAAATCCAAGATATAAGTTGTTTTGTTGAAATGCAAACCTGAATGACTGGTAAATCCTACTCTGTAATTTTTCCTTTGTTATAGGATTTTTTTTTCCTCATTTGTATTTTACATCTTCTTGAGTCATTTGTACAAATTCAATACAAAATAAGTAACAGTAAGCTTTTAACTTAAAACCTTGCCAGGTGCCATATTTTATTATTTTCTTTTTATATGGATATTACCTATTCTTCTAACAATTTAACTAGGCATTCCATTAAATCTCTGTAATGCAATTAATGTAGATGGAAACAAATTTTCCATGAACATGGAAATACCACGTTCAGAATATTTAGTTTAAAACTGCCTGTAATTTGATGATAACATTGTTTACATTCATTCAGACCTGTGATTATATCCTTATTCAGTAGTTTTGTGGGTTTGAAAAAGTTGAGTCCCTTTTCTCCTTTTCAGCTTGTTTTCAGAATTTGAAAAACGGAGATACAAAGGGAGCTGTGGCAGCTGAATTCTCTTTCATGTGTGTCCAGTCCAGGTGAAGCCCAGCATAATGTACTGTAATATGTCTCTTCAATTCTCTGATACAATGACCTGTGCATCCTCTAAATCCCCCACAGAATGCGCAGACACAGACTGATTGAGGTGAGTATGGACTTAAGTATATATATTGTTCTTTGTAGCTCTGAGGAATTGGCACTTTTGCCAAATGTGAGATGATGTGGATTGTAATCTATTGAGATATGAGTTCAGACTGGGCCCTGTTATACATTGTAAGAATAACTAAAGATTTGCCTGGAGTAAGTTTTGTGGTGAGTTTTTGTTAGCCTTTTTCCTTTTCTTCCTCAAAACAAACAAACGAACAGAAAAAAAAAACAACCCACCCCCTTTTTACAGTTTCTGACACTTTGCAGTTCCACTAGCAGCAGTAATCATGAAAGTGCCTTTGTGGAAAGAGCCTCTTGGTGGAGGCTGGGGTAACGTGGTACCAGAAATCCCAGCCCCTTCCTCAGGCCTGTCGGTGCAACTGTAGAGAGAAACTGGTAAAAGGCCTGCACATGGGAACCATGGATTTTACACTCCTGATAGTGCAGACTTTGAAAAAAATGAATTCTGGCAAAGAAGAATGAATATTGAGCATAGATGCTCCCAAATCATAGCTCCTAGCTATTTCAACAAGATCACCTTTCTAATGTAATTGGATGAGAATATAATTTTTTTTTTTGCCATAATAGGAAAGGAGTAGGGCAGCAGTTTGTCTTATAGGTCTTGGTGACAAAAGAGTATTTTAAATGCTTGGTCTTTTGTTCCATAATGAGTGAGAAACAAGAGGTTTAACACTTTAACAGAGCTAGTAGTAATAGCAATTAAACAGCAATTTTATTAATCCCCCAACCTTTCTGTTGGAATCAAAAACTTAATCCTGGTCCTAAACTAATATGATTGTGTCGTGAATGTGTACCTCTCTCTGTCTCCTGTCAGGTGCACAGAACTCCCCTTGCTCCCCTTGTCTTGGCCCTCCTAAGGACCTCATTGCTGCCTCTACCTCTGTGTCAGCCTCCTTCATAACATTCCTAACAGCTGACACCTGGAAGGTTTGTTCTGCTGCACTTGTTGCCAGTGGCAGCATTTCTGCCTCTCAGCTTCGCTGGTCCCACAGCTCTGGGGCTGCCCTGCCTTTGGCTGTGCTTGGCTTGGCCTGGCCTGGCAGAGCCCCCCAGTTGTGCCCAGGTGCCACAAGGCTGGGAGGCTGATGCACCTGCTGCTTGCCTGCTCTCAGTGCTACAGTCATAACCACAGGCAAATATATCAGGGTTAAATGAATAAAATTATCACAGCAATTCCGTGGGTCAATAAAAGAAAGGATAGAGTTGAACACATGGCTCTCAGGAAAGTTTTGGGACAGGAAAATTTGTCTAGGATTGCGAAGGTTCCAAGAGATTCTTTCACTTATGAATTCTTACTTCAGTAAGAAAATTTGGAATTTTCATACCTAACTGAATTTAAGTTTTACTAAATTCCAGATTTGTATCTTAAATATAAAAATCACAGCTTAAGAATTTAACATTTGGATTACTGTTTTTATATTAAAAAGTCAGAAAAAAAGAGATAGATTTACATGTATTTCCCACTAACATATTTTATTGAAAACAAATTCTTAAAATATTTTCAACTGCAACTTTTGCAATTTTAATCAACTTTAGTCAGGGTCATTCTGTAATCTAAATTTTTAGGCAAAATTATTTTTTTCATTCAGCACTTTAAATGGAAATCTAGAACACTTACATCTCAGCAGTAACCCAGAAGAGATTGCTTGTTGATGTTTGGGTTAACGGGAATAAAACATGCAGAATGTTTTGCCCTAATTGGCTGGGTTTGTACTAACACATGTGTGCTACAATGTTCTAAAATATCTTACCACAATTCTTAAATACACTTCAACAAATCTGTTTGAACTCCACATTTCTGCTGCAGGCAGAATAGTGGCTGTTGGTTTTGTGTTTGACTCCCAGCTCCTTGCCAGGCAGATTTCAGATTTCGGGAAGTGTCCTTCACGCCAATACCTCCCGCTCCCAGACCCAGCTTTGGGGACAGTGGGAAATTCTCTGTCAACACACGGACAACCAAGGTGCAGAACCCACTCCAGAAGGCTGAGGTGAGGACCTGGACCTGTAACAATAGCCCGTGTGCACTCATGTTGGTGTGCCAGGGTACCTTTGTCTGTGCGTGGCTTTCACTGGTTACTTTAATAGCTAGTACTGGTTTTCCAGAGAATGGTTTATTTTTATGCCCTTAGAACTTTTCTTTTAAGAGTTCAGGGATTGTGATGTAATGCAGGACTTTAAGTATGTGTTTCATTCAGCACCCAAAATTAAAGCTACTCACATGGCTTAATTCTCTTCCAGTCACAATCTTAGCCTTTTTGGAGTATTAAATTAATTCAAACAAAGCTGGAGAAACCTGAGTGAGAGGGACCTGTTTTGCACAGCCAGTGATGTCCTCAAGCTAAGTAGCTTGTATAGGTGCTTTTTCCTTATGTAGATATTTTTAAAGCAGAATCTGTTTTCCTTCTGGCAGAATCCAGTTAGCAACCAGTGTATTTACAGTTTCAGCTTGTGAGAAACAAGGCTTACATCTATTAAATTTGTATCTCTCTTTACTCATGTGGTTTCCCCTTGAAATCTAATGAAAACATCCTTTAAACTTTATTGTAAAGATTGAACTTTAATAGAGAGATACTGAATTTGAGTCTTCATGTAGCAGAACTCAACACCTGGAGAGTAACATCACCAAATGTTCACAAAATTGGTGAATATAAGAGCAGTAAAAACCATCAGTATTCAATTGAGCACAGTAGCACAGCATTGTCTAATGCAATAAGAAGCCAGTTGGGAAAATACATGTCCAATTTTTTTGGTATTTGGAAACAGAAATGCAATGGTAAGAGCTGAGTTTCAAATGTCTTTCTCAGCGTAAGAAAAGGAATGATAAAACAGGGTTGAGAAATCTCCTGCTGACTTTCAAATGTAGGTGTACAGGGGAAATATATCTGCTTGACCAATGACCTTACCTCTCTATACACACCAAAAATTGATCCTGAGATATCAGCACATATTCCCAAATTTGTCGAAAACAATTTCTGGGGCTTATATTTTACTCTTAAGGAGATATTAAAAATGTATGTTCTAAGCACTTCTGTAGCACTCAACCAGGATGTTGTCAATGCCATCATTTCATGGCTTAGGCCAGTCTTGTATGACTTGTCAATATTCCTGCTTCAAAATCTCCTTCACTGAAAGTAGCTGCAGCTCTGGCAGGGTTAGTAAGGCTGGATGCCAATGCTGGGTGACAGGCAGTCAAATGTCAGAATAGCCCATAGCCACCACTGACTTCCATCAAGAGAAGATTGATGCCAGGTTGTAGCTGTGTTTTCCAGCTACCAAGAACTCCTCAATTAGTGAGCAAATTGCAATCTGGTAGAAAAGAAAAAGAGTCAAGTTAATGGATCCTTCTTTGTTAGACTACTGCTGTGTCTCCACTTCTGCTTCCTGCTAAAACACATGCTTGAAAATTGCAAGCCAATACACACATTTCCTTAAAAGCTGAGCATATTTTGTGCTGTGAATAGAATAACAATTCCTCCTGCTTCCTGTCCCAACAGCCCCAAACAAACAAACTTTTTCTCCTCCTTCAGCAGCCTCTATTGGCACTTGTGAGGGGAAAAAAGTTTGTACAAAATCAGTCGTAGATTGCAAGAACATAGATATTTAACCTAAACCCCAAGTGTGAGATAACCCAACCCAGCTGCCAGCCAAGTGCTGAGAGGGGTTACAAACACATCGAGGATGAAGAAGTGATTGTGGGACTATAATGCCAGTATATAACTAGGAGAGGAAATCAAAAGCAATTATAAGATATCTAGAATATTGCTATCTTTTTAATAATATTTATTTAAGATAATTCCTTAAGAGTAGGCCAGCTGAAGCATAATCATCCTTACTATTCACCCTATGCAAGCAGGTGAGAAGGAGCAGCTCTGGTACTTTTCCAGAGTGTAAAATCTGTGCTTGGCTGTATCTTCTGCAGCACCTTCAGAGGAGTGTGTTGACCAACAGAAGTCAGATGAGATAGTTGTGGGTTCCCTCTCAGTCACCTCAGACTCAGTAGGTCAGCTGTGCAAAGCATTTACAAGCTTTCCTCCAAACTGCCAAACACCTGGATAGTAGAAAACCACAATAATAAAAAATATATAAAGTAAAGCAAAAAAATTATTGAAAATGTGAACAAATAAATTATTGCATGTGAATAATTTGTCCCAAGGCACCTGCTAACATGGTGATTATTCTTCACCAATCATAGAGCACCTGAAGGCAACAGAGCTTCTTTTTCATATAGGCACAGCATTTTTTTTTTTTTTGAACCTGCTTTTTTCTGCATTTATTTTAGAGATTAGGTCTCCTGTTCCCATTGTCCTTTTGCTTGTAGGCAGCTTGACCACCAGTGCCAACAGCTGCTGCTGCAGGGAGGCTTCCCAAGAAGAGCCAGAGGGGAGAGGTGGAGAGCTGTGGCTGAGGAATGGGGTTGGGGTCTGGGTAAAGCCCTTGCTGTGGGCAGGACTCAGACGAGCGTTTCCCTGTAAAAGCCAAAGCTGGGCCACAGCACCAATTCAGGGCACGTGTCAGCAAATCAGGATGTGGCAAAACTGACCTCAGGGCCACTGAGATGTGGCCCAGACAGCAGTAAAGCAAATGCCATCTCAATCTTCCATGGAATTCAACAGGCTGGATAAGTTTCATGGTCCAAACTTGATCCAGAGGTGGCCTAAACCATGATCTGCTTCAGGTTTTGTGAGATTCTCTGTAGCTGAGACAGTCTGAGCATCTACAGAGGATTCTTTCAATAGACTGCTGCTTGTAGTTTTTCACTGGTTTGAAAGGCTCCAACAGAATGATGGAATTTTGGGCAGACTTCTGGCAAAATGTACATGTGTAAGAAAAGCATAACTCCTTTGGGACTGCACATTGCATATTGCCATGATCACTAGTGCGGGCTGCATCTGTGCAAGCTTGGATGCAGGAATTCACTATTTTATTATCTTATTGTTGTGTCTGGAAAACATTAACAGGTATTTCTTCTCCCAAGGACTGTATTTAGCACCAGAAACTCATTTTACCACAGGAGAAGGGAACAGGTCAATTATTATACTCCCTGTGGTAAGTAAACTGATTTTGTTTCATTTTTGGTTCCTAATATTGAAATCTGAGTAGTGCTCACATGTGTGGGAGCTTCCATAAAGACAAGGATACCTTACATATATACCCCACTGAATCCATTTCCCAAATTCCACCATATGTCATCTTTATTTCTTTTGCAAAAGTAATGGTTTTACTTAGATTTTACTGTCTCTTACTCCTGTACCAACACCATCACTTACAGTAAAGCTCAGTATTTGGATATACAAATTCTGATATGTAATGTGTGTTGAAGACACATTTTGAATAAAAGAAAAAGAGGTCAGCTAATCATTTAAGTCTCTTCATGACCACAGCACCTAAGTCTTCATTAAGGCAACAATTTGAAATGTGCTGTATATTTTTACTAGGTTTTCCTGATCATGAGGAAAATGTTGTACACCTTAGAAGTTAGTGAGCCTTTTCATTAGTAGCAATAAAGAAATTGCAACTATCTAAATATATTTATGAAAAAACACACATAAAATTTTCCAGTGAAGTGAAGCAGAGTTGCACGACAAAGCAGAACTTTCTTATATCATTATATAAGAAAAGAATTTAAATTAGTAAAACTTGTTTAGACGCTTGGGTGACCTCTGCAAAAACCTGCCATTGCCATAAAACCGTCTAGCCTTGGCTGTTCCTAGGGAATGGGTGGTGCTGGAAGGTGCCACAGCGGCAGCGTTCCCCATCAGCCCCCTTGCCATCCGTCACTCAAAGCTCCTGCGTGGCCGGCTGTTGACGAGTGAACTGAGGAGAGATGAGATGCAAGTTACTGGTTTTACAAATGAAGAATGAAATTGGATGCATTTCGCCCACTTTGCAATCAGCCATTATGTATATGCTTAGATTGGAAAACTAATCTGGTAGTTTTCACATCCAATCATATTAATGAAGTAGCAGAATTACTTGTGTGATTCTGTACTACAGTCAATTTAGTAAATAGATATGAAGGAGAATAAAATACGTAAATTTTTATAATACTCTTATAATTCTGTAGGAATTAAACCAGTAAAAAATGTAGATTGAACTTTGTTTTAATTGGTTTATGTTTAAAGATTCTTTGATCAGCGATAACAGTAATATGTATTAACATGTTGCATTTTAAAGTGACGCTGCCTTTCATTAATCAAGTGTCTGTATGGTTGATTAATTTGAACAAGGTTTAAATTGCTATGAAAATTTATCATTCATAGCCATGATCTCCATTTACATATATGTTAATTATTGTAAATGTAATCTTTTTCTGAATCCTCTGGGCTGCATACTAAAAAGACACAGTGATCACAGGGAGTGACTACTTTTCTATTACAAAGTGAACTCTTACAGTATTCAGTAAAGTCTGTTTCAGTTGTCAAAGACAGACTCAAAACATTAAAACATTTTATGCTAAAGGCAAGTTCAAATACTGTAGATGCTATTTCCTTTTCAAATTATTTCTTTATTCAATGGCTGGAACATTTAAGAAAATGAAACTAAGCGCTACCAGCCACTATAAAATTAAGTTCTGTCTCTATGGGCTTTTTTTCCTTGCTACTCTGAGACTTTCTCATAGTAGCTACATTATTAATAATCATGAGAGTGGGGTTTTCCATATGTCTTTTGAAAAGAGTGACTTGAAGAAGTTACTAAGCCAAAAGAACTCTTTGTAGAACAATTAGACTGAGTTAAATTGCATAAGACAGACATCACCAAGGTTTATAGTCTTTTAGCATGACATAGAAAAAAATCTCTTCACACTGGCTGTAAAATAGCTGTACCAGAGCTCCTCACACACACCACACTGATGCATGTGCTTAATGCAAATAAACACACTTACTGCGCTCTCTTCAAACTCTCTGGCTCAAGGAGATGACAGTCATTTGTCTAAAACTTATTACATTTGACACAGTCAAGAATTTTATCAAGGTTTAAAGAGAGAAGGTGTTTCACAGAACATCTCCTGCAATATTACAGAGAAAAAATGCATTGGCAGGAAATGGATTTCAGATACAAAGCATAAAATAGTTCTCTTTCAACAAACAACTACTACAGCTTTTATTAAAAAATGCATATCAATAGAAACTAATTATTGCCCATTAAATTACACTCTGGGTGTATTGCTATTAATTCCTTTTTTGCATTCACAGAAACTGACATTAGCTTCTTTTTTTCTTCTTTTTTTTTTTTTCTTGAAATATCCAGGCAGATTTTATTCAGAAATGACTTTAAAAATATCAGAATTGCAAGCAGTGATGTGACCAGACCCTGTTCCAGGAAATATTTCAGCATATGCTTATTTTCATCTTTGCTAAGACAGTATATCTTCACTTACTTATCTTTAGTGTATGGCCTGGTTTCTTCTTCCAGAGGGTGTTAAATTGTTCCTTACACTTTTTTTACTTGTTTCCAAACTGGTTTTGTTATTTTTAAATTTTTTTAAATGAATCTTTTATTACATAATTGAAAAAAGAACCCCTCCTAGGTGCAAATAAAAATTTCCTTTATTTTCATTATTTTTTATAATTTTATGTTTAAATGGTTCATATTTACATAATATATGCACTGCAGGACCAGCCTCATTTCTCAGTCACAATTTAATGCAATTAAAATGTTTATGTGGAAGCCTTTGCAAGCATAGCACCTTTGTACTACCTGACTGAGCAGTTTTAAAGATACTTAATTTGCAGTTTTCTCTTAGACAGCTTGATAATGAAATATGTTTTTGTGTTTTGGGTCCCAAGTCTGTAAATGGATAAGATTGATGTGAAAATCACATAAATCTTTTGGCATAAGCACGCACACAGATTTTGGAGAGTTGCAGCCAATATCTAGAAGAAAGTATTCCTAAACACATATCTTAATGCAGAGTTTTGGTGTAAAATTTTACAAGATCTGAATGGTTTGCTGAATTCTGAGCTGAAAAAGGTCACTTTTTCCCTCCCCCATAGTCATGGTGGCTATCCTGTCATTGTATCTTTTGGGACAAATTATTTGAAATTCATGGTTATCTGAATTGCTTTTTTCTCCCATAAGTCTGAAATATGCGCAGTATTCACATTTTGAAGAGATTTTGGTGCTGTTGGATGGAGCTGTGTGTCTGCAATGGTACCCTGGGTGTTGGTACACTAATAGGGGATACACAGTTTGTACACAGATAGAAACACACACACACACACATATATATATATATAGCAGCTGCTATATATAAGTCTGGGAAGAAGCATAAAGCAGGGTTTGTTCACAGTACAGGAATAGGGATGCACACAAGCAAACAGTTCAGCAAGTGAAGAAGAGAAGATTACCTTTCCATAAGGCATGTTATCACAACTCACTGCTGTGAAACGTACAGAGGCCAAAATTACAAGGGATTTAAAGAAAATTACATTAATTCATAGAAGAAAAGACAAAATCTTAGAAGTTGTTCGAAATATTTCTAGGATTTTTGGTTTAGCAAGCCTTTGAATAGTTGTTGGGGGCTGGAAGGATATGCCAGCTTGCTGAGCAAACTAAACCATTGGGTCTCTGCAGTTGTTAGATTTGAATTTTATTTATATATTTACTAAATGAAGAATTTGGTTTGTGTTTGTTTGTTTAAATCACTTATGATCAAATGTGATATTTGGGAAATTTTATTCAAACAAATATACTTCTTCCTAGAAAACAATTTTTTTTTCAGCTGAAAGTTTCTAAAATATGGGAGTAAAATATTAGTGTTTTCAAGCCTGTTCAACAGGCTTGAAAAACTTTGGATCGTTTGGTAGAAGCCCTGTGAATTGAGAATAAATTTAAGCAGAGGCTTACAATAAAGTACCAATTTTACTTGTAGTAATGTCTGACTCTCAATTTTGCTGACATGTATGTGTGTTTGTGTCTGTGTATTTCAGAGGATACACTGTACACTTTGGTTGATAAATCTGTAGTCAACTCAAAGGATATAAAAACACAGCATGTTTTAAATAGATGTACAGGAAAACCAAGGTCTGAATTATTTTTTGTGGAATAAGTCTGGGTTTTAGTTTATAGAGGTGGTGGGACAGTGATATTGACTTACATAGTTAAGCAAATGATTCAATTTCAAAGCCTGTATATGATTTTTTTTTATCCTGCAGACAGAAGCTGATGGAAGCATCCAGGTGATTTCTGAGTTTAAGGTAAACAAGCCCAAAACAATTTTGATATTTAGGATAATTTGTGGATGTCTGTTTGGAGCCTAATATAGTCTCATAGCAAGGGGGAGTAAGAAGCAAAAATGAGTATACAGTTCAGCTGTGCATGTATTCTGTCACAAAATATTTCTTCAGTTAAAATACAGTCAACTTACAATTTTCTGTACCTGCATTGCATAGTTTTCATCCACAGCAGCCCCAATAACTTAGTCCAGACTGTGATCCATGACAGAAGCTGCCATTTGAAGAGGGATTGGTATATTGGAGGTGGACTTGTGGAAAACTGAGCCTTAACAAAGGTGAAGGCGACCCCATCAAGTTTTTTTTTGCTTTCTGTGCTAGAGAAGGAGAAGTTACTGGAAGGAGGAAAAAAAGAAATTATGTGAGGGATTAGGACATCTGCAGCATCCTTTTTAATGAAAAGAAGCAGGGTAGGTCACACGTGCCTCTACCAGAGAAAGGCAAGGAGTAAGATGAAGTTTTACATGCATTGCTAAATACATGGGGACAAAGCACCATATGAAAGAGGCAATACATAAAAGGAACCTGTCAGACCTCATGGTAGCCTCAGTGAAGAAGTGTTGGTGTGAGCTGGTGCCCACCTAATTGGTGTGAGTGGCAGATAACCCTGGGAACTAGAGCATCTGAGGAAAAACAGATTATTTATGGGAGCAGGTTAAAATTTACCATGTAGGGCTGCATCAGGCTGCAGCTCCATGCCTGCTTTACACCACTTCCAAAGCCCTTCCTGCAGCTGTGTGCTTCACCTTTCCTTAGTGCTGAGCTAGCAAGACTGGAGCTGTGGGAGGAGAGGAGGGAGAGGACGGTGCTGAAATCGGAGGGGCCAGTAAACACCTGAGCGGCTGGAATGTGCTCTCTTGGCTGGAGAACAAGCATGGCAAGCAAGGAGGTATGTTCATCTCCTCAACCCATTGGTTCTATATCTCCTGGGGCCTCCAAAGAACCCTTTGAATGTACTTACTTGAAAAATACTGTGCTGAAACAGTTACTATGTTAAAAGTGGGTTTTTTTCCTAATTTTCTGTTTTTAAGATAGAATCTACTTTAGCTCATATAAGAATTTGGGCCTTGTTTTAAAATCTAAATGCAATAAACCTAATTAATCTGTTTATGTATATCCCTATGAAATGGGGAAAAAAAGAAAAAAAAATCCATCATCTGGATTCTAGGTAATCCATGTAACATTTAAAGATAAATTACTTTCAAGACCATTTCTTTTGTTTAATAGAAAAGGATGCTGCTTTCTGTGATTTAATCTGAATAAACATCTCCATTGTTTCTGTCAGCTAATGATCACTTCCAACATTTTCTTGACCAATTTGTTTTCCCAAAGGGAAAAATAAAAAAATATTTAGCAACAGAAATCAGCAGAGGGTTTACCTATTTCACCTCTTTAAAGCCTAATTTCTCCTGTTGAAGGGTAATAGTCTCAGATTTCTAATACAACCCAAAAATTGGATTGCTTTGGCCTTGTCCCAGACTCTGAGAGAGTTATCACCTGAGCTCGAGTGCGCCCATGCTGCTGCCCATGCACCGCATTTGGCTGCGGGAGGGTGCGGTTCTGCCACGCTGGGCAGCTGCACAATTGGGCCCTCACAAGAGAAATGACTCTGGTGGGCAGCCAGGAAGAGCAAACACCGGGAGCTGCAGCTCCAGCCCCACGGTGACACAGTGCTCAGCCCTGCTCTGGTCGCTCAGTGCTGTGTGGGAGCCTCCAATGCCCCCAGCGCTCCGAGGGATGGAGCCAGCGGCAGAGCAGGCCGGGCATGCACCAACACCAAAACAAGCCAGCCTGGGCCAGCTGCAGGCCAGATCACCTGGAGAGTGTCCTTCCAATAAGGACTCGCAAGCTTTCAGATTTTTATTCAGATTATTTGCACTTGCAGGCAGTAATAAGAGAATTAGTTTTGTCTTCTGCTGGTATTTAATTTTTTCCTATATACCCACATTTTCCAAGAAGATTCCCTTTCCCTCCCAAATAATAATAAAATCTCAGTGCATTGTTGAACCCTACTTTACATATTTTTCTCTTCTAGGACATCTGTACTCTGCATACTTTTGCATTCTCCCCTCACCCTTTTCTTCTCAGCTGCTCCATGTTTTTATGTCTCTCAGGAGGGGTTAATTCTTTACAGCTGCGTCCTGCTTGCCAGGAGTCTCACATGTGCAAATTATTAATCTTTTCTATTGCTACAGTAACTCCCAAGGCTTTAAACACCCCCTACCTAAAACTGGCCCTTTTCCAAAAAAACTTTTCATATTCCCTCACTGAAAGATAATTTGGTCCCCTGCAGGGTTTGCACTGTTATTTAGCACAATTGCCTAAGTAGAGTCCCTTATTTCCACATAATAATTTACAAATTGGAATTTAATTTAAAAATTTAAACTCCAGAGTATTAAATTTCTCTAGTTGTTGTACAATCGATTTTTTAGTTTGTTTGGGGTTTTGTTTATTTTGGTTTTTTTTTAGAAAATGACATTGTTTTATTCTGTTTTGCTTTTAACCTTCAGTTTTGAATAATGTGTGTATTTTAGTGATTGTAATGATAATGATCTGATATGCAATTTGTAATGTCAACTGGTGCAGCTAGGCTTGCTTTCCATGAAACACAGAAGCTGGTTCTTAAATATGGAATGACTTAGCTGACTAAGCACAGAATGTTCTAAATTTTTATTTAATAAGAGGTCTGGTTATTAACATCTGTTTGGCCCACTTATGTTTTCAATTTGTGATATTAATTCGATGCAGTTGCCCCATGGTTTATATCAGCAATCAGACAGGGACATATAAATGCAGATATTGTGTGTTTCTCACCAGATACAGGTCTATGCACAAATAGAAATCCACGGGTTGTGTGCACACATCTCTGTGTCTACAGGCGTACACACACATTGTTTTGGCCTGGGATGACTGATGAGCTGGCATTTTTTTCTACCCTCTGTCTTTCTCTTTCTGATGTGTTCTCCTGATTTCATATTTATTTCTCAGCTATTGATTGGATATCATTATGACACTTCCAAGCTTCCAAATAAATAATTTATTTTGAAAGTTAGATATGTCATAATAAAGCATTAAGACACTCCAGGCAGTGTATTTCTGGTTGATTATATACCTCCAGTGGTATTATAAGGCACAGGCAGAGGACTGAATGATTTTAAACACCTGACAAGTGCAATAATCCCCAAGAAGTGCATGGCCTGCAGCATCTTAGTGCTGTTATGAAACAGAATTTATAAATAAAAATAAGAAGAACAGCCAAACCTATTTATTTGTGGGGCATGACGACTCTAGAATGTCATCACTAAGGACCAATCACTAACTTTGGTTTGCACTGATTAATGTAGCATTCATTTCCTAGCATGAACAATAAACCCAAATATTCCTAAGAAAACATTAAACAGCTTTGAGTTTAATGTGTGCAAAGGAAATGTAAAGGTGGTTTAGTTGCAAGGCAGACACATGATCTGTTTAATATATACAGAAGGCCTCCCTGCAGGCCAATTAAAAAACCTTCCAAACAATGCTGACTATTAATTCACACAGTATTTATAACTCAAGTGAGTTAAATTTTAGCATCTCAGTGAAGAGCTCTGTAAGGAGGAGAAATAGATTTCATTAGGACAATAACCAGATATGAATTGTGTTTTGTTCTGTGAAGTAAATTTTAAACAAACCTTTTAACAGCAAAATAATCTACTGTTTGTAGATTATTTTCTCATTAGGAATAAAAATCCTGATAAAGAAGTCTACTTCTGAAAACCTAATACATGTAGCTTATAAAACTGAAACTCTAAGAAGATGCTGGAGAATGTAGTGGTATCATCAAAGCTGTAGTTGAACAAATACTATCATAAAGAGCAGTTATAAAGAAGTGTTTTGTTTTATTTGTTTTTCTGTTGCACTTATAAAAATAGAGCTTCAGAAATGTCATAGTTAACACATTTAACTGCTGGACATTGAAAATCTTCCTTGTGATTCACGGACTGAGACTCAGTGTAATCAAGGGCTCTTCTATTCTTGTGCATAAGCACAAACTGGAGTAACTTTCCTCTTTAACTCTGTAGCAGGGGAAATATGCTCAGGTAAAGGGGATCACCCTTAAAATAACAGGGGAGGTCTGTGATAGAGGTGAAAGCAGGGAAAATGTTCTGTGCTTCTGTGTGGCAAATAACTTATATCTTGAAGAAAGAGAAATCTTTTTGCATTATTTTACCCTGCTCAGCACTGGAGCTTCATTGTCTTATGGAGATCACAGAATCATTAGGGTTGGAAAAGATCCCTAAGGTTGTCAATGCCAACCATTAGCCCAGCCACCACCATGTTCCCTGCTAAACCACATCCCCAGGGCCACATCCACATTCCTCTTGCGCACTTCCAGGGGTGTGAGGTTGTTTTGTCACGTTTACCTGTTCAACAGGTACTGGGAGGGGATGCAGGCGGCTGCTTCTGCCCAGCACTGGGGTTTGCCTCGTCCTGTGCAGGGTCACTGTGGGTGTGGTGGCGTTGTCCTCCTGGGTTAGTGTCTCCCACCCCACAGACACACATGTGCACACCATTTCCTTAGCTTTTTCCAGCCCATAAGATCCAATTAATTGCTTCACATGCTACATTCTTCATAATGAGAGTGGGCCACAAGGACAGTATGCTGGTAAGCTTTTCTGTTCTGAAAGGAAAGTCCATCACTCCCGCAGTGTACCAGTTCAGTGCTGTGAAATAATCCCTGGCTCTTGTTCTACCCTTCCCTTGGGGTATCTGCTCCACTGAATGACCCCATCATGCTCGGTGCATTGAGATTTTGAAACTAGCTGCTAACTACTGTGGATGCATTTCCTGACCTTACTGGTGGGAATTGAACCAAAGTCTCTCAAGTGCTGTAGGATCTAATTAATATGCATCTTATTCCAGGAAAGACTCATTACTTTATAGATATTTATATAAGGGGTATGTCTGCTATAATGGTTAATAACTATGAATAAAGTTTCATTTCTGACAGAGGAATAAAGCTTTTGTTTAGATATGGATTTTTAGTTTTATTAAAAAAATTAGAAAGTATGAATATGATAATCGGGTGAGAGTTCCAAATGGTCACACAAAGTTTTTATTCTTGCCTTTACTACTAGCCGCTATCAACTCTCCTTCCTCACCTAAAATTTAAACAAGAGGTAGGGAAGAACTAATTTAAAAATTAATTCAAAGCATTAGCAAAGGATCCAGAGGGTCTGTGCTGGATATGGAAAACTTGTAGAGTATGAGAAAGTGAAGTGAGTTTTGGGTGACAAGGTATTGAAATAATAAGTGTAAGCAAAGTCCTGTCCTTTCTAAACTGAGAAAGGGCATACCATAGTAACAAAGGCTGCCTATGGATCTGGTCTCCCCTCACGTTTGGAAAGTACAAGGGTTTATTTAGAACCTTTGTAAAGCTACTCTGACATACAGCTTTTATGGCAGCTAAAATTTTTGGCAACACTATAAAGCCTTCGCTCCCCAAAGGAATTAGCTGGTGCTGCAGAGGGGATGAACTCCAGTGGCTGGGCAGACCAGGCACCTCTATTTACTCTCTCTCAGGCTCAACAGGTAGAAATGACAAAATAACCTCAATGCTTCAAAATCACATGATTTCAAAGCAAATTTGGAAAACTTGGAGTCTCAAAATTTTTGGACAACCAAACTTTAATGCTTAGTTATGCTGCACATAATGATTCAGTCATATTGTCAAACCAGAGGAACTGAAATACTGTAAGTGATTGAATGTATTTTCATAGTAACATTTTACCATGGGTATAACTTAACTGTATTTTAACATGCATATGACTTAAGGTTTCCGTGAAGTTCAGTTCTACTGAACTACCTCTATAGAAAATAGTAAGAATCAGAGACAGTGGAAATATGGGGTGCAGTCCTGCAGTGCTTGTCGCCTTGGGACAGTGGTGACAGTACCAGCAGTTTCATTCTGCTGCAATTGCAGGGATTTGTTAATCACTGTATAAAAGTTACCTTTTTGGCCACTTCAGAAAGCAGTGATGATTCTTTCCTCTCATTCCACAGTCCACAGGAACAGAAGTCCCAGGGAGTCCTGGGCAGTTTTTTTGCCATCTTTATCCTGTGGAGAATCACAGCACACATGCAAAGATGATGTGTGAATTCATGAGGGACTCCATGGCATCTGTGAACATCTGTGTCAAGGTATGTTAATTTTTAAATGGCAATTGCTCTATCACTCAACAGCCCTTAGATTTATGCAAAGGAGGGAGTGCTTAGGACGAGGAAAAGCCAGGGAAATAAATGAATGTTTAAGGGAGATTTGTATTTAAAAAAAAAAAGTGTATTTTACAAAATAATAATCCTTGGAGTAACATGACATTCTTGCAATGCATGGTTTGATAAGTAAGGGAAGTTTGAAACTTGGTTTTGTAGGTAGCTGTTGGTTTTGTACTTTGGAAGTGAGCCTTGGAGCACTGTAACTGTGTGTTTGCTCCAAGCCAGCAGTGCTGCTTTTTTGACAAACTGTGGCAATGGCAAATTCACATTCTGAAGATGATTGTCCCAGAGATTCTTTGTCTTTTACTGAGAGATGCCACCCTGGGCTGCTGAACACTTTCTCTTTTTCATGGTCTCCTGTTCTTGTTTGGCCTTGTTCCACGTGGTAATCTGTGTCAGTTCCAGTCTGTGCTGAAACCTTTTCCTACCTCTGTTCATGCTAATCCACAGCAACAAGAGTAGATGGAATGAGCCTGCTCACTCGTGACCAGCTGCACAGGGCTGCACTTCTGGGTTACCCCTCCTCTACTCACCCCAGTCCACACACATGCTCACAGGCACATGCTTGTATTTCTGTGGCACACCCAATGGGAGCTTGTTGAGGCTCACTTAGGAAGCATCACAGGGTTGAATGGACAGATATCACAGCAGAGCTACCTGGTTTATAGCTTTATGTAATCTGAGCTCAGCTATTGGAAATCCATAGCTGCATGCTGTGAGGTAAAGCCAGCAGCATAAGAACACAGGAATGGTCCCGCTGCATTGGGTTAAGGTTCGTCCAGTCCAGCGTCCTACTTCTGACAGTGGATGTCCAGTCAGACAAAGGCAGCATGTTGCTGCCTCTTCCACTCTCCACTTCCAACAGTTTTCAGCTCAGGATATTTCCTGAGCTGGATGTTTCTTGCAGTAAACTCCACAGAATTCTGTGTGTGCTGTCCCAACCCTCCCTTGTGATCTCTGCAGTGAGTTACACAAGTTTGCTCACTCATGCTCAAACTTTCATTCTTGAACTGGATTTTGTTTGTTGCTGCCTACATTTCTGAGAATTGGTGGTGCTATGGGAAACCCTTTCACTCTTTCCTGAATGCTCATGGAGGGACTTGAGCATTCATTCTTAGTTTGCTTTTTCAAGCTGAGGAGTCCTTGTATACCCAGTCCTTTGCACTGATATACAATGTCCTTACTTTTTTCATTTAACCATATCCTCCTGAAGAGAGACTAGAACTGCAGAAATATTAAAAATGCAAGTGAGTCATAGGTTTATTCAAAGGCAGTGTTTGCTTCTGTTTTATTTCTATTCATTCCTAAAAATTCTTAACAGTTTATTTGCTGCTTTGACTGATAATGAGCACTGACCTAATTCTTTCTTGGATCTATAGTATTTTCTACCGTTGAATCACAATTGTCAGTTCAGAACCTATTTGCACATATTTGGAGTTTAGAGTTTTTCCAGTGTGTGTAGCATTCCTTTATTCATAGGGAAATTCATCAGCCATGACATGGACCAGGCATGCAGCCTCGTAGGGTCCCTCCCTGCAATTCCTGGCAGTCAGTCATTGTCCTCTATACCCTATATTTTGTAAATGCAGAACTGTGTTTTGCCTTGATGTAGGTAGTATAGAAGATAAGAAAATCTGTTGCTCTTGTCTACACCCCTTCTTCCTAGATGTCAAATCATGTTCAGCCAGGGTAGTTACAGCCTGCTCTTTACAAGTGAGAAACTGCAGGATGGGATTTGCCATATTCAATTATTTATTGAGTGAAAGATCTTTCTGTGGTCAGTCAGTAGCTATGCATAGGCTGGGTGTCATCTGGCATTTACATTGCAGGATTATGTGTTTGTTTTTAAAGCAAATCTTGGGTATTTTAAAGATGAAAGTACTGTTTCAGCCTCTTCTCTGACACTTATTTCTAGCATTTCCAGTCATTTTAGTTACTTGGAGATGACATCACTTGTTTAACAATAACAAATTGGAGACCATCCTGGGAGTATAACAAATCTATGGAAAGGAGGGGGAATTTCACCCCTAGGTGTTCAAAGTTGATTAGATCTCATTACAGAGTGCCTTAAGTGAAATGGTCTGGAGCTTTGCATTTCTCAGTCTTCAATAGGCTGAAATTTTTGTGTCATAAAACCCACTAGATTTGTGTAGGGACTAATACTCCCTCTACAGAGAGTGAAGCCTTAAAGGGACATTATGTTTGAATTATCTTTCCATCCCTAGTGCTGGTTGTCAGCACTTATATGCTGTAGTGTGGCTTGCTTTCCCTCATCATCCCTTTTTTACAAGAATCCATAGAGGACTTCAGTTTTGGCACCTTTTGCTTGGTACTAAATTCACCTTTAAAAACCATGTCTACACATTATGGGTTCTATTCATGAATGACTAACACCTCATTTGCACTTGAATTTCATTCAGGTTAAATGGAAACACTGTGCAATGCTGTGGAATTTACACAAATTTTATATCCTTGAATACAGATTGCTGGTAATGAAACTGACACTTTGTTGTGCATATTAAAGATGCCCAGAAGCCAAAAGAGGATGGAGAATAGGAGAAAATGCGATCAGATCTGGCCTGAATGAGCAAAGTGCTCTTACAGAGGAGTGGGAAAAGGAAGGAGGAAATCAAAACAATTCTGCAATGAATAGGTGTCCCCTACAGCTCAGGCCTGGGAGCAAATAAAGCTTGGGCTTTTGATGCTGACTGTGTCTGCTTGGACACCTGAGGTTTTCACCCATCTGGGTGCTTGCATTTGTCACTAGGTGGGAATCTGTACTCATCTAAACTAAGTTTCCCACTTCTCATTTGAATTTGGTCTCCCTAGGTGATTGCTGAAGGTGTTTTCCCCCGCCAAGCTTTGTTTGTATCTAAATGTTTTGGGGGGTGTCAGGGGAGGAGAATTCATGAGCATGGAATTTGGAATTTGACTCAAAACCTGCTTTTCTTTCTTGTCCTTTGTGCATTTGGACCACTATGACTTTTCTGCTGAAAATATTAAGCAGAGAGGGCCACTGAATGATCTTTCTTTCATAAGATTTGTCTTCTTTTCCCTTGGCTCATATGATGCCAAGCCCAGTGGCTCACCTGTCTGACATGCACCCACATGTGTGACAGGAATATGAAGACTAATAACTACACAATCCTGTTCTGAAATTTATTCAGAGTAGCAACCAGATGCATGTGATCTGGAGGAAATTACTGCACAACATCCTGTGAGCCAGCCTTATCACAGCCCCCAGAACCCTCTGTGAAAGCTTTTGTCAATAGCCTGTAGGAGGTAAAAGCCTAGTTGCTTGCAAGAATTTCTAAGGTCAGTAGAGATTCTGTGCTCAAGCTACAGAACCTCTGTCTAATGGTGTTACCAAGCAAGTTAAATTTTTAAGAAGAGATCAGAGCAGCAGCAAGGGATGATGTTGGGAAAAATTCTTTTAACTTTAGCTCAATAGTGTATGATCCGTATATCCACAGTCAGTGCTTAGTTTTGTGCCATGCAGTGTTTATTACAAACAAACCTGAGATTTATGTGGCCTTGTTTTAACTCCCTGCATCTAAGACTAATAAGTTTTGTGCCAGCTAACACTTCCTTATTTACTTATTTTAGTGATTAATATGTACTGGCAGATATCTTTTGTTTTGAGAATGAAAATTGTGTGTCAGAGCAAAGAATGATAAGAGAAGTACATTATGACCTGACCACATATTTGAGGTACTCTCAAGGAGAAAAGACTCATCAGAAGATCCAGAACCATTCCAGGATAAATCCATGGAAACATTTAGCATGAGTGCATTATTCAGGAATTGTGATGAATATGTATCAGTTTGAGGAATATAACCTGGTCTTTTAGGCTACTGGGCATGCATGCTTTAAGGAGAATTCTCCGTGCATCCAGTGCTGCTAATAAAGTAATGTCAACTTTCTGACCCAGCAAATTGCTTGGAGGGCTTATTTCACTGTTTTCAGTGACAGTGGCATCTGCCTATGTGTCCAAATGTAATTTTGGGTAACAGCAGCCTTCAGGTACACTTTCCCTACATGACAGAGATCTTGGCTAAAAATTCAGAAGTTTTCTGCTACTGATTGTTAAGCTTTTCTGGTGATTGTAGGTATCTAAAATAACCACTGGAAAGAGCTGGTGACTGCTCATTATTGTTCAAACTGAACTTCCTTGCACCACATAGAAGTTTTCTCATCTCAGAAACTAGTGCAAAGTTTGTCTTCACAGGCACAAATATTAATTAACAAAAGAGAAATCAGGGGAATGTTTAAAAATCTTTTTATTCCCTTGAATACTTATGCCTTCTCTTAAGTCTACACTAGGTCTTTTTTCCATGATACACAATACATCCAATTTTCTCTCCTCACTGGTTAATACATGTGAGAATTATTGTGTGGGAAGGAAAAAAATCTGCTATTTGAATACCAAGTCACAGTAGACAAAATCTGCACTCTGAGTATCTACTCAGGGGACAGGTACTTTCTCCACCTTTCAGAGGTCAGCAATCAACGGTGCAAGTTTTAGGAGTATAAATGATTTTGTATAAGAAATCTTCCTTTATTATTATTTTCTTTTTGTTTCAATTTCCCTGCAGAAATTGATCTGGGTTGCAATTTTAATTTCAGCAGGGCTGCTTGGAAAAGCAAATCTGAAAAAGAGGCTCATAGACTGCATATCATTATTACAAATTCATATTTGGGGTTCGGAATTCTGGCTTCTGCAGACTGCAGAACTGGTATTGCTAGCTGCAATAATACCAAAGTGAGTTGCAGCCTGTGAAGGTAACATGTCAGGCATGTAATCCTGTTCTTCATTTAAAGTTTCTTTCTTCAGGAATATTAAATAAATAGACTATAAACTGTTGAAATTGCCATGCACACTTGGCAGCACCCTGTATGCAAAACAAGCACTGAAGGAGATATACGTGACCCCAGCAATCTCTAAAGTTGCTTTCTAAACAACCCTGAGATATTTGGATCAGCTCCATTAAAGACAGAAAGCATTAGAAGGATAGGAGAACACATCAATATATACAATTTTAAATTATTTTTTTTTCCAAAGAGAATTTGTTTGTATTCTTGCTAGCCTATCATGGTAACCAGCACGCTACCAGTTGTTATAAAAGTGATAACTTGATAAGCTGTTCAAGCCTGATGGTCCTATACCAGGGAGTTGTAAGTTTCAAGGTGCTCCTCTCTATTAAGGCAAAGAATCATGGTCAGCCCAAGTCCAGCTGTCAGCTTCCCCTGTTACCCAGGGCGGTGTGATTGTGCTCCATGGTGATGCACATTGCAATGATTTATATCAAAGCAAGCAAACTTCAAGCTGAATCTGCAAAAAATATAGGGAAGGTCAGTGATAGGAGCTGCTAACATGTTGCAGTTTCTATGAAGCTGCAGAGAAGCCCACTATGAGCACTACAAAGCTGAGAACATTTCCCTAGTCTTTGATTTCTTATTTTTGAAAGGTGAATTTTTGAAAGGTAATGGAGCCAGAAGGTAGCGTAAGACAATCAGGAAATGTTTTAGCAGACAATATCATATATCTGAATAACTTCTATAGCTTTATACTATCTATACATTCCTTTGCTTTGTGGAAAGACAGAGAGCTGCTGCAAATAAAACTAAGGTCTCTAGAGGATAATCATGTAAGACAGTGATTATGCTCTGCAGCATTTATTTACCTGTCTACAATCATAGGCAGGTATTAATGACAACAGAAAAAGCAGGCAATGATAACATCAGATGAAGAAAGTATATCAGCATAAGTGTTAAAATTCCTGACTGGAATCATTCAGTTTTGTGTCAATTAGCAGAGGTGGAAGGGAAAGAAATGCTCTTTTCTTCCTTATTTTGCCATGTTTTAAAAGTAGGACAAGTAAAATATTGTCCAGCCACCCGATCTTCTTAGATGAATTCCGTTGTTGTAAAGTTACACATTTGTGCCTGAAGACCAAAATGACCCTTCGTGCTGTGGATTAAGTGACACAAGACCAAAAACACTTTCCAAGTGCTGTTTCATGATGTGGGGTTCTTATTTCTGGTCTCCACCTTAACTGAATCAGACCAGCAAAATGTGATTTTCCAAATACAACAGGCAGGAAAAGGACAGGAGTTGAGTGGCCTCCATTTCTGCCAGTCTACCCATGTGCACCAGTTCAGCTGTCAGGGACAGCCTCTCTATATCAATCCTTATTAGTGCCCTGACTATTTGAAATGTCATGTTCCTTTTTACATTGCCTCAGTTTCCACCTTTTCTGTGATTTACTACTCAGTGATTCTCTTTCTAACTTCATTTCAAGGCAATATGTCTGCAACTCCTCTGACATTGTCTTCTTGGAGGTGTCTGAAACTTGGTGAATCTCCAGTTTTATTTCTTGCCTAGCTGATCCAGCTCAGAGCTATCATCCATTAGCTTTTTTCCCCCCTCTGAAATGATTCACTTACAAACTTCTTTCCTCTGAATCAGCCATCAGACACTCGAGAGCCCAAGAAGTAGCAGTAAGCTGCTTTTTCTCATTCTTATACCGCTATCTGTATGGTGTAAAATCAGATAGTAAAAAGGGGTGAGGCAGTGGAGGAGGCCTTCATCATGTGCCCTAAAAATCTTTATACCAGAAAACGGTATGAGACTGCAGCACATATTTATTGACACCTTGAATAACTGAATTTATGTTAAAAGTGGATTCTTTACAATGATTCCACCATTATCAGGATTTTTTAAAATGCTGATCTCATATTTTCTTTTGCATTCAAAGGCATAAGAGAGAATTTTGTTGAACTCTAATAAAAAGCATTCTTAGGGCTTGGTATTGCAATTATTGGAAACTGAGGGTGTTAAAAAATGACATGACAGTTCTGTATTAGCTAATGGCATATTTTAGGAATGATTCCTTTTTATTCCATAAAAATCTCAATATTTACCTCTATTCAGTGTTTTAAATGACATGATAAATTATTGAAGCTGTGTTTTTAAAATATGAGATTTTTTTCATACCTTTTATCCTCTGTGAAGTCATGTGCCTTACAGGATTCCTATTGTGATTCCTTGTATCTTTAATATAAACTGTTTCTACCAAGTTTCAAGCAATTGGTCCTGTCAATATTATTTCAGGGTTTGTTGGTTTCAGGAAACAGAGTTATCACTGTGAGAGCATTATTGGTATGCTCATTAGGAGAAAAAAAATGTGCTTTACATCTGTATTTATAAATTATTCTTTGATCAGCCTGTCAGTACTGTACACTTAGAACAGCATCAGAGCACTGAAATAGTAATAATAAGGGGAAATAGCAGTATCACCTTTATCCCTTCTAAAAATAGTGCTGCCACAAACGTTAGAAAGGCAGGGTATGGAAATGCTGCTCGTAGGGAGAGCAGAGCAGCAGCAGGGCTGGAAACACTGGGCTTAGGCTTGCAGGGCTCCTGCCCACAGTTACCTGGAAAAAGAAATAGCCCAGCCCAAAATCTGGTTTAAAAAGTCTGTGTTTAAAAACCAGCGAGAACAGGTCCAGTATCAGCACTGAAAAAAGTGTGAAAAAGCAGCAAAGCCAGCATGAGCAGATGAAGGGTTTCTGAAGGAGCCAGCTAAAGCAAACTGAGAAGTAAATTTACCAACTCTTGACAGTTCTAACTAGAGAGATTTGGAGCAGATAACAAGGAGGTGTTTTTAATATTATTGAAATATATCACAGCAGGAAAGACATTTTGGGAAAATCGGACTCTCCATGCTTCCTTGTCCCCTGCAGAGTGGTTGACATCCAGGGGATAAAGGATGCTGATGGGCTGGGGAAAGGGTGGGGGACCAGCAATGTTCCTTCCTGGTGGAAAAGCAGGCAAAAGCAGTGCCACAGCCAGCCTGTGTGACGCTCTCAGTTCACAGCCCAGGCAAACACCTGCTGAGCAAAGCAGGAATTTCTGGGAGCAGCATTTGCACTGGGCAACTCATGAGCTGATTGCTTGTGTGATGGGAACATGTGGGGGTTTTAATCACATCTAATAACAACACAGCTGCCAAAGGCAAGCAAGGGGAAGGGAATCTGATTCTTCTCCACCCAGCATTGTTGTGAAACTAACTGTCGACTTCCATGCTAATAGAGCCAAAACCAGCAGACCCAGCTTTAAAATGTAATTCTAAGACACAATAGTGTGTTTGGTTTTAGTTTCTTTAATAGCACAGCTAGGAAAGTTGATCCTTCA
This sequence comes from Zonotrichia albicollis, assembly GCF_047830755.1. NCBI lineage: Eukaryota > Metazoa > Chordata > Aves > Passeriformes > Passerellidae > Zonotrichia > Zonotrichia albicollis. Next base: position 29,323,270 of record NC_133828.1, read on the forward strand.
TGGAATACTTTGCTAAAATGAAAAGAACATCAATATTTTTCTTCCAAATAAATACATATTTGAATTTCATCAAGCAGGGTCCTTGCAAAAATAATTACGAAAATAGATATTAGCTGAGCATGAATGAAACTACCCCTTGTTTACCTGAATTAGGAAAAGGATGATTAATGGTAATGAACGTGTTACATTACTCATTTGTCAAAAAAGATCAATAATGTTAAATACCCCAGGAATGTCACAAAGCTGCCTCCAGTGCTGTGCGAGTTTTGTGAACAATTCTGGTGGAAAACTGTCTGTCAAAGGGGCCACTTCACAAATAGAGTTCTGCTTCCTGCTTCCCTCCTACCCTCCTGCTTGGTGCTGAGGAATGACCCCTGCTAACAGGGGGAAAAATAAATCTAGAAAATAAGTATGGTAATTTTTTGCTTTTATTTGGTTATTTTGCAATGCAGATAGTTTCGGGGGGCAGGTACAGTTACAATTAGGGAAAACGTTAATCCCCAGAAGGGGGGTGGGGGAGCTCATCAGTGATGCCCCTGTGCAGGGGAGGGACTGGGGGCTCCTGCTGGCAGGGCTGCTGCCCCTGCTGGCCCTGCTGCTGCTTGAGGAGAGCGTGACACAGCCCAGGAGGAGAGGCCAGAGCGTTGCTTGTGGCAACACTCTCTCCTTGTAGCTCTTCTGTAATTATTTCACAGTTTTTATGTTTCTGTGTGATGCAATGCAAATTCCTGGAGGCAGCAATAACTTGCCATGGAGGACCAATTAGTGGTCATCTCAGGAGAACTCACGTGGTTGTATCCAGTTGTCACTGAGCCAGATCCAGAAGTGGTTTATGTGATGAGCAGGGATTGCTTTTCCCATTAAGAGTCTTGCAATACTGGGGAACAGCAATATGATAGAGCTTACATAGTAGCTTGAAACCAGATACTTAGAATACATAGTAATTAAATGTGCTCTGACAAGTAATCTGGACAACCTTTTTAAAGTTACTACAGCACTCACTCTGCAGATTTGAGAACGGATGCCCTTAGTTTGTATAGAGGAGTGGGATAGAGACAAATATAATCTTCCTGATTTTTCACTGATTCCCCTTCTCACCCTGAGTGAGTTAATTTAACCTTCCCTTGGCTCACTTTTCCCACCTACAAATTATGTACATTGTTGTTTAAGTACCTCAGAGAGATATTTCAAATTTTAATTAGTGTTTGTAAAATGCTTTGGGTTATTTGGATCAAAGTGTGATTTATTATTCAGTAATGTATGTTATTGTGTGGTAGGTGTACACTGCATATGCTGCAAAGGAGGGTGGCAGCAAATACACTCATTTTTACTTTGTTATCTCTTTATATAATGTGGGCTGTAAGGTTCCCTTTCTTTGGTTTCATTTCCAACAAGTTTGATCAAAGGTGTTTTGATTTTTCACACCCTTGCCCTTAATAGGTATTCTAGTGCATTTTTATGTGAAAAAGACCTAATCATATGAAGGGAAGAGACCACTAATATCCTGACATACCAATACTAATTGGGCACCTCCATATATTTTTACTGAGCTCTCGTTCTATATCAACATGAATATACATATCATATTGGCTAAAGGTCATGCTAGTATGTGAGGTCTGATTTTAGCAGAATCCAGTTAGAATCCTGTCCAAAAATGTGCCAAAAAACTCTTCTCCCACATGCTAGGCCCCAGGAACAGGGAGCACACAGGGAACTTAGGGCTGTGCAGGAATGGGAAATGAGCCCTTCTAGTGAGATTTGCTTTAAGTGATCCCTGTAAGGAAGACCCTGCAGACGGGAACAAACTGAGGATTGGATCTATATTCTCAGAGAGATAATTTGCCAGTTGCAGTATCTCCAGATGAGGATATGAGCTCTGAATTAATCAACTTTGTTTACATTTTTACTAATATGAGTAGATTTCTCTGCAAGTTGTTTTAGTTATGGGTATTATTCCTCATGTTGGGAATGACAGACGAAGCCAGAAAGCACTTCTGAAATTCACTGCAGTACAAACCCACACTTCCAAAGATATCCTACCAACAGCACCACTCAGGTCCATCTTATGCACTTACACATTGATTGGTTTTCATCTCTGCCCTGTCCATTTGCAGGTTTATTTCCTGTGATAATCCTTCTGAGCCCTCTCCCTCCTTGTTGGCCACCAGCGAGAGAGAGCCTGGGGAAGATGATCCTATGTTTTTAGCTCCTAAAGGAAAACAACCTGTTAGAAATGTGCATATTTTAAGGGCAGAATAGGATATCCAGTTGTGGAAAATGCACAGCACCATCCCTCCTGGAGGGAATAGAAAACAGACTGCTAAGAGGGAAATCTTCAGGAGAAAACTCAGGGCTTAGGGAAGCTGTGCAGGACCAAGTAGTGGGGAAAGAGCACTTCTGCTTTGCATGATGCTGTGGGTGGATTTGCCTTCAGTTATGCTGAGGCATCAAACACCAGGTTCAGAAAAAGAAAAATAGTATCAAACTGGCAGGGTGCAAATATAAACTCTTTATAAGATCAAGTGGAAAGATGATGATATGACAGGCACAGAGAAGCTGTGGAGAGGCCACAGGGACCTGTGGTGACGTTTTCTGGGCTGCAACACCATGCCTCTGCCCCCTCTCATTTTAGAGTATTTAAAGTCTGTAGCAGTACAATTATAGCAAACTAAAACTCAAAGTAACTGCTTTGATTATGAGGAATTAGATCAACTGCACTGCTTTGAAAGAATTTTAACTGAATGGATGACCTGCATAAAAAAAGGACAAAATTACTTGATGGTGTTGACCACAAGATGGATTGGAACTCAAACACTATTTCTTACAGATGAATTTTAATAGCTATGAATTTATTGAAATACATATGTGTAAGTATGTAAGATGTACCTCCATGTGCCCCACAATACATTTAGAAATATCTGTCTTAACTTTGTAAAACACACAAAACTAAATGATTAACAGTGGTTTGAAACAGAGCTGACACTGGCAAATTAGAATAGTAATTCACTATTGCTTAAGACTTGAACTCAATTCTTCTACAAAGAGCTAATTCACTATATGGAGAAAAGGAAGAATCACTCAGGACTACAGTGTGTAATAACCTGTTGTCCCTTTCTTTTCTGTTTCCAAGGTTTTGCTTTTCCATGCAACCCTAAAGAGTGGACACAAAAGACATATATTTGCTTGAAAGGTGAGAAATAAAATATATGTCTGGACTTTAAGTGGCTCCACACAGCACTGATTCTTGTGTTTGATTTTCTTACCTGTCTACATACAGCCCTCACTCTGTTCCTCTGCTATTGTGCTCAGTGTCACTTTTGCTGAAGGAAAGTGGCTGAAATGTCGCTTTAACCAAACATCTTGGGATTTTGGAGACAGGTCTGAAACTGAAAAGAGATTGATTCTCATGGGAAAACCGTGTTGTTGGACAAGGAGATGTAAATCACAGCTGGCTTACAAAACAAGTGAGAAAACAGATTTTTTTTTTCTTTTTTTTTTTTTTTTTTTGCTAAATTGACAAAGTGGGGGAGGCTAGGCTCTGTCAGGCTAAGGAATCCAGCTTTTCCAGGGCCTGGGCTCCACTGCTCACCTGAATGCATCTGGGAGGAACCCTGCTGCTAATACCCATCCAACACTAAAGCTGTTTAAGTGCTTTTTTCTCACAAGCATATTACCAAGTGTCTTTGAGATCCCTCGGTTCCCACCAGTATTGTACAACAACTCTCACCATTCTTATGAGATTTGTTGTACAGTACTGGTGGGAAATGGGGGATCTCACCCCATTCTTGCTTATTTTAAGCTTCTAAATAGTTTTCTTTTCCATTGGAGGAATTTCCCTGTGTGCAGCAAGGAAGCCATTCTGTACATCTTACAAGAGGGTTAATGCTGAGCTGTGGTCTCTGACAAGGGCTGATCCCACCAGGGGATCAGGAATGAAACTGTCCATGTGGCTGCCAATTCCCTTGTTTCAGGGGCTCCAGAGACTGTCCCTGTGAATGGAGTTACTGGTCTATATTTAGGGAGTTGGGTACAAAACTCTGGGAGAGAGTTGGGAATACTAAAGGGGTCTGGAAACCTAGTGCTCAAGAGAAGAACCAGAGGGATGCACAAGACAGCCCTTCCAGAGAGTCAGGGAATACAGGGCACCAGGCAAGGGGAAGCAGGGGCAAAGCAAGGGGAAATGGAAGGTCACTGGCCTGGGGCCCAGCTGTGTCAGCCAACAGCAGAGTGCTGTCCTCACAGATCCCATTTCCACCTGCGAACCAGCGGAGGAGGAGGAGGAGGAGGCTGGGAGTCCATGCCCTCTGCAGGAGTCAAAAGCTGCATCCTACTGTGGTCAAGACATGGCCAGCTGAGTGTGGAGCACACCAGATACACTCACCAGAGGACAGAGTGCCCCGTGCCTGTGCCTCCTCTTGGCTCACTCTTCACTTTCTATTACAGCTCTTTTTCTGCGCCTTGCCCACTTAAAGCAGTCATTACTCTTTTTTAATCTCCTAACAATAGAGAAAATTTCACCTTCTGCATTTTATATGGCTCTGTCAGTACCCTCTAATATTTTTGATTTCAAGAGCTTTTTCTGAACCTTTTAATTCTCAAGACTAGAAATCTTATTCAGATAGTAATTCAGTCATCTTTAAAAATCTCTACCTATATATTCACTGCCATGATCCAGGATATCTCATTCTTCCATTTCTTCCTAAATCTTCCTTTAGAGTTCATTTATTTTTAGTTTTGCCAATAGTAATTTTCTTCAATAGGAAGTTTTTATGTGCTGGAGAATAATCTGAATAATTTTTTTCCTTTCAGGAAAATTTTGTTTTTCCTTCCAAAGACGGTGGATAGATTTGCCATGAGATGATTCCTAGAGAATATGTGAGAGCATGCTAACATCATCTGACACCTGTCAAACCAGCCATCTTCCCCCATGTCTCGTGCTAGAAATTGAAGCCCAAAGGTAGGTGTCCTCTGAGATGGTGGTAATTTCCAGTAAGCAGATTTAGAGGAAAATACTTTTTTTTTTCTTCTTTCAAGGCTTTCCTGAAGAACTGAAAACATGCTCTTTTTATTTTTATAGCTCATTGGTAGCAGTTCTTCTAATTTAATCATACATACATACAAATGCACATATGCACACACTTGCAGCAAGAAATAACTGTACTAAAACCTTTAATGATACTGAGGAAGCAGTCACCTGTTACTCTGCTCTGGCAGTTTCAGCTGTCTAGTGAACTTGAGTTATTGTGGTGATTTATCATAACTACTTTAAGCCATATGCTATATTCTGCACCTATATTTTATATTTATGGCTTCCTGTATTGAATACTTAAATTTTCATCTTATTTTCACAATGAAAGAATTTTTCATGTGAAAAGCACTAACTAAAATTAGGTAATGATTACTCCTTGTCTCATCCTTGGTACCCGTTACCTTTTTTTTCAAGTGTTTGACCAAACCTGTACCCATTTCACTTGTATTCAGAAATTTGTGTCACAGGGGTGAATAATGTTAAGGTCAGCACTGTTGGTAGTTTTCTAGGGATGACTTCTTGGATGTGTAAACAGTGTTGGCTGAGGCTGAAGGTCGTTGCCTGAAGCCCCTGAGAAGTGGTGCTCCTGATGATGGAACGGCTGGACAGTGTTCCCTGACAGCAGTGCCTTCCTAGACATTGCTCACCTCCCTTGGCTGCCTGTTCTCACCTGATCAGGGCAGCCCCTGTCTTTCTGGGCTGCTCTGGAGGAACAGCTTCAGGGTGGTTCTACAAACCAGATCACCAAAATGAGCCAGAGGAGCTGAGAGGTCTGGTGGTAACACAGCATCCCTTCCCCTGTCTGGTTTCACGGGTCATGATCTGCAGAAACAGAATGGGGAGGATTGGGGATTAGCAGCCACAAGCTCTTCCCTCCTGGAAAAAATGGCTTCACCACTGAAGGAAACATCAGTAACAACAGAGAGCATAAAAATAAAGTAGGCAGATTAAGACCTTTATTAATTTATATTAATTGATCTTGGTAACTACCTTATCTGTGCCTTGAGGGCAGTTTAGGGCTGTGCCCAACTTTCTGCCTCTTGTTTTGCACAGAATTACCAATCACTTTGCACAACCTACACAGTAGTTACCATTGCTTCCCTTCCCTGGTTATAATACTTGAATATACAGTAGTAGTTTCTTAGATAATTTCATTTTCTTGTTGTTTCTATTGGAGGAGAGACAGCAGAGAGGAGGAGGTAAATAGTGGATTTGATCTTTAAATTGAACTCTGCAGGATAGGAGATGTTACAATGCTAGGTTGATGGCAGAGCCTGAAATGCAGGACAACTCTTTGCCCTGAAATGCTACCAGCCTTCTTTACTCTGCCTTCCAAAATAAAACACAAAATAAATAAAGCTTCCCGCATCAGTAAACTTCCCTCTGTTTGAACTGGCAGCTGGCCAACTCATTTGGACTGTTCTCCCCACTGGTATAAAACACCCATGTAAGGAGGGAAAAAAAGCTGAGGAGGCCCCTATGATGGCATATGAAAGAACCCCTCGCCAATTTTCTTATTTGAACAATATAACAGAAAATCTTGGACTCAGTGTTTAAAAACAAGCTTACTCGCACTCTTTTATAACTCTAATTTTGTTTTTTTGAACATTTATCACTTAAAACCATACAATTGTTCATCTGAGTGAATACATATACAAAACCCATTCCTCTTTGGTGTTTTAGTTGGGATTCAAGAAAATAGGAAGAAAAAAAAATATCTGTACAAAGATGCAGCAGTTTCCTGGGATTTCAGCCTCCCTCCTGGACAGCAGTGGCACACGTGTTTGGATTCTCTGGTGTGTGTGTTGGGGTTCCATGGCTGAATGCATGAATTGCACAGGCAGTGGACTGAGATGCATTTTCAGCATGGTTTCTGCTCAGTCACTTATAGGTATTTATGATTTGGTTTTAGAAACAACCAGACTCTGCCCCACATGTTCTAGAAATTTAAAACCAGAAAGGTCCTGCACAAGTACTGGCTGCAAATAGGTAATTTTTTGAATGCTGGTGTATATGCAGAGACAGTTGATAACAATTGACAATTAAAAAGCATTTGATATAAGTGATGAAAACATCTACCTGGGAGGTTTGCCCAGTGTCAGCTACTTTGAGACTTGAACCCGGGTTACTGTCTGTACATTTCCGTCTGTGTTTCTGGATTTACACAGGTGAAATGTTGACCTAGAAGAATATGGAACAAACCACTACAGCTTTAAGCTGCAGAGGTTTATAGGGAAAAAAAAAAAAAAAGGGCAGAAACAAAGGCAAGCAGATGGCTAAAGATGAAGGTCACATCAGATTGAGAAGTTTGTCAAAATGTGATGACATAGGTAATCTGTAAACTGTTATTGCACCTAGCTGGAGGTGCTGAAAAACATTTTGAAATTACAAAAAACACTGGAGTCACCAGCACACAGGCAGGAATGATAGCCTGGAGTGGTTCTGCTCTATGGATGAATGCCAGATGTGGAAAGCGACATATCTGGAATTAATGATATTAAACATGCTTTTCTTTTATGCTCAATAATAACTCTATTATGATTGATACAAACCGCAGACACTTTATCTAGTACAAATGGAATCGTCTGTCATTGACTATATTAAATCATCAATTTCTGCATGATGAGAATCGTTTAGGGTAACTAATCATCTGTCTCGTTCTGAAGTCTTTAAGGCTGATCAGATAACGTTTTGAATACTGCCTGAGCAACCATGACAATCTAACCCTTCCATGTAAGGATTGAGAGGGGCCCATTATGCCGTCAAAGCCTGTGGAAATATCACAGCTCTTTCTCTACATAATACCCTGCTGTAAATAAATCACTCTCCACCGCAAACTTTATTGATCACAAGCACTTCCATGCTTGTGTCTAGTGAAGTCTCTACAGAATAAAATGCTGCTTTATATTTTGTCTTGTCAAAATATTAAACGGCTCTGTCAAGCGGAGTCAGGCTAGCAGTGATGGTGTAATTCTGCTGTAGCCCTTCTCATTCCCTCTTTCTATCTCAGCTGCCAAGCTTACAAAGCAGGATTTTTTTTATAAACTTTCCAATTATAGTCTCGTAAGATTATGAAGCCTTAAGATAAAGTGTCCTAATTTAGAGTGGTAGAGTACTGGAACCACTAGACAAGAGCCTGTTAGATAAAATATTTCTCACAAGAAAAAGATAACCTGGCTTATTTATATACACAACATTAATGGGCAATAGGAGATAGCCTGGAATATCCCTATTATTTTACCAAGTGAGATAGGAGAGAAATATTTGAATTAATTCAAGCTCAAAGTGTTTATTATTCACAGACAAAAAACATCCCTCTTATTACGAGACAAATGTACCAAAGGAGGAAACTGAGAGGTTCCAAGCAAGCACAGAGCTTTGCGTTTCCACACCCTATCGTTAGTCTGTAATTCTGTAAATAAGATAATGTATCTGTAGTGATACAGAAGCACAGAAGCACCGGCAGGGTTTAAGGGGGGGAGGACTGCTCCTGCCTCCGACTTCAGCTCGCGTTGTGTTTGTCGTTGGATGGTCTCACTCCAGCACTGCTCAGACACACAGAGCGCTGCTCTTTTTTAACACCCCGCCAATCTCCGGGGGAAAAACCCAGGGTCTTGCAGAGCTTTGCTGAGAACAGCCCGGGCAGATTGTAAGGAGATTTGGGGCTGTCCTTGGGAGGACGCCGGAGCACTTTCGGGGCTGCTTGACGTTGTAATAGTATTCACTACCTCAGGACTGCAGAATCTTAAGCTCTGTCAAGCATTCCCATATGCTTCCCTCTCCAGGAAAGGCGAATAAGAGCCAAAAGTGGTGGCAAAAAATTCTAACCTGTGCTGAAAATAAGGCTGAAACACAGAAACAGGGAGCTGACAGTGACTTCCTGACTTCTGGGCTTCTCAGGGAATCGTAGAAAATCTGGTCTCAAAATCACCATGTGTTATTCCCTTCCCTGTTTGATTTTCATGCAGGTAGAGTTTCTGTTCAGGGAGCATAAATGTGGAGTTCACAACCAACCTTCTTTCTCTTGGTTGTCTTTTTTTTTTTTCCTGTGACAAATCAAAATCCATATTAGGTGAGAGAACAGCAGAGAGACCATCTGCAGAGGAAGATGGGCAATTGTGAAAAGAGGTCGAGAACAGAATAGGGAAGAAGGAGCAGCGGAGCCAGGGGTCAGCGGAAGGACAGAGGCCGCGAGTTGGAGGTGTAGCCACTCATCCCACACGTAAGCTCCTTTCTCTGAGGCAGCGGGGAGCGATCTCTCTGAAAAGCACCTACCGCAAGGAAGTCCTGACTCTGCTGTGCCTTACAGATATGACTCAAACAGAGATACTCAGTCTCAAAATGAAAGCAGGCAGAGTGAAGTTACTGATGTGTTGGACACTTGACAGTGAGGGCTCCTGAGCAGCAGAGTGCTGGCTGTCCCCATGAGTGACAGGCGCACCATCAGGTTTTCCAAACTGCGTATGCAATCACCACAAATAGTTCTTTCCTGTCATCAAGGAAATTTACTTTTTAAGTTATGCTAGCCAAAAAGTATTCCAGTGACCTAAAGCAGACATGGGCAATTTCTGAGCCAAGCAACTGCAGGAGTATTTAGAAGTCCTAAAATGTTCTGGTCACTCTCCCTTGTCCTTGCTCTTCCTGGTCTATGAACTGTTCCCCTTCAAATGGGACTTAAAGATTCCCTTACAAGAAAAAAGTATTTTGAAATTACTAAATGAAACACTAGATTGCTCTTTCCCAAACTCTGTGTGTTGATGTTTCATCTACATTTTTAAGAAAATATGTTTACCTGGAATACCATTGCTAGCTTCCTTTGGTTTCTTTATGCAGTTTTGAAAAATTGCAGTCTACCATCCAAACATTTTTTGAGATTGATTTCCAAAGGAATGGGTGTTAAAAATAAGAATGACTTGTGTTATGGAAGAGTATAAATACATCCATAACTAACATATGGATTTATCTCTTTGCAGACATTCTAGGATAGTTCTAGGTCATAGTTAAAAATGCATAGCAGAGAACCTAAAAAGAAAATAAGAGCAGAGTTCTCATTATTCAAAATGATAATTTTTATAAGCATAAAAAGAAGTCCAAAAGTAAGCAGCAGAGTTTGTATGAAATGCAGTAAAACATTTTTGTTATGCAAATAGAGTTAATGTAATTAAGAAAATGCACTGTGACTGTCTTCAAGTTAGAACTAAACTGCAGAGCTCAGAAACAATGGATGAAAAAAAGGAAAAAGATATTACTCAAAAGAGGTAACTATTAATGACAAGTCAGTCTATAGTTACACCAGAGATTACTCTGGTGTCAAAGAACTGCTTTTCATGGCTGAACAACTTCAGGATCAAACACCTGGAACAAGATAAACAGCTTTACTTAAAACATACTTCCATGAAATAGTTTGCTCTCCTTTAACTTTCACTACTTTTGTGGGCATGGCTAGTGGGAGGAAAAAAGGAGGGAGGGGAAGGCAGAGAGAGAACGGATCCCCCAAGAGTGGTGTGGTTTGGTCAAAACCTCCAGACCCTGAAAATCTTTGCATACTAACATCTGAAACAGGTGGTCCTGGGCTCATTTTGTGAGCAGAAGTTGCTGTGTGTCGACCTTATGCTCCTGAGCCTTCTCAGATGTGTAGCCAGGAGGGATCTGTCTGACTGTGTGTGATTTTTTTATATCTTTCAGCTGAATCACAGGTCTTAATGCAAAATGCACTTAGGGACAGCACAGGGAATTGTGACTCTCCCTATAGGACTTTTTCACTGTAAACCAATAAATGGATTACACTGATCTAAAAAAACTACTGATGTAGTTTTTTCATCTCTGATTGCTAAAATGTGGATAAAGTCTTCATTTTAATATTTAATAGCAATAATCTTCATTTAATCAGCAATACAAGTATAATTCATTGGAAACCTCATTGACTATTGTGAGTGGAGATTTTCTGTGCTAGCTACTAAGGACTGGGAATACGGCAGGCAGAAAAGAAAAGAAAAGAAAAGAAAAGAAAAGAAAAGAAAAGAAAAGAAAAGAAAAGAAAAGAAAAGAAAAGAAAAGAAAAGAAAAGAAAAGAAAAGAAAAGAAAAGAAAAGAAAAGAAAAGAGAAGAAAAGAGAAGAGAAGAAAAGAGAAGAGAAGAAAAGAAAAGAAAAGAAAAGAAAAGAAAAGAAAAGAAAAGAAAAGAAAAGAAAAGAAAAGAAAACTCCCATCAATGGCGAGCAGAAAGCTGGATATGTAAAGAGAGAAGGGAAGATGCAAATAGCAATAGTGGGTGAAAGCACGGGTATTGCTTCACATTTAATGACTGACTGCGTTAAGGACCCCAGTCGTCTCCTCTGGCCAATCATTAACTGCTTGGAAATGTCCTCCCATTAGCTCTTATTGTTAACAACAAGTTACTAATACATATTTAACAGTATTCATTATTTTTTTAACTGCCTCACAGCAGCCTCCGTGAGCGAGCATGAGCGAGTGGGAGCAGCATCCCCCAAGCCCTGAGAGGCAGAGGAGGGCTCAGAGCTCCATTTTCCCCAGGCGGCCGCGCCGTGCCCGGCCTGTGTGCGAGAGCCCTGGGCTTTGTTACAGGGCCCTCCTTCGTGCGTGTGGCCAGGCAGATGCAGCAGAACCCTGCTTTTCTGAGACAGCAGCAGTGCAGATTTAAAGCAGTGTTGAGTGTACAAACTCTTTTTCTTTTTCTTTCATTTTGTTTTCTTTTTTTTTTTTTTTTAATTTTTGCAACAGCAGTAGATAATTATGTTGCGAGTAAATGCCCACGAAGATTTTTGCTTTTTTCTTCCAAACTCTTTACCTTCAGTTGGCCTATATCATGCTTCTGAAACCAGTAGGAATTTAGAAAAACAACTAAACTGGTGTGATATTAAAACGCATTATTTTAAACACAGACAGTAACGAGTTTAAAAGTTACGAGTCCTCAAAATTCTCTTCACTCATTTCCAGCTGGATAAACAGAAATGCACACACCAGACTAACTTGTAGGGAGTAACAGGCCATCAGCCTGAAGGCCTGCCCTGTGTGTCTCACATTGACTCAAAAGATCCCTAGGCAGGATTTGTTATCTGAGGAAGTGAAAGTAGACAATTTATTGCAGTTAGATCCTCAAAAACAGATTCACAATTATCAAATAACAGAATCTGTTAGTTCTGCTGCCTTCAGTAAAATATCAGATCTCCATGGAAATAGGATTACAGGAGAAACCATATTAGATTAGGGTTCATCTGGCTCAATTTCCTGTCTCTGACAATAGCCAGTACTTCGGAGGAGGGTGGCACACACAGAGTATTAAATGTACATAATTTTTCAGTCTAAATGTATAGAATCTGACTGTAAAATCATCCTGTCTTTCTCCTGCTCTATGCTTCGTCCTTTCACTTTCGTCTTTGGCCCTTTGTCTCCTAAAGAATGATGCATTTTGGGGTTTATTGGGAAAATTATTGAATATTTGAACTATCTCTGAGTCATATGACGCTGGTTAAGTGGTGTCTGGAGTATAAAAACTTGGCAGAGTGCATTTTTGAGGCTTGAGCTTTGTCTACTCACTTGGAGTGCTGTTGTGGCTACAATACCAGTACAATGTAGTATTACTTTTTTGGATCTGTGGGCTGGTAACTCATAAAATCCCACTAAAAATTCCTCTACATTTAAAGAGTCAATAATCTTACATTTAACTTAATCCAGGACAGATAAATAATTCTGAATGCATTTCCTGAACAGCATCTAGTGCTACCTGATAACCCATATCTCCAAACTTCCCTCAAAGTCCCTTTTGTATCTGGGCCCTGTTGTTTGGTAGTGACTGATGGCTGTAAACTAATCAGTGTGAGGTGCCAGTGAGGAGGCCAGAAATCTGCTACAGATACTGCTTGCAATGCAAAGATGTGCTTGCCTCAGCTTTGGACCACAAGTTATGCTGGTAACCAAAACTCCCACTGTTCCCTCAGCTCCAGGCATACCTCCTCCCCAGGGAACTAAAGGTAGTTTTTGTGTTTTTTGCCATAATTATTTTTCTTCAGTAGGAAACCCAAGTAAAACAGTCTGTGGCTTAGGATGCACAAAAATGTTCTCACTTTTGGGAACTCTTCGAGACCCTTTTCTTTGGGGTATTTTGGGTTTCATGGGCTGGGTGCAGAAAATTGGGGGTTTTTTAATTGTAGTCTCCTATAGCAAGCATTTGACCCAAAGCATATGGAAGAACTGCCCCTGTGTTTGCATTGAGACCTCATTGATCAGTAGTTTAACAAAGAACAAAGAGACCATGGTGCACACACTGGGAGCTGTAGTACCACTTGCCCCAGCAGCACACTGGTTAATTGTACGCAGCAGGACATCTCATGTGCTGCCAAAAGATGTTGGAGGAGCTATGAAATAGTGACTTGAAGGGTTAGTAACAAATCAGTATTACCTTCTGGGCTTAGGCTGAGGAGAAAGGGCAGCCCCTTATGGATTTTGTTTTGTTCTCCCTAAATAAAACCTCTAGATCCAGCAGCGTAATGTTTTGTCTTACCAATGCATCTGTTTCTTTCTTGGTAAATAATATTTTAATTCCATGTGTAGCTAATGTTTTAAAGATAAGTCATTAAAGAAACAAATTTTAATTCTAGATTTTCACAGACTTATTAGGATTATAATGAATTAAAACATAATGAAAAATAGCCTGATTAAGGTTATTAAGAGGTTATATCATCTTTAAGCCGTACCTCTGTTGAAAGAGGCTCATGAAAGGAGGAGTTTCTGTCAGCTGAGACATTTGCAATTTGATTAAAAGTGTAAAAAAAGGTGCAAATACTTCTCTACCTGGAAGGATAAAACACAAAGATTCACTGTCACTGAATGTGCCAAAAAGTCCTTGTCTTCTGTGCTGCTCAGTCTTGAGAATATCCAATCCATTTTCATGTCCAGCTACAAATGAAATAGGGAGAAATTACTGTGATTTTTTCAGATGTTTGAATATTAGCAAATGTTTGGAATGAAAACTATTAACACATCAGAAATGAGAGGCTTTTAAAATTGAGAGGAAGAGGCTGCTTATTGTATGATAGATTTTTCCAGGATCCTTGTATTGTGCTGAAGCAGTGGAAATTAGTGAAAATCCACTAACCAGCCATTCTGCTGTGCATGCAGAAAGCCAGAATTCCTTATCAAGCCTCATAATACCTCATCCATATATTAGAGCTGGCCAAATAAACTAACAGTTACATCAGTCCTGCAGCTGTTTTCAGGAGGCCACAGCTCCCTGAACCTGAAACTTTGACTGCTGACAACAAGTTGCTTGAAGCAGAAATGTTATTGAGAAGGCGCCTTCCCTGTAGCATCGCTGCTCCCGCTGCCACCTCCAGCCTGGTGCCTCCATCTGCCCGGGCACCGTGGGGCAGCAGTGCCAGCAGGCTCTGCCCACCAGGTCCAGGATGCTGCTGAGTTTCTCATCAGACACCCTGTGCTGCGGGGACTCTTTCCTCCAAGCGCTGCAGACAGCCCTGGCTGTGAGCTTGACAGGCGTGCACTTGCCTATGTTTATAATGAAGATGCCATTGGCAGACCCTCCACAGGTTGGGTAAGGTGATTTCTTTTAGCCAGAGATTTACACGATTTTGCAGGAAAGCCTTCTCAGCTTTTTCAGCCTTTTAGATGATGCCACAATGCAGCCATTGCCAATATTCAACTTTGGGAAAGGTTCCTGAAATATTTTTACCCTCTGACTCTTCTCTCTGCACTTATAAATATCCTTGATAAAGTACTAGAAGAGCTAGATATTTACTGGACCCAATAAACTGCCAAATCTATCTTTCTCTGTTTACATTTCCTTATCTAATTCCTTATCTAATTTTGTATTTCTTACTCTAGGCCACCAATTGCAGGAGTTGCATGTTGTGAGATACAGATACAATGCATTCCCTCGAGGGACAGAGTACAAAAGTAAGTTGCTTACTTTTTTTTACTCCATTTGTGAACTATTTTCTTGTGTAAATAATTACTATTGAAGCAGTTCACTCTTTCCCTTAGTAGCTGTGCCTGATGTTTACTGAAGCTGAAATGCAAACACAGTATTCATACCCCTTCCTAAAGTCTTCATGCATTCATCCTAATATGCTAGCACTTATTTGGACTAGGATATCAGACCATGTTTGAAAGCGTTTTTGATGCTGATTTTTCAGCGTACTTCCAAAAAGCTAACTACCTTTTAGCCACATCAATGTAAGATGTCAAGGCAGGAGACAGAGAAGCTGCCCTACAGGAAGAGCTGACCAGTGCTTGTGACTTAAATGCAATATCTTGTACCTTATGCACTGTAGGTAAATCATTCAGAGTTGTGCTTGGCCAGTTGTGCAACATCTTATCTGAAGGAGAAAAATTACCTTCTGACTCCCATAGAGTATCATTTTCTGCCCTAATGCATGAGAAAACTCTACTACTCTTTGCTTAAAGAAATAATTTTTTTTCTTCCAATCTTCTACTTTACTCAATTGGAATTAAGTATTTTCTGGAGTGCCCAACAATTCAAGGGTGCACTATACCTGGCCTCGGATATAGCACTCTCAGTGCATTCTGTGTAATTGCAGCACTTTACCTTGTTTATGAAAATGTTGTTTGCTTTTATCTACCAAGGATGGCATCCAGGAATGCTACATTTATTCTTTAAACACCAAAAGACTTCGAAATGCTAAAGATGAGAGTATGCTTTATTGTAAGCATGACAGTAGGAAGTTTAAAAACTTTTTCATCTTTAGCCCTCAATAGTGGCATGCTGCTCTAGCTATAGGATAGGCTTTGCAGGGGTAGGGAGCTGTGATGTTCCAGCTGTGCTCCTGTAACTCAGATATTTGCAGCTGAGATAACTAGTCCTCTCAGCTACTCTGTGCTGCAGGAAAAACAGTCAAGATATCTGCTGCCTAGGCACCATGACTGACTGCCATGGATTGACCACATAGCATCTCTTTTTTAGCAGCATTATTCACATGAATTACTAACTTCAACCATGAAGCCATGCAGTGGATTGCAGAAGTCTGTTATCTCACATAATAAATTAGGTTTAGTAAATCAAGCCTTAAAATAACTGTCTCATTTGAAACTCAGTCTTAGGTTTTCAGGTCATATTTTTTTTACAAATTAACCTGAAAACACTTCTGGCATGAGTAATGTTGAGAATGATGTAGACTTCCCTTGCTATGGGCTAAATCTTCATCCTGCCAACTGTGCCTGTGAGGGCTGTGTGTGCAGAGGCAAAGCAGAATCAAGACCACTAGCTTACTTTATTCAGACCAGCAAGGACAACTGCCTTCATAATGTACCGGTTGATAAAACATACAAGACTTGGAGCAGTATTTAAGAAAAAACTATTTGAGATGATATCCCATTAAACACAGCCATTGTTGATGAAATTGCAAACGCAGAATTTGATTTTGTTGGCTTCAGGAATGTTTCTAGAAAAGCCAATTCAGTATGTCTCTTTCTAACCTAAATTAGGACTGGAATGATGATATCGTGATTTTCCTGTTATATAATAGTGACATAACAGTGTGACAGAAAGTCACATAGACACATAAAGAAAGCCCATTTTTTTTCCCTAATCTACCAGAATGTGTTATGTCGACCAAAACAAATGTATTTTAACTAAATTTCTGGGAAAAAAATCTCTTTGCAAAATAATGCCAGGATATAGCCATGAGACAAAGACATAAGAAGGGACTAGAAGCTGTTTAAGGAGAATAATAAAAAGGAAAAACATTGTGAACCTATAGAGGGTTAATGTATGCATGTATATACATGTGGGTGGATTTTCAGACTTCATAGCAGAAATTGCTTTACTTTTCCTATACTTTAGTTTAAGGAAAATGCATGTGATACATGTAAGCACCAAAAAAAAAAAAAAGACAGTAAAGAGAACTCAAATATTTCAGAAAATTCAAGACCAAAAAAAAAGAGCAAGGAAACTGGCAAAATTTAACAAATTTAGCTGAATGGTGAAGATAATGGTTCAGTGTTGACAAATGTAACATAAGAAGGAATAATTGAAGCCATCCAAATACATCATTATTGTCACTCAAGGGGAGACCTGTGCCTTCTACTGGATGGTTCAATGAAAGTCTCTGCTCTGTGTAGAGTAAGGGTCAAAGAAGCAAGCAAACTGTTAGGATACAAGAGGGTTGGGAGAGAAATAATGCCCAAAATCTTATAATGTCATTAAATAAATCAGAGGTATGCCCTGACCTGGAGTACTATATTCAGTTGTGGTTATCTGCATTGAAGAGAATGTATCATAAATAGATGAAGTACAGAGATAAGCAGTGTAATTGATTGGAAGCATGAAAAACCCTTCATTTCAAGAAAAATTAAAAAGTTCATTTTTTTTTTAATGAGAGGGAAGATGAACTATATGAGTCACTAATAATAACAATGGGTACACAGTGTATAGAAGAGGTTATTTATTTAATAAGACAATAAGTTAAGAAGTGCAATGAATTATTAGTTGTTGAAATTAAAAAGTAATTATTAATTTTTTCTCTGGAACTCCGTGCAACTTGGTGGCCAAGACTTCAGCTGAATGCAGATTTCAGTTGGATATGTATTTAAATAAATATATCATCTATGCTGCAGTCCACAAGACCTAAGAGTTGTTTTGAGTTACAGACTACCCCGAGGGTGAACATTAGCCAAATTACAAAGAGAGTTAAGAAGAAACCTTTCCTGTGGGCAGGTTATTTCATAAATGCTTACTGCAGGGTTTCTGACGCCTCCCTGAAACACACCTGGTACAGGCCCCTGTCAGAGACACCTCAGAGGAGATGGACCACTGCTCTGATCCAGTGTGTCAATTCCTATGTTGAATCAATGATACCCAGATGAAAGGTTCGATATCCTATTATCAGTCTCTTGAACCATCAAATTCTCCTCCTCTTCCCATTCAGCTATTGATTAAATTAAATGCAGCAAGGTAAATGGGGACAGGAAAGAAATTCCTTATCTTAGCAGAGCTCTTTGTCTATGTGCTTTAGTCTGCATTACAAGGAGATGGTAACCCCAAAATGCTGGGCAATCTGTACACGAGACTTTTTCACAGCAGCCTTTCCACAAAAGGATCCCACTATTTTGTTATTATTTTTAAGGCCATTTAAATTTTTATTCTTTTTAGATATGTAAGTATGCATTTTCTGCTCATTACATGCTGCAGTTCTGGAGCAAAAAAGAGGTACAAAGAGACTGTGAAGGACAAACCCCCACCATTCATCTGTACACATGTGCCATGCTGGCTGCTGTATGTTTTGGAAAGATCCTCTGTAGATTCACCAATCTAAAGAAATAATGAGCTTAAAGCAGTGGAACCTCTGAAAACAGTTGGCAGTTAGATAATGATGGATATGCTACAGAACCCAGAGATGTTGGTGGTGGAGGATGAATGATGCATATAATGAAAAGGAGGCTGAAGCTGATCACCTTCCCTGTTAGTATAAACACGTAAAATGCAATTCACTGTGATGATGGTGGTGGTGCATTGCATAATAAATTATGTGTCTGGATCATAAAGGCAATATTTTATGATAGAAAAGTTTAATAGAAAATGTATGTAAATGAGTGCAACTTGCCAAATGATGCTTTTTGACTAGAGTGTAAGAGGAGAAAATAATTTCTTCTCCAGCACATTTGCAAGTTGAGCTGAAAAATGCCTGTGAGTTCCACTTTCCAATTTCACTCACATTTTCAGACATGGAAGGATAATGGATTAGTTAAGAGTTGTGTTTTATTGCTGTAAAACTGCTCAACATTCTGCAAAATTTTTGAAAGTGCTATGAGTGAAAGTTAGTGGTGAGGAAAATGCAGAAATTGCTGATTAATAGAGGAGCAGGACCCAGCCAAATCCTGTTCCAAAATTTCCAGGGTTTTGCAGGGGCTTAAAATTAACCTGGAGGGCTATAAATGAAGATTATCTTAGCAGAGAAGGCTTAATAAACAGAGAGCTCCAGTGGGGTGGAAAAAATACCCAGGCAGATAAATAATCAAAATGCTGGACAGGGAGACGCTGGTGAGAGACGGGAATGCTCCTGTGCTTCCCACAGCCTGCAGAGGTGCCCTGAGAGGGGTGCAGCCAGGCTTTAACCAGGCTTTATCCCCTCAGGCATGTGGGGGATCCTGGAGTTGTCCTGGGCAGGCCAGGAGCAGGGCTTCGATATTCCTTGTTGGGGCTCTTCCAGCTCATGGTAGGATTCTTCTTAAGGAGCTCCTCTTCTTAAGGTGAGTATGAGTTTTGAGACATGTTGTTCAGACAGGAAATGTGTTACCATTAACTAGGTTTAACTGCTAATAAAAAAGGGAGTGGGATATTTTGGTGAGAGTACAGGAGTGGGTTGGGGATTCTTTTTCGTGGTGTTGGCTACATTTCTAGTGAATACATAGTGTTTGGGTTTTTAAATAATTTTAGTGAAATGTGCTTTATTTTGTATATTTATATATTTAAAAGTGTATACATATATACACAATAAAGCCTATCTTTGAGGAAGTTTTTACAAAAAATTATTTTAATATTCCAACAAAAACTTGTGATATACTATAGAAAAGTAAAATTAAATAAAATTTTCTTAAATAAATTCTGAGCAAAATTTACACCTCATAGACAGCCAAAATACTTATAAAAGCACCAAGTTGACATTTTGAAACACAGAAGCCTAAATCATTGTTTTGTTTTGACATTTTGATGCAACAAGTAGATATTTTTGTGTGACATTTCCAAAGCAAGTTGGGATTTTTTTGGTAACTGTCCTGCAGAAATGTTTTATGATTCAACAAGCAAATGTCAAACTTTCAGAATTCCCATGTAACATGAATTCCATTGGCTGATCAACTCTTGTTCATGCCGTTTGAGGAAGAGCT
Organism: Zonotrichia albicollis; assembly: GCF_047830755.1. Lineage (NCBI taxonomy): Eukaryota > Metazoa > Chordata > Aves > Passeriformes > Passerellidae > Zonotrichia > Zonotrichia albicollis. The sequence continues at coordinate 29,343,175 of NC_133828.1, forward strand.
GAGCCTATCAACATGATAGAAATCTGTATTTCCACACAAGAACTTTCAGTTCAAATTTGAATTCTAGCAGTCTCACATAATTATCCTTTTTGGCAAATTCTGTTGAGAAAGAGTGGGTGTAATATTTTGTCACTTTCAGATTTTTTTGAGGTAACAGCAAATCAGAGCAGAAAAGCATAAAAATCATAGTTCAAGAGGATTTTAGGAAACTATTTCATTAGCTGAAACTGGAAGCGCTTGTCTTTATTTAGTCAAACACTATACTGCCCCCACCTATACACGAGGTAAATAAATCATCACAAAAGGATTTTAGCTTTGTCTCAGCCCAGCAGCATTCATTTCTGGCTGGTGGGTAGGTGTCCCAGACGTGGAAGATGTACAAAGCTCTCTTGTTACCAAATGCCAAAGCTGAGGCACTGGTTTTCTAGAACTGCACATAGGTCATATTAAACAGCTCTAAACAACAGAAAAGCACCACATTTTTGCAGAAAGGATGGCTTGCCCATTTGTAAATCTTCCTGGGTAGGGTGGGTTGGATAATAAAATAATCTGTACCTTTAAGGATGTGAAGAGAGTAGAACTTGCTGCTTAATTCTGGGGTCTCCCAGGATTGGGGAAGGAGTTAGAGTTTGGTTCTAGATATAACAAGGACCTATGTGAAACTGTACCCCAAATCCTCAGTCATTAGCAGTTGCTGACCTGAGGATTTTGATTGTCTGACTTGAATCACTCTGGCACAGATTGGGTTTCATTCATTTCTTCTGTACAGTCACATAAATTCACATAAATGAATGGAAAAAGAAAATCTTAGTATGAATGTTTATTAATAAAAGAGAAGCAAAAATAAGCCATTATTTCCAGGTTTGTTTTCAGATAATCTCACCAGAGTTTGAATTTTTTTTTGTATCTAGATCCACAACATGTTTACTAAAAGAAAAGAACCAACATGAGGCAACAACAACAGCTCTACTAGAAATCCCTTACTAACACAAAGAGCAGTACAGCTGTGCTCTGCTGAAATGGTTAATAAGAAAAGGGAAAAAAGGAAATTAGACCCTTTATTCTAGAGAGCATGCATTTATGCAAAGAGGATGTTTAGCTGGGGGTGAAGAGATGAGGACTTGGCCAGTTATGAACTTGTAGAATAATCATGGGAAAAATGATGAAGTGTTCATAGTGGTATAGTAATGACATACATAAAGCAAATGTGTTATGAAGAGATCAAATTGCAAAGAGAAATGAGTAAATGTTGAGAACAATGTCGTGTTCAATGTGTAAACAACACATCTCTCTCCTTAGCTGAGGTTGGTATAAGCAAGCAAGAGTTAAAAATACAAGAGCAATTTTTAGAGGCAACCTCATGACTGGCAATCAGTGCTAATAAGATTCTTTCCTCTTGCAAGATTCACAGAAAGCCCTCAATCCATGCCGAGCACATTCAAAGGCAAGGGACTAAGCGCTCCCCTTACAGGTTCATTATCATTCGCAGGTTATCCCAAGCCAAGTGAATCAGGAAAGCAAATGAATTAGTGAGAATTAAGGAGCCTCTGTGGTCTGAACCCTCTCCAAATCTCAGCTAAGATGAAAGGTAGACGCTGATGTCTTGTGTCCCGGGGTTTTCAGAATTGGAGCCCCAGTGCCGAGCCGCTTCCTCCAGAGCCTTGCAGAAATGTGCAGGCAGTTAATGTTGCCTAACGTCTCCTGACCGTGGGTTCAGCCATGTGGGAAAAGTTTTACGAGGCTGCAAAAACCAAACCCCCTTTCACTCACAATTAATTACAGGAGAGCTGTTATAGCACCTCGCTGTCAATGAGTCCAGTGAAAGAGCACATTCCTCTCATCTCGCTCAGTAATAATCAAAGATACTCAGGTAATGTCTTAGTGCATAACAATATCAAATGGGGTAGTTAAAAGACACCTCTAAAGCACATTGAACCACTAGCAGTATTGTTTCATTGGAAGTGTTACCTTAAATGATAGGATTAGTACATGACATGAATTCATGATATGAATTGGGATCTCCAGTGTTTACCTTCCCTATTTTTGTCGGTCTGAAACGAAGCAGCACCTGACAATCTTTTAATTATGTACTTGTTTTTAGTTGTTGTGATGCAGTGATCTTCTGAGGGAAGCTATGGCCTTAAAGTACAATCGGTTGGAAAGATTTGAAAGGAAAGCAGTTTGTTTTCATTAAATACTTGTTACTGCTAATTATATTTGATCATTTTAAATAATACAGTTTAATTAAAGAAGCATGTCACCTAGAAAAAAATATTTGTTTTCCAATGGATAACAGTATATCTTTGCACTTGCAAGTAGGGGGTGGAAATATCAAGTGAAAAATGTGCAGATGTATTTGATTGTGTCTGTGTGTGTTTGCATGTAGGTATAAACAAAACAGTATTGTTTTAGGGAGACTAGATGTTTGGTAGAAAAAATAAATCTATTCAAAATAATTTTTCCAGTTCTGATAATGAAATTATATTTAAAGGGCTATATTGCATCATATCAAATTATATCTTTATGTGTGTTTCAAATTATTTAACATAAGTAATTATCCACAATAAAATGACATTTGTCAAATGACATTAACCAGTGTTTTTACAGCCTAGGTTTGTATCAATGTTCTCATCAGATATATTTCTCTGCCATGCTTTTTAATGCCATTTTCATAAATGTGAAGAGTTCACTATGGAATTACTTGTTTGTCATAATAAATGTATGGATTTAATTTTATTTTTTTGCAAATGATACTTTTTCAAGGTTAGTTTAAAGGAAATTAATAGAAAATGAAGGCTAATAACTCTGCATGTAACTGAAGTCTTGAATTCATGTACCAATATACATAATTGTTCCTTTAAACAATCATGTTGGAAAATTTTCTAGTTTTTACTTCCCCTCTTCATATAATTCCTGACTCATGACCTCCTATCTACCAGTCAGGCTTGATGTGCATGACTGTATCTCATTTATAATAATCATGATCTTTACAGAGAGATCGATTAAAATATTATGGTTCTTTTAAAATCAGAATGCATATCAAACGAAGCCTCACTTATAAAATAGAGGAAAAACCCGGGCTTTTGCAGTCTCCTCCGTGTGAATAAGATGTTTTAGAAATCTCTTAATATTCAAAGACAGTTAATCATTAAAGAGGCAAATATGTTAATATGGTTTTATCACAATTGAAAATGCTGTTAGTGGTTCTATGGATTACACTGTTCTATATACACTACATTTAACACAGTTAGCAAAATGGGTCCTGAAACTCAAAATCACCCCCTTTAAAATAATATATAGTTTAAATAAAAGGCTAAATAATTTAAAGAATTGTTTTCTTTGTGGTATGCACTCTTTTTTGTATAAAAAGTATTTTAGAATATTTTAATCTCTTCCCTTTTTGTTTTCACATAAAATTGCTGAATGGAAAAAACCCAACATTATTTAAACTGAGGTTGAAAATATCTAGAGGCTTCAACAGTGGACAATTTCTTTTCCTTGTAGTTATAATTAAATCTCTTTTTTTTGGGGGGGGGGGATCTTGGGGGAAGGAGGAGGAGGACAGTGTTACTAATCCCGACCACTATATTGCTTGCAAAGAAAATGCTCTAAGACTTAAAGGAAAGATAAAGGTGAACTGCAGGATAGTGTTAAAATTCAACAAATCTCATTCTTAATTCCTTAACACTGCAATGCTGATTATTTCCTTGTATCTTTTTTATTTTCACCAAGATTTGTGGATTTGTGCTTGGAATTTGAACATTTTTCTGATTTTTAAATTAGATGAAAGAAACATTTCAATTTATATAATTCTACCCACTCTCTTCCTAACCGCTGTATCACAAGAGGATTTTATTAATTGCATTTTTTAATGCTGCTCTTGTTTTTAATCAGGTTCCTCTAGGTTAGCTTCTGTATCACATTTAGCAAATTCTATTTATGTTATCCAAAGAATTAAAGATAGCAGAATGCAGGTAAAATAATTTTCAAGAAGGCTTGAGCATAGGACAGAAAAAAAACCCCAAACCAAAACAAAAAACAATTAGAACAATCTCCCAGCCAGTATCAGCCTAGAAAGAAGCAAAGCACACACAATACCCTCAAGTGTGTGTGTGTGTGTGTGTGGGAAGGGCCTCATAACACCAATATTATTTAAAATGGTGTGGATCTGCGGCAGCCTGCAGCAACAGCAGCTCCAGCCGGTGCTGCGCCAGCGAGGCAGCGGGCCCTGCCCTTGCGCTGGCCACAAATGACCAGTGAAATCCCAGAGGCACTCTTGAATTTCTGCATTCTCATTTCATCAGCTGCAAAATATCTGTCACTCATGTCCCACACTGGGCAAAGTGACACCTGCCAGTCTCAAGAACAAGGACAAATTAATGTTCCTCCACCAACTGTGTCTCAGAAACGAGTGGCGAGCGGCAGCGCGAGCAATCAACAGCTCGAGTACATTGTTAAAGTTTGCAATGCATTGCTGGGGGTTCCTTTCAGACAAGGTAATTTGCAGCAGCTGTTGTCGGTTTGTGCTGTTATTGAACACGTGTTCTGCCGATTTCCTTCCTAATGAATCTTTTAAAAATATTTGCAAAATACGTGTAAAATTGCATTGCTGAGGTTTCATGAAGCTGCAAAACAAGGCGGCTCATTTTAAACAATGCTTGGGAGAGACGGTGCAGCAGCTGCCAGGCAAACACGTAAGTCAGACACTCACCTTGCCCCCTCCATCTTCCTAGAAATCACTCTGAAATATTTTGGATAGTAGGTATAAAATCCCCAAAAAACCCAAAACAATAAAAAACATTTCTGATGTCTGTCATCATGTCACATCATGTTATGCGATATTATATCTGCTTGTGATGAGATGCAACGTGACAGGATGTAATGCAATGTAACATATAAAAAAATGTAAATAATCCACTTTTGGGGATTAGATATCTGCTGTCAATTCCTATAGCAGGAACCTGAACTGAATTTATTGAGGCGGATGGGAGCTCAGCAAACACCAAACTGTGCAGTGGTGTTTGCAAACCAGCACACATCACAGTTCACTGCCTCTCCCAATTGCTTTTGGGTAGTTTGGCTCTTATATGACTGTATTACGATGTTAAATAGAAGTTCTTGTGGTGTACAGTCTTGTGACTCAATAATTCTGTTAATTATCACTGCCTACAGCAATCACTCCAATGATGACTTGCCATGAATAGCTGTATATTTTGTATATTTTGTAATATACTTGTTGGAAGTAGCTGTGGTGTTTTTCACAGCAAAACACACAGTGTGAACAGAAAATCATGTAGTAAATAGGACATAACTGGGGAGAAAAAACAGTGCTTTGGGCCAAATAAGAGACTGCTCAGGACAGCGTAACCTCCCGAGGTCTCCCTGAGGCTGGAGACCTTCCTTCCTTTGTTGGCACAGCTGTATTTCTCTGTAAGTTACTGATCAAAAAGCACCTACATTTTAGGATTGGACATGCTCTGCACCCTTTCATCACTGTGGCAGTTCACCAGTGCTGTCTGCCAGCTCTGGAGGAGCGGGCTTGGGCACAGAGCAGGGCAGACTGTGCCCGTGGGTGTCTGAGGAGCCAGAGGGCTGTGCCATGGAGAGTGGGCATTTGAAATGTCGGTGAATGTAGCCTGAATGCTCTGGGGTCTTCTGTAACAGTGGGGAGATGGCTTTTGAAGTATTGCATAGGTCACTGATGATTTGGGGAAATTAGAAGATCTAGATTTGCCTTCACATGGCCATGGGTAGGGAAAAGGGCTTATCACCAGCAGTGGGAGGAATGCAGAGGGGAGCACCCCAGTCCCCTGACTTTCTCCCAGCATAGCCAGGGTCTCTCTCTGCCTCTGCCCCTGCCTTCCTACTGACTCACTGTGGCAGCTGATTTCAGCCCATAATTCCAGCCCCTATTTGTGTGTCCAGTGCCTGGGAAAAAAAATACAAGCCATTGTATTTCATCAGTAATTAAGTGCTAATGGATGTCTTAGAGCATGCTTTTAATTTTCTTTCAACAGAAGACAAAATGCCATGTTGTCTGAAGCTTCAACTGCACCACAGGCACTCTGCAAAAATATCTTCTTACAGCTACAAGGGCTTCACCCCCACTATATTTGACTGTGTTGGGAGCTCGAGCACAGGTGAGTGGACAGCATTTTAAGTGCTGTGTTTATTCAATGTTCTCTAACCAGGGCTAGATAATATGATATTTACAAAGCCCCATTCTCTGCACCCTCGAAGGTTGCCCACCTTGGCAGCATTGATGCCATTGAACTGGTATTAGCAGCAGGGAGGGGTGGCTGTAAATTTTGCCTCATGCAGACAAGGCTTACAAGGTAAGCAGGCGGACCCCCAGCTGCAACTGTGTGCCTGGGAATGGAACCCTTTATTTGCTGTCATAGTGATGACTTTTAATTGTCCCAATAAACAAGCTTTTAAAAAGCTTCTAAAATGTTCTCTAATAACACACTTTGGTCTTTAGCCATAGAAATGCAGAAATAATTAGAAGTGCCATTGTGTACAGTGCCTTCTGGACTGGGCTGAAGGTGAAGGAGAAAGTATCATGCTATCCTTGTCAGCTGCAAGGGTAATTACTGCTGGCTGAAATTACTCAACATTTGTTTATAAGCTCCCCAGAGCATGCTGTAAATAGATTGTCTGTTATAGTCCAATCACATTAAAACGCTGCTCCTTGCAAACTGCTACCTCCTGTTTTCTGTAAGCTAGACAGAGAAAGCCTGCTGCTCACTTATTGAGCACCAAGCACTGAAGAGCTATGTTTAATGTGATTGTTTTCATTAGCTCTTCCCCGTCTGATATTACATTTATAGTTTGCTGGGCTTGAAGACTGGCATGTTGCATTGCTTTCATTTACTGTAGTAAGACTGAATAGCTTTATTTCTGGAAGCTGTATGCAACAGTTGATGGGAATTTTGGAATAGCAAAAGCGTAGGAATATCTACAGGCAACTTGTTCTCCTCTTGGGCAATGGTGTTTTTCTCTTTGCCTTCTAAATGCTCCTGCACTGGTTCCAGCAGTGGCCGCATTGCCTAAATTGTCCTTTAAAGGATGAGGAACATTTTCATAAAAGGTTAGAAAGAATGTATTTTCCTTAGCACTGAATTTCACGCTACAGCATTGTCCTGTCCATTATGACCTGAGTTGTATGAAATAGTGATGCAGCCACAGCCTGTCTGTTTGATTTGCTCTCAGCGTGATTTACCACATCATATCACAGCAGCTCAGGTATTTCCAATAAATATGGGGACAAATTCATCGCTGACATATGCAGAGAAAATTCCAGTGCTATCGATAGAGTTGCATTTGCTCCCACCAAGGTGAATTTGGCCACTAAACTGAAGATTTAGGGGAAAGAAAGAGAATTTTGTAGAAAACCCTAAATCGCAAGACAAAACAACCCAACACATAAAAAAAATTCCAAAGACCTTCTATCTCCATGTACTGCAAAAAAAAAAAAAGGCAGTACATAACCAATACTGGGTATCAGAGGCAGAAATTTGTAACCCCTGTTTCATGAGTAATTCATGAGAACACACACAAAGGGTATTTCAACAGCACTCAATTTATTTACCACTGATTATTCCCCAAAATCAGTACTGATTATATATAGAGCAAAGTGTGGACTCGTCATGTCACATTTATTTGAAAAGGTTAGTAACAACATGCTGCCTTGCATACCTCCACAGCTGAAAAAAAATCTAGACATTACTGAATTTAACCTGATTTTCTTAAAATGCAGGCACTTCACTGGTGTAAATCCTCATGGAAGACATTGCAGCTATGACAACTTACACCAGCACCTGAGCTTCCCTGGAAATAACACAACAAAGCAGCAATGTTAGTGACCAGTAGAGAATTATTAAAGGAACACAGATAATTGGAAGAAAATAAATGACCTGGGTAGAAGAGCTACTATAAAATGAAGTGCAGGTAAATCACTATACTGGACACCTTCCAGCCTCATGTCCTAGGTGCCTTTCTCCCTAATTTTAACATCTGCTTAAAGCTTCTGTTCTCCGCAAACCAGTCAGAAAGGGAAAAGAATTGAAGTTTGGAAATTCACATTTGTTTCTAACTGGAATCATTGCCTGTGGAAAACTGTCCTTCTGGGAAAGATGCTGGAGTGCTAGAAATGATGATTCAATTGCCCATTAAGATAATTCCAGGAAGTACTACTTTCTTGAGGCTGTATTTCCAGGAATGGCAATCATGGCATCACTGCTCTGACAGTGCTTTAGGTATCTCCAGAAGTGGACACAGCAGGTGAATATTTCCAGTTACTACAAGTAACACACTACAGGTTAGATCCTCTGGTTATCTTTATTTGCAAAAGCTGGCTGGTGCAGCATATTGCAGTCCTTTGATGATGAACTATACCAATTGTTTTGCAATAAGTGGAAGCTTCTTTGCAATCCAGGTAACATTTTTTTATGTTCCTATTCCTGCTTTTTCGTGCTATTAGAGAAGCAGTGAATCTTTAAAGAGAAACTTCCTACAGCTAAAAAAGACATTAAGGGGGAAAAAAGCTGGGAGCCATAGTGACAGGTACAACTAAGGCTGTATCCTTCGGTTCCCTGGAAACCAGTCAAACACTATCTCATCTTGCAATGGTTGTGTCTGATCCTCTGCTTCAGACATCTTCCTAATAATGGCAACTACAGAGGTGACTCTCTGCAAATAAGGGCTTACAGCAACTGGACATCCATCATATATCTCCAGAGCAACATTAGACCACCCTAATGGGTACTCCCGTCTTCATTATGATATTAATTCTCTAAATTTCCAAAGTGATTTCATTTGTAAAATGACAAAGGCTGGCTGCTCAGGAGACAAAGTGTTTTCATCCCCCTCCTGCATGCTTACAAAGGCTTGCTCTCTTTAGTCTTTGGGGGAAAAGAAATTTGATAGCATTAGATCTCTTGTGATACACAAGGCTGCCTAACAGCTACACCACCTGCCAGCACCGCATGCCTGCCCATCCAGCCTGAAGATTCTAAAGCAATGGTTGATGAGTAGAACATAGAAATTGGGGGGGGTGGGGGTGGGGGGGCAGCGGGGGGCTGGTAGAAGCATTGCAGGGAGAAAATAGAAGCTGTATAAAATACTCAGTGTGAAAGTGAGGCAGGATTGAGGGTAAGGGTGAGGTCAGAGCCAAGGCTGGAAACTGAATCAATCTGACCAAGGTTGGTTTGGTTAGATTAGGTAAAAGCATGATTTTCTCCCTGGTGTATCAGAGCCTTTGCTGTGGCTACAAATTCACTGACAGCCAACCAACGTAAGCTTTTCACAAAGAGACAATTTTTGCATAGCTCCTGATCTCCAAACTTTTGAGGATTAAATAAAATAGAGTGGAATTAAAAAGAAAATCAGTAAACCTGTCCCCTCACTAAATGTTTTGCCCCACATAGTGACTAACTGAAGTGCCTGACTGAATAATAGTGAGAAATTAGGAAGGCAGTGATGGTTGTAACCTGACTTGTGAATGAGTCTGGAAGCAAAACAAAACAGTATTTTAATGCACTGAAAAGTGTACAAGACACCAGTCTCACTAGGCTTTAGGCTGCTTTAAGAAAGTAGACAATCCTTTAATTGGTCTGTTTCATATTTCCTCTCATTTACACTCCTGCCCCCATGTCTGTCCGCTGCCGAGCTTGCGGAGGCAGCATCGTGAGAGACTCCAAGGAGTCCAGCTCCTCTTCCCAGCAAACACTGCCTTCAGCAAGCTGCTGATTTTAGTACTCCACCTACAATTTCATTCCCTTTGTCCATGCTCCAATGCTGGATTTCTATTGTACCAGCTACTACTACACCCCCTTTAGTGATGAATCTCGGTAATCAGGATCAGCACTTGGTACTGGTGTAGCTGCACGCCCTCAGTCTTGGTGCATCCTGTATCCCAGGTGTCCTTCAGCTGGCAGGAAGAGAGCAGAGAGCCTGTTGGGGACTGCAGCCCATGGCCGGCCACCTCCCCACATGTCACCAACACTCACTCCCCAGCCATGTGGGGCAGCTCTTGGGGTGACTGTGCTGGGCAGTGTGACACAGAGTGGCATGTGGCTCTGCATCCCACCACTGCCTTTCATCACGTGTTTACTGCAAATGGAAATTTTCATTAAATTTTATGATTGTATAAAAGTGTTTCCATCTCACAAATTTGGGAATGTCACTGTAAAATCTTGTTTAAAACTAAATTAATTAACAACAATAAAAACATTGAAGAGGATGACTTTTTTTTTCTCCCCATAGGAAGCCTTCATGTTTAGTCTAGAGTAAAGCTCTTTTTTTTTTTCCATTTCTCTTTCTTTCTGACCCAATAAATCTTGCATTCTTTGCTGAACAGCCATGCAGCTTCAGCAGGAAGCAGACTGCCCCCCTCTTTTCCCTTCTTTGCCCTCATTCCCCAAATCTCCAGCAATTGTGGCTTAACTTGGTTGTCAGAGCCTAGGCTGGAGCTGTAGATTTGAACCCCCTCACACTGAGGAGGTCACTGAACCGTAGTCAGCTCACCAGTTTCTGGGTGAGTGCTTTAACCACTGCTATAAAAGATGAGCAGCAGCATCACCACCATCCATCTTTAAAAATAAAGAGTAATCCAGTTGTCCAGCCCTCAAGGAACAAAGCTCCTATGAGTCAGAGGGTTTTGCTGAATGTGAATGAGGGTTACATCTTAATGCTTAACTGGAGGCTCTGTGTGCACTGGTTAGTTCTAAAGGAAATATGATTTTGGATTATTAGCCTCTCTTTATAACTCCCTAGAAGATTTGTACATCACCTCAACTCCACATACTATTTGATAAAAATCCTTGTTTCCAGTAGTAAGAATGTACCACAAAAGAAATCTGGATTTTCAACTTGGGTGTCTAAATTTTCCTCAGAAATCACATCTTTCAATGTATTGTTTTAGACATCAGGGCTGAATTTTAATGCTCTAATGATCCTGCCAGATGATGACTGTGTTTTTTCTGTGTCATCTTTTATAGGCATGGGACATAGAGATGCTCAGAACCTCCTGGAAATATGCTACTTTCCACAGCTTCATTTTTCTGCACTTCCAGTGTTCAGCATAAAATCATGATGGTCTGAGGTGGGTTGGCAGCTGTCCCTATCAGTTATTTATGGTTTTTTTTTTAATTTTGCATTCCATGGAGTAAAATTCAAACATGCTGTAAGAAACTCTACAGTGATTGCTTATCTCAGGGATAAACTTGTCTCCATGTTACATGCTTATGATGTTATTGAAGGCCCTTTGGCCCCCAAATTAAATTATTAATGGAAAATTCTTTGTCATTTGTTTCTCAATGTCACATGAATGTAAAAGTATTTTTCAGTGCTGCTTCATGGAGAAGACATTCTGCTTTTGCATTTAACTACACTTTTTCTGAAAGAGGTTCTAAGCTACTATTCCTTTCCATCTTTAACTAAATACTGTAGTTCCCTCTCTAAGATTAATCCATTGCAGCTGCTAGTAATGAAGGCTCTGCTAACACCCCAAAGTCTTGCCTCTTTTTTCTTGCAAAAATCATAGGCTAATATTTGGAGGCTTGTGCCAGTCTCATGTAAGTTAACAAGTATAAATCTACTCTGGTGTCATATGGTTTCTGTCTTCCATGGCTGCCTTCCAAAAGCTTGAAACTCCAACCTAATGTGTCACTTCAGTACGGACAACATACTGAACAATTTGTTAAGGGAAACAACATCCCATTTCCTAAGCATTTTGGATGCTCTCTGTTAATCTAATGCAGACCTGGAGCAATCATACTGTGTGTAGGATCTTTACTATGGAAAGAATTTTTCCAAGGGTGGCTGTAAGAGCTACAGTATTTTGGGTGGGTGGTCTGTGCTCAGGAACAAGAGCAGAATTGCTTTGCTGTGGTTCAGTGGGTGAAAGCCTCTGTGAAAGGTGGCTCACCACCTCATTTGTGGTGAGGAAAGCCCAGACCCTCCAGATAAGGTGTTGTGGCATAGAGAGTTTTCTGTTAATTGCTTATGTCCTTTCTGCTCTCATGTTGGGGGACAGCAGAGCTATGACCACTTGATATGGTCCACGCTGACAGTTTTGCATGGAAGGGTTGAATGGATTTTTTCTCTTTACATGCCTGGGGGAAGTGAAAAGCTGGTGCAAATGATGTTTGGTTTTTTCCAGGCTCAGATTCATAAAGACAAAGATGTGGCTGGAAGCCACTTTTATTTGCTCTCTCCACCCAGACTGTACTTTTATTGCTGAGCCTCTGGAAGGCACAATGCAGCACCTGAGTGGTTCCCTGCTCTCAGATGCCTCTCAAGGAGAAAACAAGTTGTTTGCCATTTTCTTCCCTTGTCAGATCAAGCCAATACACATACTCAATATACCTATCTTGAGAAGTTTTCTTTATTGATGACTCTCACTTTCTCTGCAAACAATATATTTTCTGCCGTACCCGTCCAGGTAAATAGGGTTCACTCTGGAAATAGAAGGAGCAGAACCATATGGGAGAGCATAAAAATGAACTGACCTGAACTACAGTTCTGAAAACACTGTAAATTGTTTCCATTCCTTGACAAAGTGTTCACACTGTGTAGGAGCACCTTTGTTGCTGTGACTTGTCTTCTAATTGTCTGGCACCTTCCAGGGAATAGCTCTCCTTGTTTGCTAAATTATGACACAGGGACATGATTTGCCAGCTTGATCTGGTCTTTTCTGCATTGACAAGACTTTTTCATTGCATTCCCATAGAATCCAATACATGAAAAGCTCAAAATTTGCTCAACTTTTTAAAATATTTATACAACATCTGTTTTTAGTGGTAGTGGAGAGATGCCCCAGATTAGTTGGACTCTACATATATGTTGCTTGTTTTATACAAACTGTTTCAGGGATTCATGGTGTGGAGTTTTCTGCACCAACTTATGTTTGCCCAGGGAGCTCTGAAGTGATTTGGCACCCCTTCCATGCACATGTATTTTAAGAAGTCACAAGTCTGTTGCATACACAATAGCTATGTAGTATTAATATTATACACCCATGTGATAAATCTCTTCAGCACTGCTCTTTCAGAACATTGTCATTCAGGAGCATAGGTACACTCAGAAAAATTCTGTTAGCATAGATAATTTACCATGAAAAATAGTGGTCCCACATAAAAAAGAAGTGTGTAGAGTACAAATATATTGCAAGTTTGTTGCTCTCATCTTGTGTTTTTATTACTCTGTAGAAAATATTTGTTTTTTGCTATTTGGAATGGTAATAACAGGAATTATGTCTCCTTCACTAAGCAAGCTTTTTTAATATAAATAGGATTTGTATATGCTAATTAATAATGCATTGTATCTACACTGACTACTGGATACTGTAACCCTTAAAAGGAAAGGATGCACATAGGCTGGTCACTTCAAATCCAAGCTTGTCAGGTATTCTCTGTGCACCAGGGTAATGCTGCCTTTTGAAGAACGTGTCTTCATTATGCAGTTCAAGATGGCCAACACCCAGGCCTGATATTCTGCTCCTGACCTTGTAAAAATCATTTGCTGTTCTGAAAGCAGGAACACCTCATGATAAAACCATATTAGGTGATAATGACATTTTGCCAGATTGTGCTGAGAATTGCTCTGAGAGGGAGGAAGACGTTTCCATTGATTGTTCATCAATCTTCAGATTGTCTTCAAATGATAAACAGCTCAGGATTTCAGCCCTGCATATCCGTGGTGTGAGCAAACCCCAGAACCATGGGAGAGTGGGGGGATGTGGCAAGGCAGAAAGGGTGAGCCCCAGCCCTGCAGAGCCACACTCAGCCGGGCAGGTAGAGGACAGAGGGCAGCCTTCAGCTTTGTGTCCCGAGGAGCAGCATTGTCAGTGTTTGGCTCTGCAGAGCCATTTGTGCTGGTTTCCAGTGCAGGAAGAGGAGGTTGATAGTGATACTATTTACAATTCATTATGACAAGATTGCAGAAGATTGTTGAAGACAGGAACCACTGACCTCCCATTTCTCTTTCATCTGTAGGAGTACATTCATAAATGATAGCCCACTTTAAGGACACTGGAGTGGAGAATTATACTGGGCTGCTTCTACAATCTTCTTTACCTTTTGGGTTAGCAACATCACTAATTGGCACTTGACAGCACTTCCAGATACTCCTTGTGAATCTCATAGTGTGACTGATGGTTGATTACATAAAGAGAAGAATTGTCTGTTCCATTTTAGTCTGTCAAAAACTAGATGCTGCATAGCATGTACCACATCTGGCAATTGATAGCACCATGTTTGTTAAGGTTATCTGATTGGAAGAGCTGCAAGCAATGAATAAGCCAGCAAAGCTGCATGTGATAACCTCCCCACAGGGAAGCTGCATGGCCTGACAGCTTCATGCTTGCCATTTCAGTATTCTGCATTTTTAAAGTGCAATAGGGAGCTAAAGAAATGCTCCCTCTTTTCTGAATGCACTTGCAGAAAAAGACAGCCTTTAATGTGCTTAACAGATCCTTTTTTTATACTGCTGAATTTTTCAAAACAATTTTTCACATCCTAAAACAGTAGGAATTATTTTGATGCCTGAAAGCATTTGAGGGACTAATTCATCTTGCAGTAGAACTGCTGCAACTTTTCTCTTGATGATTAAAGAAGAATAATTGAAGTTTCATACCCTTTGTTATTACATTTCTAAACCATAGCTCTTTCTATATATTTTATAAACCAATCTTTTCAAATGCTTGTTCAATACAGGAGAGTTAGTAACCATAATTTTCTAGTTTTCTCAAGATATGTAGGCTGGTATATCCAAAGAAGAAATTGCTATCAGCCCTAATGAATAAAAACTCTTTCTGTGTGCTTAGTAATGTGCACCTTCTTTGGCTCATTTTACCTGGTTTCCTCTGGTGAGGACATCATGCTAGCTAACAGCATCTTCAACAGAAAACAAAAAGCTGTACTAGTGCATGCAGTGGACTGGATAGCTCTGACCTGCCATTGAGTGATGGATGTTCTCACAGCAGCTGGGGAAAACAGCATAACAGAGAGAAATATTAGTGTTGCATTGCATATTTTTGGGCAATATTGGCTTTGAATCTCAAATGCCCTAACACTTGCATGCATTTCAGCACCAGGTCCCTACGAGTGCATTACATAAATCTGAATTCTGGGCAGCGCAATGCAGACTTGCAAACCCCTTCTTTTCTGAACTCTATTATTTATAAGATTAAAACCCCCGAGGTTTCAAATGGCAGGTTTATTGTCAAGTACAATGTACTTTTCATTCTGAATGGACAGAAGCCTTTGAGCTTACCTGAGTCTGCCTGGCTGTCCTCAGTTGCTGCTGTGTGTATTAGTGGAGGCCAGTCTTTTCTCCAGGGCTGTGAGACAGGCATCCTGTAGGGCCCTCCTCCCCAACCACTGATACGTGGAGGAGAACTCTTCCTTTGCAAGCACTGGGTGCATGGCCTCCATCCAGAGCTGCCTCAGATTTAGAAGCACTCAGAAAATGTAGAAAACAGATGCTCACTTGGTTCAGGTTCTGAATTTCTTTGCATTACACTCAAAAACAGATGCTGAACCTCATAGATGTGTTCATTCTTAACAGCTATTCAGTGAATATGGCATGGCCACATAGTATTTTTTGCTTTGTGGTTTTCCATTGTTTGATATTCAAAGGATGTGGTGAGTCTTTAATGTCATAAATAGAAAAAGAATATAAAAGGTGGATTTCAGAAAGGCTTTTAAAATCTTGTTGGTGTAGATCTCACAGCTCCTCATGCAAGTAGAGTTCCAGATTTCCCAGTAAAATAAACATTTAGACTGGGGTCAGGTATAATCAGAAGTTAAGGTTTTATAACTTTTTAAATAGAGAAGGCACCAGAGGCTCCTAGGATGGCCGTTAATAATCGTATTATGAGGCATTTCATCTGGGGCATTTTAAAGAACTATAGTTGGTTTTCCAAAGTGTCAAATGTCTTTCAGATGTGCTGGTGTTAATGAAACAAATTCATCAATCTTTACGGTGGAAGGTTTTTACAGCTGCTTGCCATTGCTACATATGCACATAAAAATCTCCTCTCTTCTTCTCAAATCACAGGCAAGGGAAAAAAAGAAATATTTTTTTTTTTAGCTAAAAACAAAGAGAAATGTTCACTTCTTTCACTTGCACTACTCCAGCAAGTGATCTCAAAAAAATACTGACCACCCTGCTTGCCACATAGGGTTTTTTTATGCCAAGACTTTTAGTACTAATGAAAGCACAAAAATAGAAACCAGTTGAAGTTTTGTAAGATCTAGCTAACTCCTTGTTACTTTTTGTAACAAAGATAAGAGCTTTTGGACTTTGGACATAAGAATGAAATAAGTAAATAATGGTTAATATAAGAAAGGGCATACAGTTCTTGTTTAATGGATTAATAACAGCAGTTAACCTTGTAGTGCATTAACATTTTAGAACTGAAATGTTTGTAAGTGAGTTAGTTTTACATAGACTGTCCTTGTAGAGGTCAAAATCAAACTGTACTTTAAAAGAAACTTTAAGCTCAAAAGTTTGTGTTTGCTGACATTGTCTATCCAGTAGGATATGGTCTAAATTTAATACTAGAAAAAATAAGTGTGGTATGAGATACATAGTTGATCAATACAATTTGCAAGTGCTTATCTAAATTGTGTAGTACTTCCAGAAATTTATTCCATGTTCAAGTGCTTATCTAAACTGTGTAGTACTTCCAGAAATTTATTCTAGAATTAGGGGAGGAATTATAATCTAATTTTTTTATTTTGTGCTTCCAAGTCACAGGTATTTTGAGGCAGGTGTATGATGATTATGCCAACTGGCAACTGGAATCCCTATGTTACTTACCAGTAGCAGCAAGCATGCTGATTTTAACATTCAAGCACACAGTATGTCCTAAGTGAATTTTGGTCACTTCCATGTGCCTCTTCAGAAGGAAAAGCTAATTAAAAGAACTGGCTGTGTTTATTGAATAACCAAGACCTTGATATAGCTATGGCTTACAGATGCTTTGTATGGGCAGAGGGGAAATGATGCATGACCCAGATGCTGAATCAGAGACTGTTTTGAGAATTTGTCCTCAGAAGTTTGGCTTGGAAAAAGAGTTTTTCGAGGTAATGAGCATTGAGGTAATGATTTTAGAGAAGAATAACTATTGCAGGGAGATAACCATGTTCTTTGTTTTTATAAGCAATGGTTTGGGTTGGTTTTTTTCTGAACTTAGGTTTCAGTGTAAGGTTTTCCTGTTCAGAAACATGGCAGGACACTTGAGGACAGCAAATAAATTTTTACATTGTCTTTCCTGTCTTTTCCATCTTCTGGTACATATCTTAACCTGTCTGTTGAGATTTTACCTTTTAAGCCTTCAGCTTGTTGGCCGTGGTTCCTGATGGCTTGGGCAGCTTCTGGGGACCCCTCACAGCTGAGGAGTGTTTCATAGGTGGCAGTGATGACTTTATGGCTCATCCCTTTCCTCCTCTGGCTCTATGGGGTCAAGCCCTTGGCTTTAATGGATGCTTCCTCACTGAGGCCCAGGAACAAAAGATGCCGGTCCTTACTTTACCTGCAATTTCTCTAACTCTTCTTCCATATCTGACTAGGAAAGAGGAGAACCCAGCAATAATTTTGGGATGAGCAGAATGTGCATCAGAGTCTACCTTTTTCCCCAAATATTTTCAGATTTCTCTTACTTGAATTGTCCTGTTTTCTACAGAAATTATAATAACTTGGGGGCAGAAGATCTGCCTTATATGGCTACAGTGGCAGCATAGATAGCAAAGGAGGAATTAGGATGCTCTTTGTTGAGTGGGTAGCTTGCTGACATTTAGTTTCAAGTTCTTTAATCAGTGTTTCCCTCTCTTTTCCATAAGGCTAGTCCACAGTGGTCATAAGGCATTTTTTACTATTTAAATTGTTGATTATTTTTCTGTATGCTTATGATACTTGCATCTGCTGAGCTGCATGATTTAGGAGAAAAGTTTCCCTATGATGTGTCTCAAGCAATCTATGATATCCTTGCCTAGCCCTTGACTACCAGCACTAGAATTAGAGAGCAACCAAGGGAAGACCAAATTTTAGGATTTGTGTAGGATATGGACAGCATCTGGACACATTATTTACCATTTAATTACATATGACTGATGTGACAAGAGGTGGTGTAAAATGTGGTCTTGGCTCTTGCACAGCAAATGTTCAGATTTGTAACATTAATTAGGGCAATTGTTACAAGAAATCTACAAACAGAAAAGAACCCAAACTAAACTAGAGAATACAATTTTTAAAGCCAAATGCAATATTAAGAGAGAATTTCTGGTCCCTAGTGGGTTGAGGTGCATGGGGCTGGTGGCTTTCATGCTGGATTTTGGGCAAAAGGGACAACTGAATCCTGTAGCTATAGCAAAGATTAATTCCCTAGTATTATTTTTAGAGGGTTCGTCTAATTTTCAGCATTGGGATCTGCTTAAAAAAGAAACTCCTGCAGATAGGTGCAGCTTTCTCATGTACTTTGCTACATCCAAAGTATAAGAAGAGAAAAATTACAGATGCTTTTGAAGGATCTCAATGACTACCCCATAAGATCAAGGAAACAGCTTTGGTCCCACTGCCATGGGGTCTACAGCACTTGTGGTACACTTGGCACCACAAAGGAGGGAGTCTTGGCTCTGAGCTCAGTATTATCTGTGCATTTTGGACAGAAAACTTAGATATTAGGAGGTGGTTCAGAAATATCAAATGAAGTTGAGGTTACTGCAATGTTACATCAAATTTCTAGTTATTTCTTGAATCAACATTTATTGTATGAATACATCATAGTAAAGATTTCAGAAATATGATGAAGCTGTACATTTGGAGTAAAGTAAGCACCTGTGTTTATCACAAATCTGTTTAGTGAGTTCTATTTGCATAGACACTTGTCAGTGAGATGAATGTCTCTGTATTAATTCTCTTTTTCTAATTGGGGAATGGAGGTGAGGTGGCATTTATATCACGACTGCTATGTGGCTGACATATGTCTAGGTTGAAGAGGAAGCACAACTCACACCTTTTGAAAATAGAGAACAAACCAGTCAAAAAGTTGAGTCACATGAGGTTCTGCTTGTTCTTTTAAAGTTTAAAGAACATCAAGTGCAAAATTTTGTACTGGCCTGTTGTGTGCAAATACATACACTGGTCCGGAATATATAAGGCATATGCTTTCAGTGTTTATTTCCTGCTTTTAGCTTTAGCATTTTATTTAAAATTTCATTACATAAAGAAAGTATCTTCCACAGCAAGTTAATATCTGTATATAGATTAATAGAAAATGGCAAAGAAACACCTATTAAATGCAAAAAACTAAATCAATTGTTGTACTTACAAAAAGGAGGTGCATTAATAAATTGTATCCAGCTTTTTTTTCTCAGCATTGGAGGTCTATCTGAAATCTGAGCCTTTTTGAAAATGTCCTGGTTTTGTACAACAAACCAAAACAAGCCCACTCAAGCCCATTTTTAAACTGGACTTCTATGAATAATGCAGTAATTATAAAATGAAAGTGATATTTTTATCCAGTCAGCTTCCTAATTTCATTGAATTTTCTCAATTTTTAAAATGCTGCTCTGTCTTTTAAATAATGAAGCAAACAATTTCGTATATGGAAGTGTTCTACAAATTTCACAAATGATATAGATATTGCCACATAAATTTCAAGCCTTTGCTTTGGTAGAAATTAACTGGTAGCAGGAGAAATTGCAGCAGGTTGTCAATGCCTGCTAAGGATAAGAAAAGCTTTATAATTACACATTTTCTTCTATCCAGATAAAGATGGCTTTGAATTATCCATTTTTTCCAGGGTGCTGTATATTTAAAAAGTATAGGAATTAAAACATGAAAACATTCTGCCTTTTGAAGCAAATTAGCAGTAAAAATGAAGTAGAAAAACATTTCCCTTTTCCTGACTAGCTTGCAACTAATGTGGGTTTCTTGAAGTTGTACATGCCCGCAGCAAACAATAAATATACTGGAAAAAGGAAGGGAAAAATGAAAGAGCAAGCTGGCCACACGAAGCAGCTGATGTAAAGATGGAGAGACATAGCCATAGAAACTAGTCACATAAATAGTCATGAAATGAAAAGTTTCAGATTTGTATTGAAGTAAAAAAAACTACTTAGAGAAAGGCCAACAGGCCAGACTAAATAATCCTCGACTTAACGTCCAATTCTGAATCACATATTAGCTGCAGAGATTTTAATGTAAATATGCCATTACACTGTCATTACAGTGATCAGGCTGCATGGCTCACAGGTCACATCTCAGCCACTGTTAATTTTGCAGGCAAAAGCTTTTTTTCTCTTGAAATGTTAATAACTTTCTATTAGTTAATGTAGCGTGACTAAAATTCAGATTAGATATAATTCATTTTAATATCTGTGACTGGCTATCCCGATCATTTAGCAATGGTTTCCAGCTGAATACAAGATGCTAAATTGGACTCATTTGCATAGCCCTGTTAAAGCAATGCCATTCTCTAAATGTAGGCATCTTCAAATTAATTTAAAAGATTTTTTTTTTTTCTGGTTTTGCTACCAGGATAAAATCTTTTGCTAACAACTAATTGAAGTTACTATGAGCCTAAGACACATCCTTTTTCCTTCTTTTCTTAGGAACAAATGACTAGTTAAGATCATTAACCAGTAGAGGGGAAAAATCCACAGTCCTTTTGAGTGCTAAAATGGCCTAATTTGGAGCTGCAGACAGACCAACCACCACTATTTGCCAGCATTGAAATAAATACCCTTTTTTACTCCTGAGCATACTTAGCTACATTGCTGTATGTCAAAAGTTAACACCAGACTGGCTTTGAAATGGTCACCAAATCCATTTGGTTTATTTAAAGATCTGCTACAATCAGATATTCTTTTAAGGTACAGTTGAACCAAACTAGGCAGATCTCATTGGTGTTCCTAACTTGAGTTCAGCACACTGGAAAATGTGGGTCCTTATTAATCACTGATATTCTTCCCTGAATATGCACATATAACACCATTTAATGGTAATGGGAGATGCATTCACTGCACAAGGAGAGAATGGCCCTCCAACTTATCAAACCCTACCTTTTGACTCAATTCAACTAACTCCTGTTTGAGTTTTTCTGGGACAATTGTCTGACGTAATCTTGAAGAAGTATGATCACAACTCTTTCTTTTAAATTACATGCAAATAAAAAAATGAGTCTATCACTTATATTGTATTAGTCAGTATGAATCACAGATTTGGCATACAATATATATCCCTGCATTCAGCTGTGGGTAATGCCTCTTGAATACCGATTAGACACACTCACATATATATATAAGGGCATAAGCCAAGTCTGATTTTTTCTAGTATTTGGGTTACCTCAGCACCCAAAAGCTCTCACAACCAAGGCAGGAGCCCCATCATTCCAGTGTGTGTACAAACACAGGCAGTCACACTCCGAGGAGAACCAAGACAACTTGAAAACTTTCTCCTCATTTACATACATGTAGCCAAGAACAACGTCAGAAACAAATAGAATAATGAAAATGTCATGGACTGACACTGCCTCAGCTTATGTTACTGTAAAATTCTACATGCTTCTTGGTGAAGGAATTTACAAATCTTTAATTTAAAATACTGGAGGAATGTAGAATATTAGTTGAGTGAAAATAGTGATTAAATAATGGTCCTTGGTTGCCACTAAAATCCTGAGATTATGTAGCTCTGTGGAATTGTCACCTATCAATTTGCCAAAATTCCTTTACAGCTCAAAAAATATTTATCTGAAATAAGTAAATAATGTGTAAAAATAATGAAGCAAATATTTTAGAGAAGACATTCATTGACTTGTAGGGCAGAACATTATTGCTCGTTTTCCTATTGTTGTTAAAAACACAATGGCTATTTAAGAATGTAGATAAAATTTATGAAAAAATCATGATCTCTCTGTCAGTTTTGGAGCTTGATGGCTCTGCGAGAAAAGGCCTCACCTGAGTGAGGCCATCTGAGACCATCTTATACTCACCTGAGTACCAGATATATGACAACTGCATATATAGTAGGGAACTGATATGTGATACTGTCAAATCTGCTGATTTGCTAATATTCATAAACATGTTTACATATATTTAATATCTCTTTACCTTTCTTTCAGCAGCAGGCTTTTTCAGACAAGGTGATTTTCTCTATCTGTCATCTCCTCTACTTTCATTTAAGAGCTGCTGTGTGTTCTGGAATGCTTTGGTTTCTCAAGTTGTAAATGACCACCAGTGTTTTCACTGGGAATCTTCTCCGATCTCCAGCTCAGTTTCTTTCTGTTATCTGGTCAAAATCAGATTTTTTTTTTTTGTTTGCTCTTTAGGAAGAACATTTATAGTCATGGATGGAATATTAACAATCATAAATTGGCTTCTGCTGGAGTAGATATCAGGTTTTATATAACTGATGACTAATATTGCAACAGCAGAAGTAAGGAATCTTAAGTGAACACATTTTGGTACTCATTTCAGAGGCAAGGTAAGGTCTGAATATCCCAAACTTTGAGAAAGTTTCAACTTTGTAGATAGTCTAGGAGGATTCAAATGATTATTGCTACTAGACAAGCCTGGCCTTTTGAGAATAGTTAGTTTTTGAATTGGAAATATTGTTTTCAGATGTCTTTCTTTACTTAATTCTTCCATAAACCTTGTTTCTATTGTTATAACTTTGAGAAAAGTAAGGTGTTGCAGCAAGCAGAAATGAAGAAAAACACTATCGAATCTATGAAAATAGGTAAACCAAAAGCAACAATATTCCTTTCTGAACCTGTTGGGCAGCCAGCAACAGCACAGATACCACACCTATTAGCTGTACTTCTCCAACTTGAGGTTTTCCAGGATTGTGCTGGTTCTGGTCTGTCTAGCTGTGTGTCCAGAAATGTGGCAGCTGGGATTACTGCTGTGAAAGCCCAGATGAGCCTCATGTTGGATGGGGAGAAGAAGGCTACTTCTAAATATTTTAATTGCTTCACTTTGGCTGGGAGTAAAAGGCTTACAAATGGCATTTCTTATCAGCAGCTACAGCCTCAAAGCATGTCAATCTGTTTTACGTTGTCACTGAGCGAAAGGGCTTATGCACAACCCAATTTTACATTGACTAAGTCCATTGTTCTGTTCCAGTGTTGCCATTTCTATTTTTCTCTGAGGTTATACAATTTCAAAATTATTTTGTATATATTTGATCTATTCTATTTTCCATAGACCAGCCAGGTGATTTGTCAGCAATTCACTAGGAGGAAGGAGGGTAACAGTAACTGCTCTCTGGGGTGGGCTGTGATAAGAAGCAAGGGTTGGATTAAATTCTGCAGTGATTGACCCCAGAAAGTTCAGCCTCTTGCTTCAAGACCATTTCTTTTACACAGTCAAAAAGACACCACCCTTTCAAAACAGCAGAAGAATGCAGAGCTTTTAGTTGTGTTTGTGTACTCATGCCAGGTATTTCCATATAGGAAATGCTTTGGGGCACAGGTGTCTTGGTTGACTGGTTGGTTTTCATAATCAGGATAGTGAAACAAAACTATTTAAATTAGCCAGTTAGTCAGAACTATCTTTATATAGCTCAAATAGCTCCAAATATTTGGAGACAACTTTTTTCAGTCCCTTCTCTTCAAAATAACATGTAAGGCAACCATGACTAGTTTATGGATATTTTGTTTGTAGGAGAAACTAAATTCAGCAGATAAATTATTCATTACAAATTATTCCCCCAGGACTCAATTCAGAATGCTATTATATTTCAAAATTCTGGACTGTATTTATATCTTTGTTTGGCTGATCACGAGACAGACACATAACAAAGCACTGTGTGTCAGCATGTTTCCTAGAGCTTTGCCTGTGTAAGTCCAATGGTTAGCAGCTGTTCTTTCATGTTGTTTCCAGCCAACCTGATACAACTTACTTTTCCTCAAAAAGGTGGCTTCTTTCATAATGCATAAGGCATAAAGACTTTTGTGGCTCTCTTCTGGACTCAAGAGGGAGATTATTCCAGCTGCCTATATCTAAAGTCTGTGCTCAAGTGCAGAGGTCAGAAAATTCTCCAGCCAAGAGCTAATACAGCTTGTTGTGCCTTCTGAGATTTCTGGTTTAGGAATACACTTCCTGCAATGTGACTGTGTGGCCATAGAAAGAAATAGGTCTATTCTACCACATTTGAAACATAGCATCCTTTGTCTAGCTCCTAAATTGTAACACGGATATACAGTTAAGTGCTCAGCTTGTCCTTTTTTCTAGATGTATATCCTGTAGGGCATTGAACTGAAGTTACTTGTGTCTCAGATCAAAGTCATTTCACTTAGAAATTCAGGTTGAGCTTGAAGGCACAGTCTCTTAAGTGAAGGTCAATGGTTTCTCCATTATAGCACCCAACCTCAAATTATTTTTGCAATTAGTAATATTTATATCTGTTTTTATAGTGTAAAAGAATAAAGAAAGGATAGTCAGCATTTTCAAGAAATACAAGTTAAAGGTGTTCTATCATTTAAAATGATATATCATGTTAGAGAGGAAACTTAAAAGCTGGCATATGCAATCTAAAATTAAATACAGATTTTGAATTTCAGGCTGCGAAGCTAAAAAGATCAAAGGAAACTCTTTACAGTTCTTCAGAATTTGGTATTATACTTCCCAGGAGGTCATTTACTCCCATAATTTAGTCTGACTTATTTTGGCTTGAGTTCCATTAAAAGTATGTAGGAAAGAGAGGGTCTCTTTTTACTTTAATTTTTAACTGCAACCTGTCAGTTAAAGGAGGAAAAAAAAAAGAGAGAGAAAAAAGAGTGTCTGGAAGAGGATGATCTACAGAAGTACTAATAGCTTTCAAATCTTTTGACTTTTTGAGCCTCATATGGCTAGAAACTTATCTGGAAAGATTGTATTTTAACCCTTTTGACTGTTCTTGGACATAATGTGTGCTTTTATTGAAAGGGAACTTATTCACTGCCCTTGAACATATTCTGTCATTTCCACAATAACATCTCCCTTGACAGCAATGCCTTGACTTGTTGGACAAAATAATAGAAGGACCCAAAGTTTAAGGTTCCTAAAGGCAAACATCAAAAGAACACCTTTGTTAAATCAGACAGGTATCCAGAAGTTTACCTACTGTCTGGAGAAACCCAAAAATGAGCAGGATACCTGCTGGGATGTGAAGGCAGTGCTGATAGGGCCGAGCAGACTAAAACAGAGTTTCACTTCACTGCATTTTGGGAGCAAGAAAAGGAAGAGTAGTTTGGAAAAGATGAGAAAAATTTGAAATAGCTTTTACCTTTTAGAAAAGATGTGATATTGTCCTGAGGTCACTATCTATTTTACCTATACCAGTTTCCACAAACAAGACATCAAAAAATAAGATATAAGAGACACAAGTACTTAATCTTCTAAGAACAGATTAAGACTGCCTGGTGGAAGCAGTAGAGGTGGTAGCAAGATTCTCTGTGCTGAAATAGGAAGTCATCTTCCCCCTCAGTACCACCTCTTTTTCCACTGAGGGATGTGAAGAGGCTGAATTTTCCAACAACAGCAGAATTTTCTTTCTGCGGGAGGTTGGCCTTGGCCAGGCTTAAGGCTGGGGAATGAGGCAGTGGGATCCAGACTGTGAGAGGGTTTTTCCTCTGACTTTCAGGCTTTCCACTGGTCCTGCAGAGAGTCCCAGCAGAACCACCCAATAGCTGTAGCATCTCGTTACTTTGCTATGTTGTAGGATGAATTTGCAGAAGGATTCATGGAGAAGAATCTGTCTTAGGATTTGTGTTCAATCATGCTATATGTTTGTATATATAATTTTATATATTTATTTTTTCTTTCTCTTTTTTTTGAGCACATGATTTCATTATTTTGTCATTTTACACTGCAGCAGCTATTTTGTAGCCGGTTCAGTGGGATTTACTCACTGGTCAGTGACTCTTTTATTCACCCCTTCTCTCCTTGTTGGTTTTCATTTACCCTCTAAATTGTTACAACTAGAATTTTTTGAGTCTTTTTTTTCCCCCATCTCTTAAATACATTATGGCAAATAAACCTACCAAAAAAAAAAAAGTCATCTTGGACAATAAAGAACGTGATGGACTAGTCTTGTCTCTGGCACTTGGAAAATCTGGGGCTCTTGCTGTTCCATTAGAGTAGACTAATGACAGTCTAGTGTATACTAATAATTTCCCAGCAAGATACGTGCTTGAAAATATCTTCCCATATGATTAATGCTTCTGAAAAATAGCTGTTTCCTTCTGACAGAACCAAATGGATTAGAAATGTTACAAATGCTCTTTTTTTTGCAGTAAAAGGAGTAGTGGCAGCAAAGAGGTTAATTCTCCTCTTTTCATGAAGGTATCTTCTTAGAAGAGAAGTGATTAAAGGAGGGTTTTTTTGGCATAAAAGTGTTTTTCTAATCTTGTTGAAGTGCCTAAAATGTGTTTGAAGAGCCAGATAAAAGCATGGACTTCTTATTTAATGAGTTACCAGTTATATGTACCAGTGTTTATTTTGCTTCTGTCATTGAAACATATTTTCTTAAAATGGGTTTTCCTTCACCACAGTCAATAAGTAATAATGACACAAATTATATAGAATAAATTTCATTATTAAGTACAAAAGAACAGCTCTGTCCTGAACTTTTACAACTGCACCAAGCCAGAAACAAACTCTCAATTTTAAAGAATTCTGGGCATAACTTCAGAACATTCTGACAAAATCAGAATTTGAGTTGCAATTTCTCAGCAAGTTACCTACTAGACTGAGGGAATCTAGAAAAAATAAACCTATTCCTGCCAACTGTGGTGCCAAAATATATATCAGTATGGTATACTGATATAATAATGCCAGAAATATGATTCCCAGTCTCCTTTCCCTTTCCCTTTCCCTTTCCCTTTCCCTTTCCCTTTCCCTTTCCCTTTCCCTTTCCCTTTCCCTTTCCCTTTCCCTTTCCCTTTCCCTTTCCCTTTCCCTTTCCCTTTCCCTTTCCCTTTCCCTTTCCCTTTCCCTTTCCCTTTCCCTTTCCCTTTCCCTTTCCCTTTCCCTTTCCCTTTCCCTTTCCCTTTCCCTTTCCTTTCCTTTCCTTTCCTTTCCTTTCCTTTCCTTTCCTTTCCTTTCCTTTCCTTTCCTTTCCTTTCCTTTCTGTCTTTCCCCTCTTCTCTTTGATGTGGGGTAAATTATTTTCTTTGTTTAGATATCAAATAGTTGAGCCTGGTGGAAAATTATTTATATTAAAAGAGCCATCACTTAATTTAAGTCACAGATGACAGAATCTCCCTGCCTTCCACACTAGAAGGAAGAAAAAACCTCAGTGTAGTCAAGGAAATGTCTAGCTAAAAAGACTAGCATTGTCCCATACTGCAAATGTTCTCTGCTGGTATTAGATCATTCAGTGGAAAATTAGGTGCAAACCTAGGTTGTTTATTGAACTTAAGGCCCACATGTGTAAAGCCAGCTCTCTGTTCTTACAAAGGTATCGACTGCTTCTATCATCATAGGACTTCCCACTATGCTTTACCACTGGGGAAGGAAGAGATCCAAAGCAGAGAAAGAAAAGCTGTCTGAGCACATGCAGAACTTCCCTGAACAGCAGTGGCTTTTTGTGCTTCTATCATGTATTAGAAAAACTATTATGACTAAAAAAATCATCTAAAGGCAGAGCTGATATAAGCAAAATGAGTCTTACCTGTGACCTCCGAGGACCCAGCTCTCCACTAAGCAGCATCATTCCCTTGAACCCTATGTCTGCAAAGTCCTGCCTACATCAGGGCATCTAAACAGGCTGACCTTCATGGAGCACACAATAGAGGGATGGATTAAAATGGCCATGAGGAAACTTCACTGCACCATGGAATCTGGTGGACTTGAAAATAAATTAGTCAGTGTTGCATGTTAGGAAAAGTTCTAATTGTACATAGGTTCCCAGAGAAGTAGTTAGGCCTTACATTAAATCTGTTCCTCTCAGTGATTGAGATTCTTCTCCATGTTAAATATTTCTTTTTTACTATTCCTCTGTCCTCTTCATCTAAACCTGTCTGCCCTCTCTTTCCCCAGAAATTGCAAGAATTGGAAGGCGCAGCGGTCCAGCTTCAGTATCCATTGAGATCAAACCTAAAGAAATGGACCCATCTCTATTCAAAATGAATTTCCTTTATACAAAAACCACAAAGGAAACTGAAGCTACATTTCTAAATACTGAAAAGCAAAGAATAAAAGGTGACTTTTCCCTTAAAGTGTTCTATGTCAACGTCATTTAGTGCTTTGGCAAATCCCAGGATATTCTAGGAGGACTAGTTTAGGCTAGCAAGCCATGCATGTACCTTTTCATTAGCCCCTTATTTTCAAACAGAGGCCTGCAGAAATTCCAGTGCTCTGAACCCTCACAGGGGGATGGAGCAAACAGAAAAGATCTTGTTAAAACTGTCCTTCTCCAAAGACTACCTTTTTTTCTTTTTTTTTTTTTTTACTTCTTTTTAAGTACTCTTCTGTGGGGAAAGTGAAATTAAGTTTAGCTGAATATGTCCTCACCATGCCAGCTTCCAGTATTTTTCTGTGCTGGGCAGTGGCACCAGGCAGTAGCGGCATTGCCTCGTGTTTGTCTCTGGCAGGGTTCATGAAAGGCTGCTGAAATGCCACATGAAATGACCTATGTGCATGGACAGATTTTGTGAGATCAGACTCTGTATGTGCTAAGGCTTCTTCTCTTCCTGTGTAAACCCATGATTAACTATCATTGCTATACAGTTACACAGAAACAGTGATTACACAAGGCCAGTACTTAGCTCTGGCATGCTGCTTTCTGCCACTTGTGCCTCAATGTGGAATCTTTTACCTAGCTTAGGAGCACCCGGAATATAACTCTGTCATCCTTAGCAATTCCTCTCTGCTTTGCACTATTGGCTTTTTTTTGAAGCATCTCTGATAATTGACTTTTTTCCTCTCTTTTTTACTTTTTGAAACCTTACTAAAACCATCTTTATAATCCTTCATTTTCTGCCTTACAAACAGTGCTTTTTTGTTTTGTTTTTTCCTCCTGTATTTTTTCCTTTTAAACTTTTGCTTACCTCTGGATAAGGTAATAGATCTTTAGTTTATGGGCTTTCTCTTCACAACATTGGATCCCCTTCTTTGCTCTTCAAATTTCTACCAAAAACTGTTTAAATATATTTTAAAAAATGTTTGGTTGTATTTGGAACTCCATGTGGATGACTTCATGCAGAAATTACAGGCAAATAATGGTGATATTGAGATTGCAACATTATGCAATATATATATGCATAATTCAAGCCAATCAATAAGGGTTAATGAAAGCTGGATCTCATCAGAATAACTTGATATCATTTGATGAAAACCTTAGGATGTTATACATATATAGGGAGAAATTATATTTTTTATGTGCAGTGTTCTGGTTTGATTTCACCCAACAGTTTATTGCAAAATGTGAATATTACAAAATCAATGTACAGTGCTTATTAAATTGGTTAAACATGATGCTGGTTTCAAAATGTAGTTGGAAGTGCTGGATCATCCACTGAGTACAAACACTTCCAGTGTGTTATGTTACTGTATTTGATCTCTTAATTCATGACATGGGAGAAAAGAGTCACAATAAGTTCTAGAAAACACTGAGGCTGTGAATAGAGCATATAAATAAGAGATGAAGGAATAATGAAAACTGTTATGGGGTACTTTGGTTGCAATTAAGTTGGGCACAATCAAACTATGCATTTCAATGAATGTAAGACCATATATTGAGGAAAAACGAAGTGGGGGTGTGGGGGGCACTTAAAGGTGATTGAACTTATCATAGAAAACAATTTCACTGAAAGGACAGGCAGTGAAGAATGGTTTTGTGTAAAATTTCAGTGTGACCATGAAGCCAAAAGATCCTGCCTTAACCTGGTGAGAAAAAAAAAAGAACTATAAGTAGGAATGTCTCCTGAAATGCTGTGTGTTATTCCAAAAACCATACTTGCAGAGATGTAGAATAGTAACAGAGGAGTCTGACAAGAGGCAGGAATCTGCTTAAAGGCCAAATAATCTCCTGTCTGACGAGAAACCTGGAAATCACTGCCTATCAATTTGTCAACCTAAAATTTAAGGGCTGATTTATTTGCAGTCTATAAGCATGTATACAAAAAGAGAAATGTGATAATATGTGCCGCTTCATTCCAGTTTATTAAAACCAACAATATTTAGTGAATACAAAGGACCTCATAAGGTCTTGATTGAAAAAATGTATATATTTTTCCTTTTGAGGATCTTTAATCATTAGAACAATTTATGCAAAACAGTGGTAATTTTTCCATCACTGAATATGTAGACATTAGAGCTGGCTGTTTTCTTCTGAGAGAAAGGAAAGATTGAACAAAATTGTATTTGAAGAACTCCTGTGGTATACAGGAGGTCAGACAAGATGTTTAGATGTTCCCTTCTGTTTTCACAGTCTATGAATCTAAGCAGGTACTAGCTCAGAGAATTTATCATCTTGTCTTCTA
This sequence comes from Zonotrichia albicollis, assembly GCF_047830755.1. NCBI lineage: Eukaryota > Metazoa > Chordata > Aves > Passeriformes > Passerellidae > Zonotrichia > Zonotrichia albicollis. The sequence continues at coordinate 29,373,650 of NC_133828.1, forward strand.
TGGGATTACTCATATACCTTCAGCTGAACAGGTGTTTAAGTGCTTTGCTGGATCAGGGCCAAACAGAGCTGGTGTTGTGCCATTTCTGTGCCCCTTTTGCAGCTGTGGCAGAGCAGGACTTGAGGCCAGTGTGGTACCAGCGGTCACGCTGCTCCAAGTAATTGGCTTACAAAATGGTGCAGATTAAATGCTGCAGCCAGGACTAATTTTGAAAAGAAGGGAACACTGGACTGCATGGGGAACTCCTGATACATAAACATTACAGCTGTGTGGCTCAAGCAATGTGTGGAAGGGGTTTTTGGAGTCCTATCACAATATTAGTCTGGGATATTGTTATAAATGTATCAGTTTTGCAGGGACACACCACTCCAAGGTTAGACTTATCTCCAAATAAATGGTATACACAGCAGAAGATTATTCTAATAACTTTCCTAACTGCTCTAGGTGCTCTAATATTGCATAGTTGTGTAGGCAAGCTCATAGGGATCTACATTAGTGATTGTGGCTTTATTTTTTTGTTAGCTTTCTCAATCCCTATCCTATGCAGTAACTAATTGAATGACCTGAATTATGTCCAGAGATGTGGGATTATGTCTGGGCAAAGGATGCCTGAGCATTTTTCACAATTGATATGGTTTTGGTGTATAGCAGATCAAAGCTAAGTTATGAAAGGAACAGCTGTATGGAATGTACCTACTGAAAGACATAATCTTACTGCACCAAGTTATTGGTTTTTTATCTGAAAACTTTATTACTCTCTTTATGCTCAAAATTGCTACTGCCTAAAAATGCTTTCTTCTTCATGTATCTCTCCATATTTCTCCATCTATCTATTTATTTTTGGACAATGTGCTAATGCAGAAGATCTGGTCCCCATGTCCTGCAACTTTTCTATTACAGCTTGCTGTTCACTATATGTTTTATTTGGCTAGAGCTTCCCAAAATATAATACATACATATTTGCACAAAAGATACATCAAAGTGATATGTTAAAACTGAGGAGATGTCTTCCCCTCCTGTCATCACCATTTCTATTGACAGTTGTAGCTAATTTAAATATGTTTGGAAAATACATTTGGAATTGTTACAGTTCCAACTTTTCCCAACTTTCTCAAAGTACATTTGGAAATTGCCGGTTCAATTCAAAATGCTGTAAGGTATGGCTTGGCCAAAATGCTGATATGAAATTCTTACATGAAGTTATGCCAGACCACACCAACACCAATGGTACTGCTTGGTACCTCAGGAAAACCCCAGTCAACAGGACTGGGTCACATTCTCTGTCTGCTGTTTCTCCAGGTGAAGTAGGGGAGCTAGAAATGTACAGTCCAGAAAGTCTCTTAAGTGAGTGGAACATTTATACTGTGTTCTTCAAAAGGTGCCTGGTGTGCCGGCCATCTCAGCACACACAGCATGTTCTGGGATTGAGGAAGTGTCTAACACACACCGTGCTCTAGCAATGCTGCCTTTCCACAGCTCCTTGCAGGAGCAGAGAAGCCTGCTTGTCTCGGGGCAGTCTGGTCCAGCATCACCTCAGGCACGAGACTCAGAGCTAAAAGGCCAGAAACAGCTCTGCCTCTTCAAAGTGCCCATCTCTTTCAGAGTCATGTCAAGCACAGCCTTACAGGACACAGGGGTCTGTGATTTTAAAACGGGTGTACATTCTTATGCATATCCCACCCCATAAAATCTTTGGATATTGTTATTTGTGTTTAAAAGCCTTCAAGCATCTTCCTTGATAGGTCTGTATGTACACTGCAATTATGCATGCATACATTAAGTACTAAATGAAAACAAAAGGCATTTAACGTTAATTACTCCAGAAAGTCACCATATTGTGATCACACACAGCACCACTATTGCTGCCCAGCTAGATATCCCACTTTCGTGCAAACAACAGAACCAAATTGAATTACATAAAAAGAAGCTACATACTGACTCCCTGCAGTATGTTTTGACAAAACACTTTGTCTACTTAAATGATTTCAGAAGCTGTAGTCAAAAGCCTTGACTGCAAATAATGGGTTCATAAAACCTATCTTTAAAATTTTACCTGACAGTAATGCTGTGCAAATACCTGCACTTCTAGTTCACCTTCTCCACTTGTTTACATCAGGATTTTAATAGAGTGGCTGTCACAGAACAACAGCTAAAGGCCACTGTTTGATAAGTTACTGTAAAAATAGACTGCTTAAAATGAGAATTTCCTCCTAAATTCAGTCATCACAAAAAGGTGGTGGGTAGGAAACCGTTGAAGAGAGACAATTTCTAGGAGGACTGCAATAAAGTCTTTTCAAGTTCAGTGACATTCTAACCTGCAATGACTTTGCAAGAAACTACATTTCCCACCTGTCTTCAGTTTTACTGAGAAATGACAAAAATAAAAGGAGAACAGGAAAAGTCTGGAGACATAGATAAATAGATAGATAGACAGATAGATAGATAGACTAGATAGAAAGAACAATAGATATTTTCTCGGATTATCTCCCTCAGCATCCATGCACAGTATTTGGAGAATACATTGACTAGCTCTCCTTAACCATGTGAAGAAAGAAATTAAACACCCAGAGAAGTCACAATGTTTACCTGAGGAGCAAAGAACTAACCAAAGATCTTCTCTGGCCCCTCTTTTTCCAATATTTTGGGGGACTAAATTAAAGGGCAGAAGCCATTAATTTGTGATGGTATCAGTTTAAGTGGAGGTAACTGTCCAATTTCATCATTTTAAGGGGTTCACTTGAAGGAAGCTCTCCCTTTTTTTAACATTTTGAAGGTTTAAAGCTGCATTTCTATCCATGCCCCAGTACCAAATGTCTTATATAGGAGCACGTCTGCTGCATACGTAATCCTAATACCACCCAAGAGTCTATTATTTTTCTTATTTTTATTTATAGCCCCCTAATTAAAAATACCAATAAGAATTACACTATTCATGTAATTTCTATTATTCTCCACTTAACTGTAAGAAGGGTTAGGGCTAGCTTTTAGGGTCAGGGTAAGGTTTAGGGTTAGGGTTCTGGGTTAGGGTTCAGGATTAAGGTTAGGTGTGGCAGCGTCTCTCTGTCCACAGAGAGCAACACATAACTTTCCCAGGCATTGTCCTGGGAAAGGCTCTGAGAAGATCAGAGAAAAGAATGAGAAACAATTCTTATCTTCACTTTCTGCACCTGTTATTGTGAACATGTGGAATGTGTTATGGAGATTTGTTTACCAAAGGGTGGTTTGTTAATTAGCAAATGGTGATAATGTTTGGACTGGAGGACCAATTATGTCCATGTGTATCATAACTGTCTATAAAAGCAATGGGTTTCTTAATAAGTTTAGTACAATAAAGTGATTGATCAGGCTTAGGGCTAATGGTTTGGGTTTAGGGTTAGGTGTAGAGTTAGGTTTAGGGTTTGGGTTAGGGTTAGGCTTAGGGGGTTAGGGTTTGGGTTTGGATTATACATTGTTAGCCTGAACAAGTCAATATATGACATTGCATAGGCTTTAAATCTTTATTTACACCCAAACCAATTATAACAGCTTCATAACTCGGTGCTTTTTTCCTCCCCTACTTACGTTTTCTGTGAACCCATGCAGTTGCTGCATGGGGTTGGACCCACACCAGGGCTTTGGGTAGTACTGACCTTGCTATGCAAAAAGCACAGAACTGGTTTGAGAAACCCCTCTGTGCACTGGGGTCCCTAAAGCTACGAGCCCCTTCTCCTCTCCTCCTGGCTGCGCAGGCTGCAGAATGCCCCTGTCAAGGAGACAGACACCTGTGCTCACCTTCCCCTCTTTACCTTACCAATGCCTAATGTTAACAGCACAAAATAGCTCCACTTTTTTCTTTCATTCTAAGAAATGCTGAAGATATGCATTGGATAGTGTGCTTAGATCATGCCCTCAAATTCCTTTCTGGACAATGCTAAAATGCCTATAAATTGTCAGCACAGTTATTATTAAATAATTTGTACCTATGCAATGACTTCCAGCAAAGACAGTAAAATACTTTGGTGTTAAGAGAACACTCAATGTTTGCAGAAGAAAGAACTATTTCTGCTTAGGACCCTATGGGGAGATACTGCTGCCTTTTGGTTTTCTCTTGTCTTGCTTCGTTCAATTCCTTGTCACATGTTTTTTGTCTTTTATTATTAAAATTATTACTTTTTATCACAGTAAAAACACAGTAAAAAGTCTGGATTATTTTTGAGACACTCTCTCTGCTGCCCACTACTTTTAAGGTTCCAGAGTATAAGAGTGTAGCTTTTTCTCATTTGCTGAATGCAAGCCATCTTAATGGGAAAAGGGATCTTCGGTATAGATCGGAAATATAGATCTGATTTTTCTTTTTTTTTTCCTTTTTTTTCTACAAAAAGTGCTTTTCAAAAAAGAATGATGTTTAAGTGCATTCATACTCAAAGATTCTCAGAAATCGACTCATCTTATATGCTATGGGAAGGAATTTAAGGGTATGGCCCCAAAACCTGTGCTCTGATCATCAGTCAAAAGCTCTGAATCTTATGGTAAGTTGTTTTTAAACCAACAGTACCTGAGAGATGTGTAAGGAAAATTAAGATTGCATATTGATGGAAAAAATGTAAAATACTCTAAAATATAGGAGATAGGGTGATGGAGACTGACCCCAGTCACCTATTATTTGTGTAATTTTAATTACTCTCTCTTTAATTTAAGCAGCTGACACACACTTTCAGTGGTGTTCAGAAAGTTAATAGGGCAGCTGAGTAAGGATTTTAAGGTCATAGTCTTGTCCTTTGGTGCTTATTTTATTTATTAGCTACTGCATTAATATTCTTATGATTACAGAAATGATCATTTATGTTTATAATGCATCTTACAATACTATACAATTATGAATATTGTAATATCTATCTCAATACATCTTTACATCCTTGATTCTTTAGCACTAAACTCAGAAAATACTACAGCATTTAGATGAAGCTGCTTCTCTCCTTACATTATTTCTTAATTATGGTATGCAGTCATCAGTTTGCTGACAACAATTTTCCTGGATGTCACTCTTTCTCTGATTCCACCCCTCCTGACTGAAATTAAAATATTGACATAAATAATTTTGCATGAGCAGTGGAAAATTCAAAGAGGCATTTAAAGCTGAGGAGCTTCTACATTTATTGCTTCTCTATACATGCATTTGTCTGTGTTTTCTAGGTACATAAGCAGCAATTTAAGCAAAACTAGTGTGCTGTCTCATCCATGTCTTGCATGTGGAAAAACGATGACTTACCTGCAGTTAATTATTTTTTAAATAAAAAACCCCATGATTTGCACTACAAAACTAGAGGAAATCTGATGGTTCTGGGTCTTTTTATCTTTATGGGTGAAAGGAATGGGCATTATTAGACTACCAGAGCAGATAGAGTGGTCTGCTCATTTTATAAACTCTTCACCCATTTGTCTGCTCCCTTCTTTACGCAGCTGTGTCCTTCTTGATCAGTGAGAAAAGAGAGGCTAAAAAGGATTGTGGAAGTGGCTGGGGACCTACCTGCAAGTCACAGCCATGGCATTTAAAAATTAAAGGTAGTCAAGGAAAGCATCCTCCAAGCGCTTGGCTGGAGATGGTGATGTTGTATACTCAGGGGGAAATGGTGGTGATGTGCAGTTCTGGGGCAGCTTTGCTGTGCCCATTGCAGAAGGGACAGGGGGAGCTGCCAAGTAGCTGCCTCAGTGATTTTTCTAATGGAGACATCTCTGCACCTTTCTGCCCCTGCAGACGGGTCCTGCTCACCCCCTACTTGGCCAGGCATTCAACCTGCAGAGAGGAACCCACTGCCCCCGGCCCTCAGCAGAGATGTGCCTCCATACAACACCAGGCCTCTCACCCTGGGGCTGGTGATCACAGTATAAGGCACAATAGTGAAATTGGTCAGAAAAATATAAACTGTACTCATGACTGTTAAAGTATTCCTCATAATTCATTGTGTGTTTTCATGCGTACTGGGGATTTTACTGAATAGGCACAAATCATTGCTTTTCTGTTCAAGAGGTTATCTTATGATAGACCTTGCAAAACCTTGTAGGTTTTATAAATAACAGTGTGTATGTGATGTAGTGACACACACCAGTAAGTATTCTGTGTTTTAAATTCATTGCAGTGAATCGATCTCATAATGTTAACAAATCTTTTTACATATCCTCCTGAAATGTCCATTCGACTTAAACAGCCAGGTTTGGACATTGAGCAATGGCTAATGAGATCATGGTCACCATTAGGATCGGAAGAGTTATTGAGATATGAGGGGGAGTATGTTTTCCTGCTGTCAATAAATGTTGTAAATCCTAAATCAGACAACACTGCAGTATTATCAAGACCCAGAAATCTAAAGGTGGCATAATAGATTCAAGAGCAGGAAGGGGACTAGCTACTAAGAGTCAGAACTGTTTAGTACTTCACAGAATGTGCATGTGTGGTCAAGGCAAATTTCAAATATGATGTATTGTCATCCTTCTATATTTACTTGCGCAACTGAGTGAAAATTCAATCTTCAGTCCGTAATACAGATAGGCCTGTGGAAATACTCATCATTTTAACCCCAACATGCTAATGCCCCCTGTGTAAATAGAGATTTCTCAATTAAATTGAGGTAATTTGATCAAATAACAAGTCTCACAGGTGAAAGTAAAGGTTTCAGTAAAAACAGCCTCAGCTACCCATTGTTGGAGAAGTCTTTTCCACCAAAGGGTGCATGGCTGAGGCTGTACATGACTTTGGACTCAGAAAGACTCCAAAATGCACATTTCAGTGAGAAAGCCATGAACGAGGCCACAGCTTGGCTGAGCTACTGAGAGTGCACTTCTATTAGAGTTAAATTCCTGACGCCCCCTTGGAGGTAGCACAGTGATATGAAGCTCTGATGCTTTTTCTGGGATCTCCTTTGATGAAGCTTGTGCCAATTTCTTTCTAAGAAATTTCCAGACCCACAGACTATTTTAAGGGATAGGACAAAATGTGAGTCTCCAGCCAAAGAATAGGAATCATAAAAGAGTGAAAGGACCACATGTTAATACAACCCATGTAGCCTTATTTACTTACAGTATTTTATCTTTTTAACCACTGGATATTTGTAAAAAGTCACCATCTCTATTGGCATTTGACAAAGGACACAGTTAAATGGACCTGGCATTTTCTTATTCATGTTGTTGAGCTACTTGAATTAAGGTTCAGTCACCATATAATACCATGCATTTTATGGATTAAAAAGACTTAATTCCCATGTAGACAAAAAGATCTAATATTTCTTCCTGAGGAGTTTGACTTCATTCTTTTTTTTATAATTAGAAAAATATTTTTGCTAACTCCTCAGTGATTACCTCAATTTTAGTGCTTTGTTTCACACAGGTATGTGCCTTGCTTGCACGTGTCTTTATAGATGCACTTTCTGGAATACATGAAAATTTTATTTCAATTACATTTTTCTCTGAATTGTACCACATAATTTACTCACTTTCTTTAGTTTGTTCATTTTTAGGCCATAAATATTATTAACCCACAGAGATTTGTTTCTGCTTCCTTTAGTTAATTAAACACACCATTGGATTTATCTTGTGCTACCACCAGGAGGGCACAAAAAGTGAAATACTGTATCACTAGATGATTCATTCATTAGCATAAAAGAATCAGGGCTTTTGAATATCTGCACTTCACTGTCTCAGGTTTGGTTTTTTTGTGATTGCATCTAGGAAGCAGCAGCATCAGTAAAGGGATAAAGAGAGACAGGGAAAGAAATACAGAGGAGAAGGAAGGAAGGAAGTGGCACAAGGGAGGGAAGGGAAGGGAAGGGAAGGGAAGGGAAGGGAAGGGAAGGGAAGGGAAGGGAAGGGAAGGGAAGGGAAGGGAAGGGAAGGGAAGGGAAGGGAAGGGAAGGGAAGGGAAGGGAAGGGAAGGGAAGGGAAGGGAAGGGAAGGGAAGGGAAGGGAAGGGAAGGGAAGGGAAGGGAAGGGAAGGGAAGGGAAGGGAAGGGAAGGAAGGAAGGAGGGAGGGAGGGAGGGAGGGAGGAAGGAAGGAAGGAAGGAAGGAAGGAAGGAAGGAAGGAAGGAAGGAAGGAAGGAAGGAAGGAAGGAAGGAAGGAAGGAAGGAAGGAAGGAAGGAAGGAAGGAAGGAAGGAAGGAAGGAAGGAAGGAAGGGAGGGAGGGAGGGAGGGAGGGTACAACTGTTAAAATTAGCAGGTTTCCTTAAGAAAAGAAATGCAGAATTTGACAAAAAAGGAAAGTCCACAAGCTTGCCTGGAGGCAGATCAAACTGACACCTAGAACATAACATGGGAGTAATCTAAAGTGACTCCCTACTCTGCTACTAACAGAGATTGAATAATTACAAACCCATTCTTTCTATAAAATTACTTCTTCCTTTGGGGAACAAAAATCCTGGACTACCATATGGTCCTGACAAACATTTCTACTGATTCTACCTAATGTTTATCAATGCAAATAATGTTATTTTTCAAAAAAAAGAACAGTGCCCCAGGATAACGCACATAAATATATAATGACACATGCAGACATTTAATGCATCTTGCACCTGCTTGGAGAGACCTTACCACAGAATGCTGGAGAACACAGATTTCTTCAGAAGCTGCTCACTGTCCCCCTTACTCCCCTGGGGTCACAGTCTGGTTTGCCTTCATCCTGGGACATAAGGCTGCTGTTTGCTCAGGAAGGTGGAACACTTTGGATAACCTGTAGAGAGAGCACACACCTAGGCATTACCTTGGGCCTGCTTCAAAACCCTTCTCCCTAGGCATTTCTCCACCCTTTCTCTCAGTTTTTCATGATTGTATAAAAAATTAATAGGACTCTGATCCATATTGCCTTTTCTCCCTAATTGCATCAGAATGTAGGATGGTGAAGCAATGATATAAGAGGAGAGGCTGAGACTCCCTGTCCAAACTAGGGAAATCCACTTACAGAGAGGACCCCTCTGTGTATAGATGTAGTTGGTGTGACCTGTTTCTGGGACCTTTTTTCCCATTTTTGGGAGAGACACTATTAATTCATTCTTTCTTTCTGAGGAATAAAATAAGAACCCAGACACATTGATTATTAATCATTCATCTGGGGACTCTCCTCCCTCTTGACCAATGACATAATCTTCAGTGAACAATATGTATACTGCAATTGACATTTGCACAAAAAAAATCAGGTTATATTGTATGCATCTGCACTAATAAAAATAGTCATCTTTCAAATCCTCCTTTTCAAAGTCTCACTGAACAGACTTCGATATCTATATAGTATTTATTCTGACCTTCACCTCTCTGATCCTCCTGCACTGGGGAACTGTACAGCAATACAATAAAATAGAAGCATACTTTATTAAAATACACATTTAGACTGCAGTCTTCAGAAGCTCCCAAGTTAGGTGTACAGGAACCATTGTGTCCATTTGGAGGTTCAGCCCCTTTGAGCCTCACAGGAATGCTGAGTATAAACGCCTCTCTGAAGGTCTGCTGCATAATTATCTTCCGAACAGCACCACTGATGAGTTGTGTGATTGCAGTAACTCAACAATTCATCCCAAAATGAGTCTATGCTTCTGCTTGTTTAAGATCCCTAATTTTGATATCATAGGTGATTAAATTCTATCTGTTGTGGTGTCAGTGTCGTAGACAAAGATCAGTCACTCCTACTTGCAGATGAGTCACTCTTTCAGCATGTCCTACTTCCAGAATTTCTTTTTTTTTTTGCTTTGGTTTGAGGGGAATGAGGATGTATAAGAGTTTATACTTCAATTGCATAAGCTCTAGCTTTCAATCATAAAAGACATCCAGATGCATATGAACACTCAAGCAATTAGGAGACAGATATGTTCACTACTGTTAGATTAGCTTATGTAGAATTCTGTTTTGGTCCTAGCAATTGTAATGAAAAACATCCAGGCTTAGAGCAAGCAATTAGCTCATGGAAATTCAGGCTTTTGTGAAATTAGCCACTAGGTGTAAATCTCAGTATTCATGTTAAAATAATAATATTTAATTTGTGTTCAGGTGTGCTAAATAAAGCAACAATCTTTGAGGCTGATGGAGTAATCATGGAGAAAGCAACATGAGCCATGGCTAGATGAAGGGCAGTGGGAAATAGAACACTTCTGACACTAGGAAGGGCTCTGTGCCATTAGGATATATTTTTGTAAGTGTGGTAACTGCAGGAATCACAATAGAAAGTGCTGCATTTTGTTTTTAAAATAGCATCTTTAAAGGAATGTTGTTGCAGAAATTAACTCTATTTTAAAGATATTCTCTTAGATGATGAATCATCAAGCACTGTTACTTTAACCAATGACTCCCTGCAGAAACAAATGTTGAAATGTATGAGAAAATATTAGTCCTAATGATTTTTCTTGGAAAATATTGCTCATATAGTAATTTTAATTAAGGAATAATTTAAAACTTTTATATTTGTATTCCTAATGTCAAACTCTTTTGTTCTCACACTTACACCTCTGTTATTAATGTTAGCCATGGTTTGCAAAAGAGGAAAAGCTAGTTATCAATGAATAATTCAGGCACCATAACTGTCAGACCTCATTATTTTAAATAAGGCCTGGTAGTTCCAGTTGTAACTGGCTAATTGCATCATTTAAACTTAAACTGTTAGAATATTTCATATAATTAACAATTTTTAAAACTTTTAATACATTCAAAACTACTGTAGTACATAGGGCAATTTCCTTTAAATCAGGCTGAAAGAACAAAGAGACATTTGAGTTGTGATACGAGTCCTCAAGTTGTTAAAATAAAAAAGAAGAAAAACTGTGGTGAAATTGATGTATGCAGTAGTTAAAACAAAACCCTATCATTAGAATAAAATGATATAAAATACTTGAAGAAGGGGAAGCTGAAAAGTTAAAACACCTGAAGCTAATTAACATTTAAAAATTTAAACACCTGAAACTTATGAACAAAGTTTTAACCTGATCCCTGATGGAGTTCTTGGTGACAAGATTGTTCCAGCACTGTCAGTGGAAATGTTTCCTTTTGTATGGCCATGCCTCTGCTCTGGTTTGCTTTCTGACAGTAAACATGTAATTCCCAAAGCCACTACAAATAGATGCCATGATGAGCTTCTAAAAAACTGAACCAGTATTTTTCTGAAAGGATCCAGGGACTTTTTTTAATTTGTTATTAGAAATTTGTAACAATATTTTAATTTTGAATCGATATTTACCCTTAATAATAAAGACTTGATAAATTGAGATGGAAATATGCTTTACACACACATTTCTTCAGAGTGCATGGCAAGAAGAAAGAGTCAAGGGCTGTTTATAAATTAATCTTAAAATTTTAAATTTTTCTCCTTTAGCCTCATTCTCAGTATAAATCCAGCAGATTTTTGTATGTATCCAGCAACTGTAAAGCAAGGGAGGTTAATATTTTAAAAAGACAATGCAACTCAGGCTTTTTCTGAAAAGCACTTGCATGTAGTACATTAAGACTTGCAGAGTAAAGATTGTCCCCATTTTTCAGATGAGATTCTCAAGTTCAATATATATATATTGGGTATATATAATTTCTGCAATCTCTGCCTTCCCTTCCCCTTACATCTGAGAGAAGGTGAGTTTATTTGGGGTTCAGAGTCTGGCTTACAGCTTTAATGGGAGGCTGTAAGAGAAAACATGGTAGACTACCTGAGTGCTGCAAAAAAGAAAAAACCCTGTATCTGTTGTCTCTGGAATCACTCCAGCATATTCTTTCTTTATCTAATGAAAAAAAAAAAATTAAGCAACACTACAACTTTCAGCACTCACACTGAAACTATAAATTTCAGCCCACGTAGCCATTAAGAACATCATTAAGGCTGTGGAAGTTACACAGCAAGGGCTTGGATCTTATCCGACACATAGCAGCCTTGCATTGCTGGATATCTTGTAAAAGCCACCCCTACATTTCTGCATCATACTGGAGGTCATTACAGAATACATACAGAAACTGTGTGTGTTCTTGTGCCTGAGAGCAGCATTGGTGCACCACACAGATTAGTTTCCTAGGTTTTCCACATGCTGAAACTGAGCCATTTTTATTTGTGCAAAAACCACATCTAGCAATAAGTGGTCCCCACAGAGATACAGACTATCATATTTTCACATTCTTCTGAGATCTTAAAGTTGAGGTTTCTTAGGAGATGTATCTCTTAAGAAGACAGGCAGCATCAGGTTGAGTTTTGCAAATCTTTGCTTAAGGCAGATTTAAGGACTAAAACCATTTTTTCCCCACCCCTCAATTCTAAACTCCCTCCTCAAGGGAGATTTTCACCCCCCACACAGGAGTCAGTACGAGGTTTTTGAAGGCAAGTCAATTAGAATTGAAATTTTCCATGTTGCCTATATTTGGATAGGAAACATAAACAAGCTACCAAAATTGCAGGCTTGGAATGCCTTATTTTGACAGTTGTTATATTTTTGGGGGGTATTCAAAAAGACAAAGGGTATCCCTTCTCAGAATGTAACAATATATAAATTGCTAAATAAAATGCTAAATGATTCCTGCACTTCCAACTTTGAGTGCCAAAGAGAAGTCATGCAATACCTGCTATGTTCAGGTAGTATAACTTAAAGAAGGAGGTAGGAGAGACCAAAGACGATGCATTACACAAAATCTGGATGTATAAATTTGGTTGTAAACCTTTATCATATCCTTATGGATATTTCAACACCGTCAGCTCCAAAGTCCAAAGCTACCCATGGCAACAGAGCACTTTCTGCTGCTGGTGGTTAAGGCTAGTACATTATCTGTCAGATTTGAAGTTGGCATTCTGAGGTGGAGGTGCCCCAACAAGGTCACAGCTTTGGCACTCAGTGTCTGCAAGCCCTTTTCATTTCTGTTTTTTTAAATCGCCTTAGCTCTGGCTTGATTAATTGAAGAATTTTTATTGTGTGAGCGCCTCACATTTAAGTGTTGGGAAGCCACAGAGTTAACACTTGGAGACAACAGAGTTGTAGAAGCAATGAACTGGTAAATAGTGGAGCTCAGATGATGTATATTTTGGAACACATACATTTTGTGTCACAGTATGCCATTACACAGAATAATATTCACAACTCTATACAGGCAAGACAAAATAATCTAACAATAATCAAGCAAACCAAATTTGTAGGGTTCAATGAGAAGACCATTAAAATCATAATAATTTTAGAAGTTATGATGTTACAATTATATTACAATTTTTAATCCACACTGATACCCCTCCATAGTCTTAGTGCATTTTTTTTTTCTCTATAATTTCATATCACTGGAATACAGTCAAATAAAAAATTAGTAATACAAGTTGCTTGTATTTCAGAGGAAGAAAATATTTGCTCATCTTGTCTTGCAGTGTCTGGAGACTTCTGCAATTGTTTACTTGTTCACTTTCTGTAAGCTGTTGTCAGCTCAGCTGTCAGAGCTACAGCTTCATTTTTAAATATTTTTCACTGAAAAAATACCGACTAAGTCTCTGAATGTTTTATGTGTACAGCCACATCAGATATCATGGAAAAAAAGGAGGCTTATGTCTTGAAATTACTCAGTGTTGGCTTCACCCTTGTCAAGGGCTGGCTCCCCATACAGAAGCTGACAAGTTTAGGGTACACTAGATATGTTTCATCACTGAGAGGAATCAAGTTCTGTGTGTGTACAGAGCATGGTCTTAAAGTCAGTGATTTCACTGATAAAAAACAAAAGACATCTTTTTCCTTGAGAGCTGCAGACACCTGACTGAAAAACCCAGGGTGAGCAGGCACGCCGCAAGCGGGAGGTGCAATGACAGAGGGTAGAGTGTTCCTACTGAGCACATCCATTCTGAAGGGTCATTCAAATGCCTCTCTACAAAAAAGCCTGAATGTAAATAATGTCAACCGTCTATGAGAGCAGGGGATTTAGGTCACTGAGCAGTGTACCTTGGTTAAATTATATTATTCTTTCAAATACTTAATGTACATCTGAGCTATTCACTTTGCTTGTCTATAAAATCTTCTCTAAGAGAACTATCCACTGCTTTAGAAGGGAAAGCAAACAAATGGAGGCATGCAGTGCCATTGAATATTGGAAAAAATGTCGGGTAAGGAAGACCACACATGATCTAGCCAAATGAGAGCTGAAAGTAACTGCAAGTGACAAGATAGTGAAATGCATGTGAGCATCCCTGAGAACTGTGAAAGAGTGGGGCAAGTTTTTATTATTGGCACAAAAAAATCACCAAACATCTCATCATTCTTAGATCCATTCTTATTGCAGGAAAAGAAAGACTGAGGGGATGATGGTGCTGGCAGAAGCAAAACCTAATTTTTTAAAAAGTGCATAAATGTTGGAAATTCAGTTAAATTTCAAGATTATGTTTCACTCTTTGGATTGAAATCAGGCAAAATTTTGCTCAAGGATCTTGAAAATGCCATGTCCTTTCTCCACAGTTTCTGGCAATTAGACCTGAACAACCAAGCCAAGGAAGCTTCTGAAATTTTGACTTTTGCCAGCCTTTGAAGGAGAGAGGAGAGCAATCTCCTCCCCTTTCTATGTTTTGAGTTTGACAACCAGATCCAATTGCAGACTTTTCTCAGGCACTGTGATCTTAGCTCTTTTAGAGGGTCTGCATAGGAAACAGGTCCCCAGAACCACACTGACCCACAAGTTGACAGAATCTCGCACAGCACCCCAGGTTTGCTGTGGAGGAAGGCTTCCCTCATTACAGACAGCAGCCTGGGACATCAAGGTAGGGCAGCAACTACCATTCAGTGTGGCATCTGTTGTGCAATGTGGCTGCTTTTGAGCTTAGAAATCCTGTAATCAAATGTATTTCAGTATGGCAAGATGCTGTTACTTTTCTCTGTTTTAGTGCAAATTGGAGATAACTCAGCTGTGGCTAAACACTTAGTGCTTTTTACTGTTTTCAACACAATCCTTTTATGTGTATGTACATCTTGCCCGCAAACATTCCTACACACTCAACAACAGATGCATTGAGGATAATTCTGCCAATTACAAAGCTACTAGGAGTGCTGTAGTTGAACTCTGAGTATAGAGCAGCCAGCTGTAGTAGACAACAACAATTTTTGACACAGCTGGTCACAGCTGATATCTTGGTTCTTGATCCACTGGGTCACCTGAATCCTGTAAGAACACTCATAATGGAAATAGTCTGAAACAGAGAAATAGTCTGAGCTCTCCTGCAGAATATATTCTTGACCCAATCTGCAATGTTAAGAAAGGGCTCTGATAGCTGCATATATTCTCTTCACTCGCAAGTAATAGGGGTGCACTGCTTGCTGGTCCTGGTCCTTGTGGTCACAGTGGGATTGTCACTGTTTTATTAGTTACTTTTGCACTTTCTGATGTTCCTGTAAAACAACATTCTGTTTCAGGAGATGTGCCTGTCAAGGAAGCAGGGAAAAGGTGGATGACATGATGAGTGGCTTCCAACACTTTGTTTATGTCTCCACGGGGTGGAAGCATTTTGTTAACTCTGCACTCTCAATGTGGATCAGTCACTGCTGCCAACATAAATAATTTCAAATATTTCACTGAGAATTGCTGCAAAGCTACAGGAGATTTTCTGCCTATATGACTGAGATTGTGTCTTCTTTGATTTCAGCTTGATTTAATTTTGTAGAAGGAGAGGCAAATACAGGATGAGTGTTAGTGCAGCCCTGCAACTTGCATTATTGATACTTCCAAAGTGTCCAGTTCAAATGGGGGCAGAATGTTAACAGAACTGAGAGTATCAGTCTAGTGGCTGAAGGACAAAAATAAGCTGCCTTTTTGATCTTTGCTGGTCAACAAAAGCATGCTTTGCTAGCTCCAGAAGTCTTTCATGTGAGAGAAAATGGACAGAGATGAAAACTCGTGTCTGATCTAACACTTTGGCAAGCTTTATTTTCTTACACCCACAGGAGAAGATTTCTGGCTTTTCAAAAAATGGACAGAAGTAAATCAGAAGTCCCTTTCTGCCATGTAGAAAGTCATTGTTAAAGTTTATTCTGTGTATAAAACCTGCTCTGTATGCAGAATTATCGGCCTTAAAACTCTACCCTCCATTGAAATTGGATTGGTCAGGAGCTCAGAGCCTCTGGGCATAAACCAGACCTCAGTTCTCTAAATGGATCACAGTGTAAGATTTAGAAAAATATTTACTATACTTGTCATCAATTTTCTGGCATATTTTCTTTGGAGAAGCTGGATCAGGCAGAGCTCGAAGCCTGATTCATTTCTCTAACCACTGACTTGGAGTACATACACCTGAAACTGAGCAAGTAATTCAAAATAATTTTTCAGATAAATTAATTTTCTTATTTATTTTCTGCAGGTAGAAAACCTGTGAGCAAGTAATGAGTTCCATTAATTCACTAATTGTTTGAACGTACTCCACATATTCTAAGTGATATTTTTATTACTTAGAATGGAGTGATTGGAAATTATTTGTTGAGTTATTTGCATTAAATGTCTGTCCCTGCTTCTATGAGCTTTACTGTCATTGTGAAGATAAGAAGATGAGAAATCTCTGAGGCTTTTGTATTTTCAGACAATGGGAACAGATTAGGGATAAGGAAGAGAAAATGAAGATTAGGGGATTTTAGAAAAATAAACCTGTGTATTGCTGTTGGTTTTCATGTCAGAAAAAAATAGACTTTTTTTATTGTGGTACCTTTATTTCTGTCATGTTCAGAACCCCTGTAAGGATCTATTATTCTCTTTGGGTCACACAGGTAAGGCAAAGACAAACACTGCTGCCCTAGACTGTAGCACAGTGCAAAGCAAAGAGCAAGAGAGAGAGTTTCATGGAAGAGGGGATGTCCAACTCAAGCTTCTCCTCTGTGACATTTCTCAGAGTAAGTTGTATTTCAGATTAGTAGCCCTTGGCAGTAGTCTGGAGAAAGATGAGATTTTAGTGTGATATGCTACACAGGCATGGGGGGAAAGCAAAGAGTATGTGCGAAAAATTGAAATGACAAGGTCATGTTGATAGCTTGGTTGTGGGAGCTGCCGCGGTAGTTTGTTGCATTATGATTAGAGATGGGCCAGCTAGCAAAAATGAGATGAGAGCTGGTTCAAACCTTCATCCACTCCTCTAACCAGACTGAAGTGGGGCCCATGGTGAGGCTGAAACACATCTAGCACTGGTACATTTGGTTTCTCAACATGATTTAATGAGCTTCTGCTTCTGATAATTTAGCTCAGAATAGAAAACAGGAATCTAGAAAAATATTCAGGAAATTAATCCAGTCTAAAATCCTTCAATCTGGAAAACCTGATTGTATAAAACCATATAAAGACAACTTCATACCATTCCCAGCCTTCCATCTGTAACAAAGAGCTCCACATCCTAGTTAATAACCATCCTGTTAACAACATGAAACAAAGTCTGCAAAGCTTTCAAATTTCAACACAGGATCTTTTTAATTATGAAGCCCTCAGATGAGATGCCAAGCTTCTGTCAGAGGCTGAGTGTGAGAGTAGTCTGTGTATGAGGACTTGCAGTGGGAACTGCACTGAGCTGAGCGTACAATCCTTCTGTCAGCCCTTTCTCTTCTCTTTGGCTTTATCCTGTGGGAAGTAGCTTTACATTCCCATTCAGACTACAAGGGATTCTGCGAAAGCTGAATTTCTGCACTGGCCGTGCTTATTCTGCAGCGTGTGTCACACTCCCTGCGGTGAGGGCTAAGTTCTCCCCATTTTGTGCAGCCTCTGTCTAATGCAGACAAAATTCCTCCTTCCCACAAGGATTCCAGGAGAAAGCAAAGCAGAGAGCAAGGGCAAGTGAAGACAAGCAATGCAGTTTATCTTGGACTCCCTATTTTGAAACACTCACCAAGTTCACTGAAGTAATAGTTGTGATTTGGTTGAATAACAAAATCCATATCCAGCCCATTTCTCAAAGTGCAGTCAGCAGTGCAGGATTCTTCTCTTCCTTTTGCCTTAATAATGTCACTGCTTAGTTCTTGGTTACAGGTATTCATGATGATACGGTGGGGCAGAAATACACAGGAGTCCAGAGTGTTTTGAAGTGGCTCTAGGAGTCACTGAAATAATGACCTATATTGGTATAGGAAACTTTTTTCCTGTCCATTTTCATCCTCAGTGTGCTTTACAGACCTGAGAGCTGCATCTCTTTGAACTGTGGCAATGCAGAGCAGAAAGCAGCTTCTCCAGCTGAGGCTGCAGGGAGCACTCTGCTACGTGAGGACTGGAGGGATAAGCAGAGCTTCTCACCCAAATCTGGATGAAGGACTGCACGTTAACATGCTTTCCCTTTCTTCCCCTCCCTTCCACTCCCCTCCCAAAAGTATCTGGCAGTGAAAGAAGGTAACCAAAGACTCCTTTTCTCTTTTACTTGGAGGTAAATCAATCTGACCTACCACTTAATGAAATCTCTTTTTTACAGGATGAAGGAAGCAGATGGGAAAAACAGAGGAAGAAAAGAAAAAGGAGACTTTCGTCTTCATGTGTAAATTTTCTGTAAGGAAAATAAAACTTGAAATTAGGCTTCCCTGTGATTTTAAAATGTATAGTTTATTATTTTCCCCCAATTATTTTCTTAATGGCTGGGCTTCCATAGTCTAATAAGTCACTGCACTTAAAAGGACCCTCTAAGAGAGGTGTTTGGATTTTTTAACCAATTATCATCCATTTCTGCAGATTAAATAATGCTTCTGAAAACATGATGCAAGGCCTCAGAATACTGTCCACTGATACCTGCAAACCAAGTCCAATTAACTCCTTTACTCGATACTTTTTTGACTTTGTAGTTATTGCAGTCTTATTTGTTATTGTAAAAAATTTACTCATATGGGAAAAATCAGGGGCATTATATGGCTGTCTATATAATACATAAATAATGTTTTCTTTTTCAGGGAGTTTAAAGACACATGACTTCGATGTTACTGAGATTGTGTCATAATCATCAAACGGAGCCCGTGCCAAACAAACCAGATGGAGCTTTCAATCAACAAGCTGCATTTATTATTGATATCTGTGGCTTATTTGTTATCCATGCACCTTTTAACAGCATAAGGTAAGAAAAAAGATCTGCTCCCAGAGAATAAAGAGAACTATTAGAAGCTCTCACTTATTATTTGACCTGACAGCACAAATAGATGATGGGAAAAAGTCGAAGTACAATACCCAACTCCAAGTGGAAGGGATTAATTTGATGCTTTCTGCTGGAGCAGAGGGTGGCATGAATGATTATTTCATCCTCCCATACTATGAAAAATTTCAGAGCAATTTTATTTATCTGTGCACATATTACTCCTTAATTATTATTACATTGCTATTCTAGCAGATTGTTTTTGTCTCTTTCCAAGAACATATATAATTTTATTGAATATATAGCTTTGTGTCTATATCATATTGCTTTTATATATGCCTTTGTATATACTATATTACATTTTACCTGTAGTATGAAAGCGACAAAATTAAGGAGTTTGATAGGTAACCAATACATGTCACTTTTTTGTACGAGGCATGGCATAAAAAAGTCCTATAGCTGTGACTCACTTTGGCCTTCTAGAGACATAGAGAGACATAGGGAATACATATATAAAGAAACAATAAACTCTTATTTAATTGCTTTTGTTTTGATTTTTTTTCCAAATGCCTCATTTCTATCTCCTTTTTTTTTAATGGTAGTCCCTGTCTTTTCTGCTAAGTAAAGATGGATAATCCAAAATAATACTCCCTCAAGTTTCTTTTAGCATTTGAATGTATGAAGACTATTGTATGAAAAATTATGTTGCTTCTCTGAAAGTTGTTCAGCCTTGTGCGTAATTTCCTCTTATCTTCTCTTCATTCACATGTGTTCTCCTAAGAGAAGAAAAATATCTGTTTGTGGCCTAGGATGTATTTTTGTTACTGAGACAGATAGAAATTCTGTATGCCAAATGTTCTCATGCTTATAGAGAACAAACAACCCCATACATTCCTTCCCTGCACTGTACAACTCCCTTTCAATCATATCCTTGCACTCCTATAACTTCTGCCCCACTTGCATGAGGCTGCAGGCTTAGGTTGGAGCCACTTCCTTTGTCCTTCTGAGTATAAAGGAGTTAGAACACAGAAACAAGGATTTTTCTGTTTTGATTTCCTAGACAAAACTTTTGAACAAGATCTGGATTTTGCCTTACTGTGTGGAATGGGAGTAGAATTTCATGGTAAAGAGCTGAAAGAATTGTAAGGAGAGGTTTTCATACCTGATGCTGTAAATAGATTTAATATATCAGTGCACTTCATATGATATGTGATTTTCCAATAAAGTTTATAACCGATGAAAGACTGAGTTTAAGACTAACATATAAGGACTCTTCCACAGATTTCAGATTCTGCATGAGAAGTTAATATCTGAGTATGGGAGAGTCACCTCTGTGGATTGATCTGGTGGCCCAGTCCAGCACCACTCACCTCTCCACACCCAGCACTGTAATCAGCAAGTCTCTACACAGAGCACAAGAGTTAAGCAATCAGGATGACTTAACTATCAACTTGACCTTTGAGATCCCTTCAGAACAGGTTTGATCCACACTGATTTACTTTATCCTTCAAACCATCAGATCTGTATTAAAACCCTGATTGACCAGAAGTAATTATTTGATGCCTTATGTTAGCAATGTCCCAGGCCCCAACATGAAAACTGAGGATGAAAGTCACACCTTAGTAAAGTCAAAGGGAGGATTACTTTCAGTGGAACTGGAATTTTGCCCAGAAAACCATACCAACAGTGTTTGGGTCCTATCTATGTCTGAAGGCATGTCAATCTTTCTGTGGTGCCTATCATATTATGTAAAAGGTATCTCACAAGCTACTCTGATATATTTATTTAAAAATAGGAGATTTTATTGAAAAAAAAAATACAGGAATGGCATAAATGTTGTACTGGTTTGCTACAAAATGCTGCATCACCTGATATGATAGTTATATTGTTTTGTCATTCCTTTGCTAATGAAAGTCTTCACTTATTCGTATATTATTTTTTACTGAGCATGAGGAATACATAGGGGGAAAAAATGCAAAATTAGCATTAGACATTAGTGATAATTACCAACATTTCCATGGATTCCCATAACTGCTTCTTAGTAACTTTAGTAATTTGTTTTCCTCTCTTAAATTTCCTTCTAAGGTCATTTCTATAACCTGCCACTTTCTGGGGCAGATGAATCAGCTGCCTTTGCAACTCCCTGTTTTGTCTCTAGGGATAGTTTTCTACCTATATTTTGATCCAAGCAGGTTGGAGTCTTTCCAAAAGCTGCTGAAAAACAAGACCTCTCTCAGTCATGTAGGGGAAACACTGATATACAGTTAACTCAGTATACATCAAGCATTAGGTAACAAGATTTCTAGGCCCATGCTAAAAATATATTTTGCTTATTCTGATTTGATTCTAATTATGTACTTTGCTTAGGAGACAGTCTATAAACAATTTTAACTACTCTCACCTATGTACCTACCCAAGACACTGAGGATGGCCTACTGCAGAGTACTAGGACATATATGGATATAAATTTCTAAAAGTCACAGAATAATACTCAATAAAATTAAAAAAAACAAAGCATTGGCCTGTCCCATGTATAACTTTGTTACTGAATTTTATACAAACATGGTGCTCCAGGTATGACAAAGTGTGGACATTCACAGAGAGGACACTTCCTCCAAAACCAATTCCTATTTGTGACATACAAAACCAGTGAGGTTTCTTCACGTATGATTTTTTCCTGTCTACCCAGAAACAGAAAGAAATACAATCTAACATCTGCTGGAAGAAAGAGATTTCGAATTTAAATAGTCAGCTTGAAATAGTAGAAAACTTACAATTGGTCTTGAACAAAAAAGAAATAAAATATGTTATAATTTATTATTTTTGATACTAAGTATATAAACATATATACTACATATAACATAATGCATTGCATTGTAATAATACAATATACAATATAGTAATTTACATGTTTTTCTATTCTATACTATACTACAAGAATAATATATAGAAAATATTCCGTATCAATTTATATATATTTTAAAGAGTATGTTAATATAAACTATAAAGAATTTATTAACTATGGTCATATATATGAATATGATATATTCATTTATATAATATATTCCCACACTTCCTGATGAATTATTCCCTCTCCTGGGCAGGATTTCTAGGATATTATCACATTATTCAAGTATGGATACATTCTGCAGGCACCAGTTGTTCACTGAAGATACCAATCACAGAAGAAAGTGGTATAGAAACTCATATTGATGTTTTGCCTTTCCAAATGAAGTGGATGACAGCAAAGCATAATTCAAGGTCTGGTTGCCAACATACTCAATTAAGCAGAATTTG
Source organism: Zonotrichia albicollis (assembly GCF_047830755.1). Lineage (NCBI taxonomy): Eukaryota > Metazoa > Chordata > Aves > Passeriformes > Passerellidae > Zonotrichia > Zonotrichia albicollis. Next base: position 29,395,958 of record NC_133828.1, read on the forward strand.
GAGGAGGAGAGGAAGGAGGAGGGGATGGCTGGAAACTCCCAGTCATACTACAAATGTCAGCTATCTGCTGTCAGAGACCTGGTGACGTTGAACCAAACTGTGAAATATGTGTAATTCTTCAAATATTGCTGATGATGTAGCACCAGATTTTTTTTTCCATGTGCATGTGACTGCTTTTGACCATGACAGGTTTTCATAAATCTGGTGTCATTATGGAACACATGACTTGTGTCACCACTGCTACAACAAGAGAAATCCATCACAGATCAAAGTGCCAGGAAAAGTCCTGTTCACAATATAAGCCCCACTTAAGCTTTCCAAATACAGCTTGAGTGGAATTTAAGTGGGCCATAGGCCATGTTTTTGCTCCTATAGACAGGCATGAATTTTAGAACATGAAAATACATTAAAATACGATGTACTTTCTCACGTAACTTGAAGCTATCTGATGCCACAAGGCCATTCAGACCTAAATATCTTTGCCAGTATTTTACCTTGAATGCCATGTTAATTTTTGTAGAATATGAACCTAAACAATAAAACTTTCCAGCATTATTTTAATATTAGACTTTCAACCTACATACTATATTAGATCTATCTGAACAGAGCTGTCTTTAACCTTCTCAGACCACAAGATTTTTGAGCAAAGATCATGCTTATCTCCTTGTTTATGTGTTGCCAAGACTGTTGCAGGCTACAAAAAAACTTTTCTACTGTAAGACATTTGTTGAACTCAAAACCCCTCATTTATTATATAACCCTCTTATTATCTCAATATGTAGTGTGTGTATATATAAAGATATAAATATATATGTATATAAAGTGACATATACATATATATATATATATATATTTGCTTATAGGAGAGTGATTGTGTTACTTCACTGTAATGCTTCCTGACTTAAGCAGCCTCTTCATTTAATACTACATTCTTTTTTTCCCTTCCCAATATATAAATGTAAAGCTAACTGCTATTTTTAATGTGCCTTTTATAATAAGCAAAAGTTGTCGAAAATTTAAAATAACTATACAGTCAAAAAAAAAGTAACAACTAATTTAAAGCCTATAGAGACATTTATGTCATCCCATTCTTTGCAATGAGAAAAATCCTTTTTGTGATTGATTTCAGTAGATTCCAGCATTTGCTTTCTTTCCCAAAATTGAAACACTTTGATTTTACTAATACTTTTTTTAATGCATTAAAGTAGGAAACTCTGTACCTCTGTAGGCCAACAATCCCCACTGAGATGCTTTGAGTTGGCTGTGTGATCCTAATGATCATTTTTATTCCACTGCTATTAATTTCCCCTTATTTCAATAAAACAATAGAAAATAAAATATTCTGTTCATCAAGGAACATGTATCTAATTTCATATAATATTTCACTTCAAATTGTCTCATATTATTCTCTCTGATTCTGTTAAAAAAATCACTATAGTGGGAGAAAGTCAAACTAGAGATTATATTAGGCTCAGGCAAATGGTATTCACCTTTTATAGTCCCTATGTTTTATAATGAAGATACTTCATTGAAACAATGATGCATACTTCAACAGTTCCCTGGAGAGCAGTGAATCCTGTTTGGAGAGATTCATGAATATGTGCATTAGCACAATCCAACTGGAACTTGCCCTTAAAAACGAACCACGAGAGAAGCTGATCAGTTCCCGCTTATGTATATAATCAGAAGGTTATCATATTATCTCCCCCTCCACAGGGAAAAGCAGATGCATATTCTTCTACCACTATAAGAAGAGAAATGCCAAAGGAAACAACAATACCCCCCTTCCACGCTTTCAGCAATGTTTACTCTATGAAACCAGAAAGACTTTTTACAACAAGAGGAGGGGCTTCACTAAATGAGGATTTATTTTCCATACAATTAGTCAGAGTGTAAACCTTTTAAAAAAAATTACATCTGCATTTATTTAGTCAAGGCCATCAATAAACCAGAAGTGAGTTCAAAGACTGCTATAAATGGCAGAGAGATGAGACAAACATTTCACAGAGTCAAGGTTTGCGAAGATATACATGAAGCTCTGTGTCCTGAAGATGAATGAGGAACACTTGGCAGTTCTTGAAGCAGTAGTTTATTTAAAGTACAAAAAATTCAGTGAAAAATACTTCTGGCCAGCAGTTGGTGCCCAGCTTTCAAGAAAAATGGCAGACCACCACCAAGCTAGTGACAATGATAAAGAATAGTCACATAGATTTGCAGATTTATCTTTAGGTTTGTAGCAACCTCAGCTCCGTGAAAAAGCATGTAGCAGTGAGGCTCCTTACCACCTTTGAAAACAAACTAAAAAGAGCTGCTGCCTTATCATGGTGCATATTATTAAGTAGTCATTACACATACCAGACAGTAGCAATAAACTTTATCATCCAAAATGAGCAATCATTTGATCTAAGCTTGGAAAGATTAAATAGTGCAATGAAACCAGAAGGAAAAAACTAAATTATGAATCAACTTCTGGATAAAACATACCACTGCCTTATTGCCACCTCTTCTATAGCCCTTCAATCTGAATCCATTATATTGGTAGGTAATTGTCCTAAATACAAAATAGATTTTGCTTAAAAAGATGCCTTCAATTTTATTATGGTTAAGAAAAATTCTGATGCCACTGACTGACATGTTTAATTTAAGTTGTCCTGAAGTCATTACTAAGATGTCTGTGAAAAATTTGGATTAACTCTTGCAAGACATAGCTTCATGTCACCAAAGGCTACAGAGGCTGTAGCTTTTTTTTATTTTTAGGAATTTTTTCAGTTATGTATCAGGAGTCCAGCCTTGTATTCTGCAGCCCAAAGTTCCTGCATTCAAAAGCTTTCTGTATGTCTGTAGTATTTTGTGTGCTGGAAGCAAAAAGCACTGCATCTCTACGTACCAGCTTGTCTGCTATTAGGGGAGAAGCATTATGCCTTCTAAATAAGATATATAGAGAAAGCATAATTATACCCTCTAAAGAGGGTATAATCTCATAATTGTGCAGCAGAGTTATCCTCAGATTGCACCATAAACCATTCTTGTATGCCTGATAGACTAACACTGGGCTCAGCTACTAGTCTGAGGGTATTTGTACTTAAAAGCTGGTTTAATATTGAACATGTGTGTACTTATATGTTGGTTCATGTATACGAAGTACCCTATTTGCTAAAACAGACCAGCCTATCTGGTTAGTTTTTATTCACATGCACGCAGATATAGAGAAACCAAGCACTTAAAACACTCAACTGTAATTTTTTTTTTCCACAGCTAATAATGGCTCTTCACCACAAAAAAGAAAAACACTTTTTCAAAATGCAGTGGTGGGGGGAAAGGCTAGCAGGTTTATTTTGCTTAAGTTGCTGTGGTGTGTCACATTCAGCTCTAAACACGGCAGCTATTACCATATGTCATCAAATAACCAGCTTAAGCAGCTGTGTTGTTCCTCCACAGTGACCCCATCTAGAAGTTTAGAGACCAGGAGCAGGATGATACCTATTTCTAGCCCCACACAGTCATGCACATACCTCTGCACAGTTCAAGAAAGTTTTTAAATGAAAAGAAACATTTCACCCTACTGAATACTTCACTGCCCCTCTGTCCTGCTTTTGCAGGATGCATCATTGCACAGAAACGTTTGCCAAATATATGGCAAAACCATTAAATTCTGATGTTTCTCTGGATGCAGTAAAGATACAACACAACAACTACATATATATATTTATATCTATATATCCTTTTGTTCCTGCTGTTTGCTGAGTTTTTGAACTTGTGCAAAAAGCAGTTTTCACCAGTGTAACAGTGGTGTTTAGTGAAGACAAAGCTTGTTCATCACAGCAGGGGGACAAAGGGGAGGGGAACGAAGGTCAAAGGGTAAATTCCAATTGCTGAGACATGTTTTTATGAGTTGAATCTTAACCATGTGATAAGCAGCATTCAGAGTCTGAGCAAAATGGAGTAAGGAGTTTTACTTATCTGGGAGAACATCACGAACCACTGTAGCAGTTTGATACCTGGCTGACAAAAGCTGGGTTCTTGCTTTCCTCTGGTTGCTTTCTCTTTTTGTTCTAGTTGTCAAATGGAGTGTTCTTAGGTAATTAACATGTTCCTTCAGCCTTTGGAAATTGAGAGGAAAATAAGTGCTTGGTTTCTGCTGTATGCATGGCAATTACTGCTGCTTCACAGAGTGCCTTTGATTCCAAAGATACACAAAAGGTGCTGGTGCTATCTTTTTGGTAGAATCAACATGAAAAAAAAAAAAGAGGCTCCCCTTAGATACAAAAACACTGTGGGCAGGAACTGCAAACACTCTGTGTGAAGGGGTAACAGCAGCAGCTGTGCCAAGGACAGGTGTAGCAGATTTTCCACTACCTCTTACACAAATAAGATAGGATAAACTTTTGCCCTCTTGGCAGATCCTTTTCCTGGAGGTGGGCAACCTCCTTCTCATCTTAGTCTGTTTTCTTGCTAGCTACATGGTAGGAGTGCAGGAATCCTGCATCCAGCTAGATGGTGTTGGGAATATCCTCTTGTAGGATGGATTCATTACATGTAGCTGTGCTGTGACTGAACTGAGGAAGATCTGCTAACCACTATTTCTGCACTATCTATTGGTAGCTGAGCCACAGGACCACAAAGATGGGATTTTGCTAAGCAGAGACCCCATCCCTGCTGAAACTCCCTAAAAATATGTCATTAGAAGAATTTAGTTAACTGAGTATAAAAAGTAAGCTGGTTGCTCTATATCTGGCCTTGCTAAATCAATTTCTGTGCTGATATTATTGTTACATATAAATGAGTACACCTACACCAGTTTATGCTTGCAAAATATTAATCTGTTGGTTTTGTACAAGTTGTAGGAGTACTGCCAGTGATACCACAAATTAGGCCAAACAAAAATAATGAGCTGCTTAAATGTTGTGTTACTATATATGAAAGAAGATTTAGAAAACAAGGTCCGGTCCTTGTCCTGTTCTTAAAGCTCTGTGAACACTGACAGTAATTTAATACAACCAGAACCCACCCACACTGTTTGATTCCTGTGTTTTGACAGACAATTTACCAGTTCCTCAGTTGCTCTAAATCTGCAGTTTCATTTCAGTCACTGGAGCTACATCAGTTTATTCCACTTATGGACCTGATCCAACACCTTCAAATAGCTACAGGAGGAGAAGATTTCTGCCTATTTTGTCCTGCTTTACAGGATCTGATCCCTATATGTTTTCTCATATAACAGATATGACATAATTTCCCCACCAATTACTGTTACAACTACCATAAGTGGCAGAAAATATGTCATGCAAGTGTGATCCTAAAATAAGCACCTCAAATCAGTAAATGTTACTGACTTTTAAGGACAATCCTCTTGAGTTTAAGTTTATAGGATTATTGCTGAAGTTTGTACAGTGGTGCAGTACAGTCTGTTTCACTTCAACAGTACAATTTATTAATGGGAGTAACTGAAATGTATCTTTTGCCTATGAGCAGAGCTGTAACATTCACATCCAAATATTGATGATGTCACATGTCCCCTGAAGGTCCACATCTTTCTAAGTGCTTCAGGGGAGATAAGAGAGATTAACAGCCTGAAGAAATAGTCCTACTATGAGCTCTCATGTAAGCTTCATATTTGTCCTAGAAGAATTAAAGTGTAGTAATGGGGCATATTTTTCCACTTCTTAGGTTTTCATTGCAGTATCTTTCTTCTGTACCGCTTGTATAATTGAGTTTCCCTGTTTTGGAATGGGTTCACTTGACCCCAGAATAACCTAAAATATTACTAAATTATTTTCACCATTTTCTAAGGAAAAAATTATTTCCTTTACTCCTAGTGTCAGCAAATAATAAAATATTGTTGCTTTGCTGATAGCACAGCAGACAAAACCCATAAAGCTAAATAGACTTTTTGCAATGCTAAAAATTGACTCGAACAGAAAGCAAAATTAACTTTTTAATTTTGTTTAAAGCAGAGATATTAAATAATCTCCAAAGTCAAACACTGCTAAAAATCTTATTTTAAACTGGGGAGCATTTGACAGCATTGAAGGTTTCACACAGCTAAACAAAAGCTTTCTGAAGGAAGTTTCAGAAGGCATTTCTTTATGCTTTGTCCATATTCTAAGTGCCCTCTACTGCCAGAGGAGCCGTACTACAGAGAAAGCCTGCGAGAGTAAGCAGGAACCACCCAGGGACTGCTGGAAAGGAAGAATTTGATACTTCCCGGTGCTGCTTTTCAGGCTGTATGTAGCTGGACTTGAAGGCGATCAGCAAAAAGATGTTGCTTTTTTTATAAGAAGAAAATGGAAAATTAACCCAGTGGTGAATGGAGATACGCAATAATTTATTTCTCCTGCCAATGCGAGTTGTTCCTTTCTGCAGCTTGTTGTCCTCCATTGATTTCTCTACCTATTTGTGATGCCTATTTTGGCATTTGAGAGAAATATTTCCCAGGTCCAGCTGTGGCTGTGCCTAAAGAAGTTTTACAATTGTGCCCAAGTACAAAGCCCATTCAGGGAGAGGAGGGAGAGAAGATGCCCATCCCTATGGAGCTGATGGGGTGCAGTGGCTGGGGAAGTTGGAGAAATGTAATCAACACATGCACTCTCACCGCAGAGGAAATTCTTTCTGGGGCACAGGGAGGTTCTGAGCCGGGACTGGCTCCCCTGGGAAGGAGCTCTCCTCCTCCTTCCGAGTTGGAGCCGCTTGCCATGCCCAGCCCTCAGTGAGCTGCTGTGCATTCCTCATTTGCCGTTTGCACTGCATTTCTCAGCAGAATAACTTTCATTTTTTTACCAAGCTTACATTGTTCAACAGAGACCAAAAGTGACCTAGGAGTTTCTGAGTGTTATTTCCATGTAAAGCAGTCAGAGAAAATGCAGGTCTGCACTACGTGGAGCTGCAGATTTGATTGTGAAAATCAGTTCTGAAAGCACTGGGGAAAAGACTCACCTATGACTCAATTTTGGCCCTTTATAAGTTAGAAGTGGATGTTTATGTATTCTAGATAGTCTTAGCACATTTAAAAATCTGTATTGTGCATAGTGTAAGAACATGCACACATATTAGTACATGTATGTGTGTACATATATGAATAAAAAAAAAAATATATATATATATATATATGTATGTGTGTATGTGTGTCTGTATTTACTGTGTATTTGTGGTGATGGGTAGTCCAGTCATTCTGGCCAAGCTGTGAACAAACATAAACTGTAATACTGAAGTCCCTGATCTCTGATCAGATTAACCCTTCATCTCCCAGCTCACCTGGCAGTGCACTGAAATTCCCTGACAGTTTCCTGTCTCCTGCAGAGGTCATTATGAGTTCAGGTACAGTCCTGCCATTTGAAAGATACAGGAATCCTTGAAAAGTGGGAATTATGGCCATTTGCAGGTGATGCGTAGGCCTTGCTGGTTACTGAGTGACCAATGCTGTGGGTGCAGCTCCATTCCCCATTGTGGGGACTATGGAAGCTGCTGGGAGTTCCCAGTGTTGCAACAGCCAGTGTTTCATTATAAAGAAGTATTTGAGAAATTACATTTTTGTTGCTTTTTTCCTCCTTTTCTGATTTACAATATGAAAGACATTCCATAGACCTCTGTGACCTCAGGGTGATATTGAAAAACTTTAAAAGCGAGAGCTCAGCTATATTCTCTGCACTTCCTCATGAACGTACGGGATTATTTTTTACAGAATATTCTGAAGTACCATGTCCAACCTGGTTAAAAAAAGGCAAGCTACAGGAATGAGTTTGCTACTTTTGGGAAAGGCTTTGAAACCAGTTTCCCTTGCAAAATATGGGGTAGCAACTTTTAATGATTTTTGCTAGGACTTAGCAGAATTCTGAAAAACAAACAAAAAAATTTTAAGTCAAGTAAGTCCATAGATTCATCAGATAGTGAAGTCAGTTCTAGGACTTGCTAGCTGAGATTCCTCAATAAGCAGCTCATATTGAAAGTGAACAAATTTATACACTGAACATAAGGAGGCAGGTGGTCTCAAGAATCTTTTGCTTCTAGAAATACTCTCATGTTTTACCATGCAATTAAAATTATACCAGCCATATGAGATAGAGCTGAATTATCTTCCACTATATATATATAATATATACATATATGTATATTTATATGACGCTTCTGTGCATGTAAGACTTCTGAGGCCAGCTGCACTTGAAAGTGAGGCACTTTGCTTCAGTGAGAGTAACTTTCAGCATGACAGTGATCCTTCAATATTTCCAAGGGCAGGACATCAGCCCTCATCTCAGTGCGGAAGTCAAATTGCTCAACAGATTTTACTGTTTGAATGTCCATGCTCAATTTGTCTTTTGTCCTCTGCTGAGAGTGAAGACAAAGGTGTTGATGATTTCCTGCCTCTATTGATGGATTTTGTTTTGTATGCAATAGTTTGAGGTGACAAATTTTACTACAGGAAGAAAGCCAGGTACTAAAGAGCTCTTTAACATAGTGTAGGCAGACTGAACAAGAAACTGATTTCAAGTGGAAGTGGACAAAGTCAGCTAAGCAAGAAACTATGTATAAAACCAAAACCCATAGCTCTTCTCCAAGTTATACAAATTCATAGTATCTTCAGATAAAAACTTGATACTTTTAAGGAAATTACACTCTAGTCAAGCAGAAATTATTTGGTTTACTACAGAGGTAACTGGGTAGAATGTGGTGGTTTCTGATGTCTCTGTAGTATGTTGGACTACTCTGACCAATGGCAAAAGATCAGAACTGATGGTATTCAGCAGACCCCTCTAGCCAGAGCTCCATGAATGCTTGCACATGCAGATGCCCTAGATATTAATGACATTGGCTTCTCACATTGGCTGTGTGAGATTTGATTCAGGGACTAGATATGAAAGGTACATGTAGATAGAAAAGTGACTGCAAGCAATTTACTTGATCTTGTAGTTTAAGTAGGTCATTCTCCCGTGATGGAGTTTGATTTGCCAAGAATGGTAACAGTTCCTGTCCTAGAGTGCTGGCCCAACCACCACAGGTGGCTGAAGGAATCCAGGGCTGGACAAACTAGTCAGCAGTAGTCTGAGACCACTGCTAAAAAGTAGAACGAAAACATACAGCATACATCTAGCACTATGAGTGGAATGGAAAAGCATCAAAGACTGGTACTCCTGAGCTATTGTCTCAATGTTTCTCAGCTGCTCAGGTCAAGCATTCGCAGCAAAGGATTCAGAAGATAAGGATGAACGGTCAGAGATCCCTTCTCATCACTTTCCTTTTCCTTGGCTGGCTCACCACGCTCACATGGGAACTCCCACCTTTACAGCTCCCTAGTAAAAAAGGGGCACAGTGCACATGCTGTTTATGGCAGCTCTCTCCCGGAAGATCATGAAGTTTTATAAACTCCAGCTGTTTGAATCAAAGACACCACATTCCAGTGACCAGCACTTCCCAGAGATGCAGCCTCACTAACAGAGAGTGGCCCAGCTCCTCTGTCCTGGCTGAGGACAACACCCAGCTTTGCCTCCCTCTTTGCCTCAGGCCCTGCTGTCCTGCTGGCTCTTGCTCATACACATGCACACACTCTCTCCCCGTGTGTATCACCATGCTACGGATACAAATGGTAAGTCATGTGCATTCCAGTAATATGCATTCCTTTGAGTACTATTGCACTCATAAATACTCTGTACATGCAAATACATAGATATTGCTAATATTTCCTTGAACTCCCCTCCCTTCCATTTAAGATCTCAACCTACAAGCCACTAAGAAAATCTCAGCAAAGGATAAGGAATGAAGCAATTTTATTTGAAAGATACATTACCTTTACTATATTGGAGTGAGACATAAAAACCTTAAAGTCAGATTATTAAAATTGTCTAATAAGCCAAGTATTTAGAAGCTTCTTCTCAGCCTGGTTGCAAAAGATCTCAATAATTCCTAGCTCAGACTTAAATAAGTGCTAGTAAACCTTGACATTACTATGATGAAAAATCATACACAAAATACTACAAGTGACAGTCCTGCTTATATAAAGCAGTAATGGGGTGAACCTTCTCTTATTTTGAAGAATTAAACAAGATAATTTAATTGACCAACTGTAGTTATTGACAGAAAGATATTATCAAACTACCTGATGAAAATAAAATTTTGCTTTGCAACAACACTGTTGATGTAATAAATCATTCAATGTGCTTTTAGAAGATTTGAATGGTATAAAATAAATGTAGAAGATTTGAATGGTATAAAATAAATGTTTTACATATTATGTAAGTTAACCATCAGCTCATGGCTCTTGAAGTCTATAAGTGGGAAATTTTCACTGAGTAGGATTGCACTAGAATTTTTTCCAACTTTGTAATATTTTAAATTATAACACATAGAAATCACCAAATCACCTTCTGATGAAGTTGTCATATAAGGAAAAGACTGAAAAGTGGTAAACAAGAATAAAAGCAGATCACTAGCATAAAAATATCTGCACTGCCTAGAGAGCTAGAACAGTCAAACACATGCTTCAATATCAATGATAAAAGGTTCTTTATCTAAAAGAAAATATATGTCATGTTAAAAAGAAAGAAATTCCAGATTGTAAGATTATCAGGCAGTATTTCAAATAAAAGAAGTAGCACTCATTCAGTACACCTGAATATGTGTTGTTCCTCAGTAGCCATTGTGGCTTCTGTGAGTAAAGGTATGATTTAATGAAACAAATAGCAAACCACTTGAGGGTTATAGTGTCTTGATATTGGAGTATCTGCCATTAGAGTCCAACACTGCTGTCCACACCTTAAGGAAGACATCACAAAAAATCCTGGAGGGTTCAGAAAAGAGGTAGAAAACAAAGAGAAAAGCTGCAAAAATGACTGTAAATATTATAAATTGTGGTAAAGTTGTGTTATTGATTGGCTCACATCTGAATATGGAGTTTTGATCATCTATAGCTTGGATGCCATATTTTGACTAAGTTTCTGTGGTTAATTTGGGGTAAATCTACTACTTACTCTAATACAATAACTTCTTCTTGGGGTGGTTTAGAAGATCTGAAATTTTTGAGCTTCACTGCTACTGACTGTATAACTGCAATTTTTCCCCCTCTCAATATTCCTGTAAAAAACATTGCAAAAGGGTAAGCCCAAAGTCAAGGTGGAGATAAAAAGATGTGACATGTCTCCTTAGCTAATAAAGCCATCTACACAATTAGAGCCTGGAATTTGCTGTGTTTTATGCACATGTTGAGGAATGAACAGCACAGCTATTTCCCCCCTTGCCTTCAGAAGGGTGTCCATACACAAATCTGTCCCTGTGCAAACATCCCTGGTGTGGGAGAGGACGGCTGGAGAGCTGCAGGTTTGTGCTTGCCTCTGCCACAAGGAAGCATGGAGCTAAGAGATGAGAGGCAGAGGCAAGGAAAGGCCTTGTGCAGCACTACCAGCTTGGCTTGAGCTACTTGCTCAAATCTGAATCTGGGCATTGCTACCAAGCAGCAGAGGTAAGCCTTTGAACTCATCAGAAAGAAGGTCAAAAGAGCAGATTTTCTCAAATCTGTAGTTATCTACATGGGGAAGTGTGCTTTGAAGAATGCACAGTTGTTCAGTCCAGCAGAAAGATATGATAAGATCCAACACCTGGAAACAGAAGTGAGAATAATTCAGACTAGACATAAGGCTTGTATTTTAAACATTGTGGGTAATTAGGCATTGGGAATTAGCAAGTCAGGACTGCAGTGTATTTTTCATCACGAGAAAATGCTAAGATTGAGTATTTCTCTAAAAGGTATATTCAGCTCAACCATAGCTGTAAGACTAGAAAGAGGAATTAATTCAAGGATGTTCTTTGACTTATCTTATGTGGAAAAAGGAGGATAATAGAATAGATAATCATAGTATGGCATTTCGCCTTAAAATGTGGATAATTGTGAGTTTGAAAAGAGAAGAGAAAATGCAAAAGATTTGTGGAAAAGATAGTTCAATTAAGTAGACATAGTGAGAAATTCTAATCTCTGTGTGCACTTCTCTCTCTTTTGTGCAGCTGAGACTCCACCCAGTATATCTGAACAGACTTGCACGGGTACTGACCAGATTTATTCAGGAGCTGGAAGATAATACCTCAGCTCAGCTTCCACTGTGGATCCACTGCACCTCCCTGAGTGACTGCACAAAGTTTCAAGTGTGAAAAAACTGTCTGTGCTCTCCAGGGCTAGCAATAAAACACCAAATAACTGAGAATGAAAACAGCTAGCCTAGGTAGATGGGAGAGAACTAAACATGTACTTAGACCTGTAAGTTAAAGTTGTGGATGGCTCCACACTTCAAGGCAATAATTTAACCCATGGCTCTGACAAGTCTGTCTGCTCTATTCTCTGCTTGCCCAAGTACTGAAATGCCAGTTCAGCAGATGACCTGAACCACCCATTCCTATTCCCTGTTGACCAAAATCTAAATGATATTTCCAGAAATGTCATATTTTTTGTGTCATTTCCCCCCTTTTCACAGCTCTTGCAAATCTCTCAGACACCTGGAACTCTTGACCAAGGACCAAATCCTTCATCTCCCACAATGGCAATAAACAATCAGAATTTAGGAATAGAAATAGGTTGCAGCTGCCACATATAATGCCACAGATAACACAGAATGGAAAAAGTCAGCTTTTACTGCTTCCCTAAGAAAAGAAAAATTAACCCTTGACTTGCAGTTCTACAGTCACCTCTTATATGAAGCATTTTTTCTTCCAGTATTTCCAGGAATAAAAGCCCAGAATTAGAGCCTGCTCTTGCTTGTTGCCAGTTAAACTTTTAGGGGTAGTTTTAGAACGCCTGAAAAAGAAAAGTTCATCTTCCCTGAACCTGTGCATTGCCTAACAATGCCCATAGTCATTTGCTCCTCATTTCATCAATTTCTACATTTATTACATTTTTTATCACATGTTAGAGATAGCTAAGATTTTTTTGCATGGCTGCTAGACCCTCTCTAATGTCAGAATGAAGCTGGGTATATAAAGATTTCACAGATTAGGATCACTGCATGGCTAGTACAGTCCTATTTATTTCTAAGAAATTGTAGCAGTTGAGATCAGATGAGGTATTTGGGCCAGAAGGTCAAGTTTCACTGGGAAAGAGGATGGTACTGTCTGTTAGGGATCCTAAGCCCAAGCAAACCAGGCAGTATATAACACTGCAAAGTCTCCCAAACGTTTTTCATGAGAGACAGAGGTGACCATCAGAAATTTTGGTTCTAACAGAGCTGGTTTTTAAAAACAGAAATATTAAATTGTACTGCAGCTCCAAATGTGCACACAGACAAGTTGAAATAACAAATTTCATCAAGACCTTCAAGTGTTATTAACATCCTTACTAAGCTTCAGATAATGTTCTGTTTGGAAAATACTCTATCAGTTACATCTGTTCACATGTGAAATGGCAAAAATGGAAAAATAAATTATGCCACAACTCACAAGAAGGTTTTTCTGAACCACTGACTTCATCAGCAGTTTGGAGTAGGTTCTTTGAAGAGCCTTCTCTAGCAAGTCCCTGTTTTTCCCAGCTCTGCCTTTTAGGGACTCATGCCCACACACTGCACTTTTTTCAGCCACTGCCAACAATGGCTCCATTCTATGACACAGGAAGGCCACTCACACGCTGAAATGGCAACTGTCTGTACAGCATCCTCTGAGGCAGCTCAGTGAATGTCAGCCTTGTCTTGGGCTCTGCTTCTCATATAATTTCTGTTTTATTTTAATTGTACCTTAGCTACATGTACATAACTCTTTGAAACACCACATTCTAATTCTGGTTTTGGACCCTCTTTCTGGAGCCATGCAGTGGTTCTCATGTAGACTTCCTCAGCTTGTGAGTCAATTTAACCAAGGAAGCTTCCCAAGCTGTAGAGCCGTGCAGAGAACAGAGCACAACTTGGTGCACTGCAAATCTTCCTGGCACATCTATATTTTTTGTGCACCCTTGGCTCAAATTCCTGCTGTACTTAACAGTGTGATAAGGTCTTCACCAAAAAGTAAATCAGTTTGTGAGATTACAAGCTTGGCTTATGGCATAGAGAGGATGCCATCTGAGAAAAAAAGCACTAAGGAAAAAAGGAAAGCCACAGCTTCCACGAGGAAAGCACAAACAACTCTCAAACTATGAAAAAAGTGCAAGAAAATCACGGTCAGTTGCTGTCCCACTTATTTTGGGTGTCAAGGATGGAGCTGGTCTGGGTTCCTCACCCAGAGAAGGGTAAGAAAACTGCAGACCAGTACAGGAGGAGATGTGGCAGCAGAGATTAATTACTAAGACATCTAAGCAGAAAAAAATAAGTCAAAACAAGCTCATTTGGGAGTCTAAAAACTGAGGTTTCCTCACTTCAACAAATCTTGTTGTGCCAGAGCACTTAGACAGCAAATTTTATCCTGGAGAAATCTTTCTCCAACTTCTCACTGATTTTTTTTTTCTTCCTGCCCTTTTTTCCCCAATAAGAGACCTTATATTCAACAGTATCTTGGTTCATACTGATGCATATTAAGGAAAGACCAGATTCAGTTCAAATTTTTCTTGTTTACAATTTCAGGCTGAATTCTGCCCTCCAGTCCTGACTCCATTGGGAGTAACACTTGTGTAATTGAATACAGAATGCAACCCTTATGGTTTTGGTCTGGCCAGTAACAGAACTTTACGTGTGTTTAATTCATTTTTAGGTTTAGGCATTTTTTCAAATTGGGGCATAAGTTCTGCTCTCATGTGAGGAACGAAAATAATAAAAAAAAGGCAGAAACTTATATTTGGTTTCAGTACAGTCATGCATCCATGCATACATCCATATGTAACGTAAAGAGAGAGAAAGGAAAGAACGTCTGGAAGATATTATTTTTAGAGGTATATAACCATTAGACATCCTTCCTTATTGTTGAAAAAGTCTTGAAATCAATGCAGTAATGGAACATTCACTTGTTGTTTATTGATGAGGGTGCTCCTGTGCCCAGCTGTAACAGGGCCCTGTTCTGAGGGAGAGAGCCTGCAGCAAACTCCCTCAGCGGCACTGGGAGCAGGATCAGGCCTTGCTGGTTTGAAGGTCACTGCATAATACATTCATATTTACTGTACTGAGCACAGAATGGCCTTCTTGGTAGATGCTTTGCTTTCCTGTAAGTTTTGTGTTGTGAAAATACGACAATATTTAGGGTGGGGTAAAATATATCTGAAGAAAGAAATTAATGTGGTCATAAGGAAGGATATTTTCAGTAAGGAACTTGGCCTACTTATGTCTGTGCATGGATCGGTAATAACCAACCTCCTCCTGGAATGCTGAATTAATTCCCAAAGCTACAGTAACCCCTAAATTATCAAAGTTTTGCCTGGCCAAGGGAAAATGGGTACTGTACCAAATCTGAAAACAAAATTGAGGGACAGAGATAGAAAGAGAAGAGATAGTTTAAAAAGAGACCTCAGAGACAAACAATAATTTAAAACAAAAACCAAAATAACCCTACTTTGATTTTTACTCAAAAAAACACATCAGAAGGTTTACACCAGCGCCAGTCTGGAAATACAAGAAACTGGGAAGTTTTTTGCAAATTATGGCATCAGTACAACAGACAAAATGTTAGGACATCTTAGCAGATGGGGATGAGAAGAAATTTCAAAGGTGAGATGATATTTATCCAAGTTATCTGAGAACTGATATGTAATGGTGCTTTGGCTTAAAGCATCCACAGAGCCAGAGAAACAAAGTGTGATTAATGAAACATTGATCTTCACTAAAGTTCCTGCAGTGCTAGTTATTGCAGGCTTGGAAATTTATTTTTGTGTCAGGTAAAAAAGTAGAGACTGTAGCAAAACATCAGTATCATATGAGAAGAAGATCAAGATTAACTTTTGTACAGCAGTCATGCCCCAAAATCATTTATAGTTGTTAGATCACATCAATGTGTGTATGGATAACACAGCCAGTTGATACAGTGTGACTGGATTTTCAACAGACTTTCAACAGACTTTCAACAAAATCCCTCACCAAAGACTCTTAGAGAAACAAAAACTTGAAGATTAGTCATGGGCTAAATGGAAGGTATTCCTCAGGATTAGCAACTGGTGAAAAGGAGGGAAACAAAAGGAAACAGTAAGTGGTCAGTTTTCACAGAGAAGGACAGCTACTGACAGAATTTCACTGGAGAGCTCACTTGAGACTCTGCTGTTCAATGTATTCATAAATTATCTGGAAAATGTTAAGTAGCGAGTTATCACTTTACAGTTTATGAGAATGTTAAGGAATAAATCTATGATGCAAAGTGTTATGGAAATGACTCAACAATAAAAATAACAGATGGAATAAAGGGTAAAAACTTGGAGGTAAAGAGCCTTAATATATACAGGAGGAGATATTTTCATCTCAGGAGATTTTAGATGACCGTGAGACTATTGGCAGTGACAGAACAATGCTATAGACAACAAAAGGCAAGGAGAGAGTTACCAGAAGAAGAATAAAAGAAAGAAAATATAATTGTGCTTGTGTATAAGTCTCTGGTACATGCAAAACCAGAATTCCATGTGCAGCGGGGTGAACAGCATTAAGGAACACCAAATGGTTTCTGAGAGAGAAAGACTAACATAACTTGGAGAGTCTCAAATATGTCTTTTGTGCAACTGCTGATAACACCACAGCCTGCAAACTGAGCCTGTTGTAAAGCCACCCATCTTATACTTCCTGTAGAGATTCTGAGCAGCACAGACAACATGATATGCTCAGGATGTATCTGCTCCCATGAGGAATAACCATCAAGAGTGTGCTCTATCAACTAATCCTTTCTGGGAAGAGCTGGCTTTACTATGTGTGTGTTGTATGGGTGGTTTGTGCAAGCAGAGCTATGCTTTGTTGAGCGGTGTGTAACTACACACTGCTCTCCAGGAAAATTAGGCTGTCAGCATGGTGATCCTGCCAAGTTTCTAGGGGGATTCCCTTGCATCTCCTCATGCTTCCAGGACATCCTCATGGCTCCATGTCAGGGAAATTTTAACAGTGGCTGCAGTGGACTCCCTAAGATCTGTTGGCTCAAGGCAGGAATTGCTAAAAAGCTTTTCTGCAGCAGATGCTGTGCAGTTTTACAGAATCCAATTCTACATCTTCCTACATGTACGTGAGCATGTCCAGCTAGGAGTGCTCACACAGCCCACATGTGTGTTGACACCCCTACATGGCCGATAGAGACGTTTGATACCAGATAGATTTATAGTTGTCTAATTGTGAAAATCATACCATGTGCAGTAAATCCTTTTGCTAAGTCAGATTAAAGGTGCTGTTACTCATGGCAATGTAATACTATCTATAATTTCTGTGTTAAACTTGACATTATAAATCCTTTAATCTGAGTATTTAAACGCTGTTCTATGGCTCATTTTTCAAACGGCATTCCAGTTAACACATTTACTGCTAATGAACCACTAACTTGTTCTTTCTTTCTTGGATAAATGCTGTTGACCAACATTATTATTTGCTCGTCAAATATTTTTTTTTCTTTTTAATTTAATTGCTTCAATAAAAATATACACCAATAATGCATTTTTAATTACACTTCCCAGGTGACCTATGCAAAAAGAGGTTTTATAATGAAGCCACAATAATTAGCCTGTCACAGTCCAGTTTGGGGCTATTGTGTAGTTGTCCTTTCCATGGTTCACCTTAGCCTGACTGGAATTCTAAAAGCCTTATATATTATCTCCCATAACACTTAGAAAGGTATTAAAAATGTGCTCAGTACTGGCAGGAGCAGGCTTTCTAATTATTGTCAACCATTTCCAGTATGACGTGGTAGATTCCCTTGAGAACTGAAACAACAGCCCACTCCAGGATTTGTAATAGGCCCTAGAGCCTAAGTAGTTGTAGACAGAGCTGTTTCCCTCAGGATAGATAATTGGTTTACATAGCAGCTCCACATCTGAACTAAATCTGTTTTTTCCTATTGTCATTTTCCTGTTAAATATACATAACTATTTGGGGGTATTAAATACAATGTGGCTGACTACTTAATAGCAGAATAATTTGCACGAGCTGCTTTACCTGGGATGCTAATAACTGTTATCACCCTACATTTCCATGCATAAATGATAAATATTATTAAGGTGAAATTCTATAGTCCTTAATCAAGAACACCTTTCACTGAAGCCACTGGGAGTTTTGCTCAATTAAATATTGCAAAACATATCTCTCAGTTTGTTGAAAGTAAGATATCATCATTAAGATATTCTACCTAATGTTTTTATTGGTCAGCTTATTAAATGAGTATTAATGTTATGTACAGGTATAACCAACACTGTAGGGTGCTGATCTCTTATCATCAGTTTATAAACCACTTTTATGAAATGCTCAATTAGCAGAATTAATGGTTAAGAGAAAAATATATTTACTGTCAGTGGGAATAACCTGATTCTAGCAACTAATATCCTGAGTCTGAGTTGCTATAAAGAGAAGAGAGACAGTGAGTTTATTTTAAAAATACATTTTACTTTAAGCTTGCAAATCTAGGAGCAGTATGTACAAAACAATTGTGAAAGAAATCAAGGCACTTCAATAGTCGTGGTCTCTCCCTTTAACAAAGGATGTCTTACTATTTCATGTAAGGAAGAAAACAATTGTAGAACATTTGAATCAAACTTATCTGCTCACCGCTTTTCAAGGAACATAAAATCCTGAGTCTGCAAGTATGAAGTACTTCAGAAATTCAGGATGTTCAGAAATCACAGGATTACATCCTAATCCTTGTGGTTAAATGTGATACCCAGCTGTGCAATGCAATTAAAGATTTCATGTCTTTGACACTAAATGTGGTCATGTTGGAGTTGAAGGACCTTAACAACAAGATTCATCCTGCATTTCCTATTTGTCCTCTCATTTCAGTCAGTCTCCTAGGTGCATAAAAATTATTATTTTTCCTGTAGCTTTTTATCTGATGTGCACAAGAACTTAAAATACCACATATATTTCTAGTGTCCATCATTCAGCACCAGCTCAAAAATCACATGGATGTTATGATTTCAAAAGCACTGCTTTGTCACTCTTTTTGTCTGATATTAAAATATTGTTGCTAGACATTTTCTGTCCCTGAAAGGAAAAAATTTCAGAAAAAGAAACAGTGGGAAATCAATTCACAAGAGTGGTCAAAATGTGATACCCTGAAGTTTACAATTCTTTTTAGCAATACCTAGGGATATTTCGTCTCATAAGAGGTACAGGTCAGACCCTGCACACCATGACCATTGCCATTGATTTCAGTGTATAGAGCCAGTGGCTCCAATTCTACAAAATACTCAAGTCCTTGTAAAAAGCTACTAAAGCATAGCAAAACCATTAAGCATGGGATTAGCTTTAAATTTATGCTTAAGTTAAATGGGAGGCAAAAGGATCTAAGTCTGCATTTGCCTACTACCAAGAAGTTCTTGTGCCTGAAACAAAGCACTGTATTGTGCTGGGAGAGGCAGCTCCTCTCCACCAAGACTGGTGTGGCTTGTTCCAGAGAGACAGCTGTCAAACCTGAGTATTTTAATGAACAGTAAGCAATATTGTTAAAACAGATCTTAGACTAAAACTAATATGCCTAACATGCACAAATATGACATGGCATATGTTTTGTGTGTAAGAAGACTGAATTTCTTAGAGGAAGAGAAAGGATGAGTAAAAAAATCAGTCGTGTGAGTTGTCAAATATAACCTTTTGGCATTCTAATAAACTGTTGCTTGGATAGAAATATCAAGCTATTACTAATGGCTATTAATGTGTACATGCTTCATGTAATTTTATAGTATCTTATTTTAATATCTGTAATTGTAATGAATTGCAATTTAGGAAGGAAACAATTTTCATTTACTTTATATAACATAATTATGGACCAAATTAACCCCACACTAGTCTTAATTACATTTAGTTTCATTTGGCTGATCAAGCAATTAATGTGCCACTGTATTTTGGAAGTAAAAACCAAGTTGTTATGGTCTGTCTTCAAAAAACATGTACTCATCTCAAATGTAGCCACTGTGTAAAACTGTCCTTTGGAATATTTTTTTTCTTGGTTTACTGTACATCCGTATGTTGCAGCACAAGAATGTGAGTATAATGAGGCCCTTCTGCACCTGGGGTCCTGTTATACTATGCTGCTTAATAATCCTCTCTTCATGGCACCCTTTATCTTCTGTTCTCAGATTGTACTTGTACTTTTCTCTTTTAATTGGGAACTAATTTTAATTTTGCCATTAGATACGATAAAAAAGCCCACATATAAACTTGTGATTTCCTCAAGCCTCTGTACTGTCACTCAGCCTTTTTTTTGAAGTCAGGGTTGGAACTAGCTCTTTTTGCTCTTCTGGCTAAAGAATAGCAGAGGGAGAATATTTTTAAAAGCCAAGACAAGAAAACCCATAAAATATTGAGCTGCATACTGATGTTCATATTCGGGTTTTCCTCAGCACTCCAGTGAAATCAATGCCAGCAGAATGCAGCATGAAAACAATGTAATGGCTTGAGGATCTAACCCATTAGCATTTAGTACTATCTATCAGTGTGTCTAATCCTTTTCAACTAATTGAGAGAGAAAACAGCCTTTTGCAATATAGGTATGTTGTGAATCTAATTGGGGTAGAACAAGGTAATTTAAGCACAGTTCATAAACAGGGATATTCTCACAACAACATAGGCACTGTATTATCTATTTATGAGGATTTGGAGGTGATTCCAGAAATCAAGTGACTCATGTCACAGCAATAGCTTTATGTTATTTTCAAAATTTGAAAAAAAAATTTACTATTCACATCACCTTCACATTTCTCACTGGAAAAAAAGTAGTGCATTTAATAAAGCAGCATTTTATTTATGCTGGGTTTTTTAGAGACAATTTGTGTAGTTTTGTGACTTAGAGGTAATTTTCAGCAGCTTCCTTCCATTTAGAGGGTGGATGAAGCACCAGTCTACACAGGACCATACCATTTGTCTTGAGAGTGCGTGGTGTTCTACTGGGATTAAGTCTTTGCTGGACCTCAGGAAAATCTGGGTCTTAATGTACTCTTCAGCTACTTCAGTCAAACTCTAGCACTTTTTTAACTGAAGCAATTCAAAGTCATTTTCAGAGCTTTTTTTAGCGTCCTTAACAGCAATTCTGAAAAAGCAAGGGCTTTACACTTCCTTTTGCTCCAGATAATGCTCAAAGCTAAATTTCTCTCCCTGAAGAACATTAGTCAAACTGACTTTGTAGGGTTCTTTACATGACTAAAATGAATTGGATTTGACCTTTCATTTTCGACTGGTCTGGATGACAATCATCAAGAATATCATATTATATTCATGTCAAAAGCTAAAAGATATTCCCCCCACCTCACTCTTAGCAGTAGGCAAGACAGCTCTCTTTATTTTTCCCCATGTGTCCGCTGTAAATTCTCACCTTAACGGTTGTAAAGAGCCAGTGAAAATTTGGACACAAGGAATGTTGAAGCATCTGTAGCCATGCTTTTCATCAAGATTTTCCTGCATTTTCTCTATTGGAACCAGCCCGTGATTTGCTGCTTCTACTCAACAGTGTGGCCAAAGCTGCTCCCAGCTGATGTGGGTCACCTCCTGCCCAGACAGGCTAACGGGCTGCACATATCACAGCTTGCAGCAGTTTGTCCTGCTCATGCAAATAGTCCAGCCAGGGTCACCTCATTGGTGCTTAGCTGATAAAGCTCAAAGGCTGATGTAGACAATGCTTAGCAAGTGATAAAAGTAAATCTGGCATAAAGTCACTCATGACTTCTCAACTGTAGGAGAAACCAATCTCTCCAAGATAGAGATAAACTCTGTATCAATTGGATGGCACAGTAGATTTTTGAGAATCAGGGGTCAGAGTGAAGTATATCTTCCTGCACATTGATTTGGGTCAGATCACGTGGAGTGTGTATCATGATCAAGTGAAGGTGGAGAAGTCTAGTCCTACAGGAATAGCCTGATCAATTGGGATAAACTCAAAAGGAGTTTTACTGTTGCTTTCACCAGTATGGGAGAATTTTACTCGCACACGAAGCTTCATGCAGTTAGAAACATATGTTAAAGATGGAATTGATTATACCTAGTTTTCCCCTAAATTCTCTCTAGCAATATTTCAAAACCAAAAGAAGGCAGCATTTCCTAATGCTGCTATGTACTAAATTTAAGGGAAATTTATATGACAAAGGGATACAATCTGAGGTCTAAGCACACTCATTATCAGAGAAAAACACAGTAAAATGAATTGCAATTGATGTCGTATATTTTTTCTATGAGAAGAAAATGTACTGACTACTGAGAAAAGAGCAGATCTTTTCATTTCTAATGCAAACAGCTGAACCACTGTCCCATACCTCTTACTGAAATAAGCAGTCCAGATGTGAAAATATACAGGATTTTTAGCTGCATTTTTCAGCTGGTTAAAAAACTTTGGCATGTTTACAGTGATTTTATTTTCAAAGCACTACTCTGTAGTTTTAAAATTATTATTTGCAATGAAGCACAGTCTTGGAACTTCCTGCAAAACCAGCTGGACAAAGGGATCATTTCTGAGGAGGAAAGAAAAGTGTGGCAGGTGAACAGTCCAAGTGCAATCTAGCCTTGAGTGTGAAAATGGGGTTATGGCTCCACGTGGCAGACTGAATATGACTCCCCAGTTGTTCCACAGCATGTAGAACATACACACATCAGTAACTACTCAAACTTCTAATAAACCAATCCAGCTTTCTTGGTAACAACTGGTGAACCTGCATTATCCCTCCTGCACTACCACCACGTGGAGGGATGGCAGTGGGAATGCCACAATGCCACGCTGTTTTCGGGCTCTCTTTGTTATCCAGAGCTATCAGGGAAATGACACTTAGACATTGGATTGACTCCTCTGTATTGTACCAAAAAACCCCATCAGAGGTAATAAAGGAACAAAACTAACAGAACAATAAAGCCATTCAGAAAAATTGCTTTTAACATCCCAAAAAAGATAGTACAATCAAATTCTGATTTAGAACTAGATTTAGACTCCTAATATTCTTCCAACCTAGAAAGGATCTTTAGGTCTTTTAGGGAAAACTAACATGTTGTCAACTACTTTCTCTTATTTGCAAGATGTCATTCTAATACAGTCTCCTACTGTTTATCTCAGAGGAGATTGAAGAGCATACTAAATAGTATTAAACTCCCACTGACAAAGCAATGATTACATACATTTAATTATATTTTTTTCTTGATTTTTTAAAATTCTGGTTTTAGTTTACACATTGTACATCATACATTTGTTCATTAGTTTGCAGAAGTCAGTCATTCAGTTTGATTCCTCCAGTCAGTCGTTGGTGAAAATTATCCAATGTTCTACTCTATTTCACACTCAAAGCACTTCCATTATGGTTGGATAATGGTTGTACCATCAATAAAGAGTATGAATCCAGTTATGTGGAGACCTCGGCTTAACCTTTCCATATGCTATTGATATTTATAGAGCTTCTGACATAATCAATTAGTCTGAAAACTGGCACTCGTGGAAGGTAAACCCATATAAAGGAACCATTGCATCTGCATTTTCATTAACCTTTCAGATAAGTATGTAGAAAATAAAAACAAATATGTACCATATGTAATGAACACTAATCCCCCAAATTTTCTAATGATATTGCAAATGAAGAATAAACTCGGTTAGTGCTATTGTGATTGCTTCATTCTGCAGCTGCTTTCATGAGTGTTTTAGTCTTCAGCCAGACATCTAGAAACACTGAAAGTGAAATGAGATTAGCTGACTCTCATATGATACTCCTCTGAAACTAGTGCTGAATTTAAAGTCAGATGCAAATCCCAGTTTCATATGGTAGCAAATCATATTTGAAGTCAGTTGCTAAGAGCTGACATAGCATAGACATGATCTAGGAAATATTAGACACACTACATACAAGTTTCAGGGGAATATGTAAGCAAGCCAGTTTTGATGTCTGGACATATCTGGCCCTGGAAGAAGAGCTGGAACAACTGAACTGGCCTTATTGTGTGTCATGAGAATTTGTACTCCCTTCCCACTGACACACTGCAGAAGTACACTTTTGCTTTGTTAGAAGACTTACTCTGTTAAACACCTGATTTTTGTACTCTCTTGATGGTTCAGAACACAATTAATGATACTTTAGTCCTTCTCTAGAATAAAGATTTAGTCATAATGGAAATATTTTCATCTTGAGAGAACAAGCTGTATCTAATTATTAATTAAAACATTATTACTGTAGATTAGTTTTCCTGGTCTGTATGTTTCACTCTATTAATGCAAGTCAGAAGGAGGACATTTCTGAAGAAATGAGTAGAAGAGTTGAAAAGGAAAGCAAGTCCTTGGTGTTTTCACTGTTAAATCCACAGGACAGGTTCTGGGTACCTCAGTAATGAATGCCTGGTTGGGCGAGCCTGGAAAGGAGTCAGAAAGATTGTTTCCTCAAATAATGAAAATTCTTCCCTACTTCAAGAAGAGTGTGGGAGGTACAGCAGAAGAGGAATATAGAGGTCTCTAGACAGGCTAGAGGAAAGGACCATATGAGAAGCTACGACCATATTGACCTTTTGGGATTTACAGCTGGATCCAGTTATAGCAACCAGTGAGGTTACCATTCACTGTTGAATGCTCACAGTGCTCACCTCTTTTTGGACCCAAGCCATGTGAATTACTTAGGGAGACTTAGACAGATGGGGTGAGGTTCCCCCTGCTGCAGCTGAAAAAGAAAATTCACATAGACTTCAAAGGGGGCAGATTTTCCTCAGTCATCAAAGGATGTTGGGTCCTTCATAATAATACCTTTACATATGCATAAGTACTGGCTAAAGAAAAATGGAATAGATTATTCACAAGGAAGAAAGTGTCCTCAGAGCCTGGTTATTTAGTACAAATTGTTTGGTATGAGTGGGACATTTGCAACAGCAATCACTTTGGTTGCAGGACTACATGGCAAGACATTCTGGTGAAAGGAGTGAAATTCGTTCATTAATTAAATAGATATATGGCTTTTACATTTGAATAGCAGGGCTGGAAAATGTAGTGGATGGAAGGCTTTTTAACTCATAAGATGGTGTTGTAGAAATGAAGGCCTTGTAACCTTATTTTCGCAGTCTGATGGGTTTTTGTTTCAAATCCCATCTTATGCATTTAGTGCAGCTCTAGCCTTTTATTAAAATGGGAAAATATATTGTTTATAAAGGGTACTCTTGACAAATAGTAACCAAAGGAAGGTGCAAAAAATGTATTGTTTCCATAATCAGAGATACACTGTAAAACAGAATAAAGTGATAAATACAGAGTGCCGTTGTTTGTTGTTGTTATCTGTCTGTGCCCAGTGGCAAGAAAGTCTAAATGAATTACAAAGAAATTTTTAATAAAAGAAAAAAAAAGTAATGGGCTCCATAACCTGGAAGAACTTTGAATAAAAAATGTCCCCTGAAACCAAAAGTCCCTTTAAAATCTCCACATTTTCTCACCCTTTTCTGGGTATTTTCTTTCCCCTGCTCTTACTTAAAAGCCTCTGGGTGATTTGTCCTATTCCCTGCCCAATAACAGCCAAACCATTGTTTTAGGGAAGATATTTTTAATGTTGTATATTTTAGGTTTTTTGTTGTTTTTATTTCTTTTCCTTGGAAATTTCATCCACACAGTGCAGAAAATGTGAACATAAGCAGCTGCAATATGAGATGAACTCTGAACACCAAATAGGTAGGCCCTAGAGGGGAGGAACTGAAATATGAGCTGCTTATTCTTGGAGCCCTTTAAACCCTCCAATCTGTTTTAAATTATTTTGGTGCCTCTATTTAAAGGTTAAATTTTTGTTGTTGTTGTGAGCCATAGTTTAGTAATACAAAACCTGGGCAACATCAGCATAGAGTCAATTCAGAGATTACACACCCAGGGTCTTTCCTGATCCTGCCTAAAGTGAAGCAGCATGTTTATACTTAGCAACACATTTTGACATGAATGAACTTTTCACGTCTCTGCTCATAAAATAAACACGTACATTCAGCAGGAAAAAAAATCATCTCACTCAACGATCCAGCTTACATATGTTATTTACAGACCATATGTCCAAATCTAAATATGGTTATGTATATGCAAAAATTATAGATATAAAACACTGACTTTAGAGCTGTGCATAAAACATCAAAACTTTTATATCTATCATTAAATCCTTTTTTGGTGTTAAGTCTTTAGTACATTTGATTTCACTAAAAGCCCCAAACTTATTTTCCCCTCTCCCCTTTTCAAGTGAAATCTTGGCACCTAAAGCATTTATGCTTTATTTTTCCTTCTGCAGTATTTTGTTTCAGGGCACTCATAATTTGAGCACTAGAGCTTAGATGTCAGCATGAACACAGTTTTGATGGCTGTTTTTTGCCATTGCCACTTTGAGCTCAGCTCTACTAAGTGCCAATGGGAAATTCCTAAAGGCCAAGGCATTTTCAATAAATTAGCATCAAGACACTGAGTCTTTGTATAGCACTTAGGTGAAACTTGATTCAAAATGCATATTTGGGGATTTCTGACAATGCTTTCTTTGTTTTTTATGCAAATTGAAAAAGCCTTGGAATCTCTTGAATTTATATGATCAAAGATGACCACCGTGAATGTGTCTGGAAGCATTACCAAATTACAGAAATACCAGAGACAGCTATATTATGAAGATTAAAATAGACATCTTTTTAAAACTGTGCCTTCTAAAGAACATTGGGTTTTTGACAATTCATTAACTTTACGTATTTTTAATCAAACTAATTTTGAAGCATCACATTTGACATGATACACATCAAATGGTTACTGCTGGCTGGGGACTCGGAGACTTCTAGAATGTAGCAATTAAAGGGTTTATGCTCCTCTCAATGGGCAAACTAAACTCCGTTACAATTAATTAGAGAGAGATTTACACATTCTTTTAAAGACATGAGTATGGTTTCAAAGATATTAAGTAGCATGGCATGTACTCCTTCCACTACAGTCACTATGATTCAAACTTGGCGCATGGATTTTTTTATTCAAACCATGATAGGAATGCTTTGTGTTTTGTTCTGCCAGGCTATTTTATTTCAAAAACTGCAACCAGTTAATGAAGAAAGGGTTTCCTGCAAATATATTTCAGTTACACAGGTCCACTTCTCTATGTAAAGACCAAAAATACATTATAAAAATGCTAAATAACTGATTGGCTTGGTAGCCCAGATAAATAACAAAGTACATTTTGTCACCAGAAGAAAAAATGAGATGGTGACTCAATCACTTCCCTAGGAAGCCTGTTCCAATAACTGAAATGGGACTTTCAAAGAAGGTTGCCAATCTATGAAAGGTTTAAAGGACAGCAACAACATTTTCAATCAAATATTATGAGGTTTAGCTGCAAAGAAAGACATTGTGAGAAATCAGAAAATCTTTATTACAAGAAGAATTGAAAAAATTGTAAACAGCTAACAATTTTTTCTTGCTAGGCTGAATTTTTCTAAGTTCTGATGATGCCTTGAGAAGGATTTAAGGGCTTCTACTGCCTAAAAAGAGCTTTGCAAAGGTCAAATATATAGTTTACTTTCTTGGTTTTGGTTGTATGTTTAACACAGTGCTAAGAACAAAATATTGTCTTATTGTCATATGGCAACACCCCTCAGGCAGAATAATATAAATGAGACTGAATCTTCTACAAAGTCTAGAAAGATCTACCAAGAAGTGAAGCTGTTGCTCAGCTCACTTGCAGGATGTATTCCAAAATTCTAGTCCTCATGATGCTTCTACTAAAATGCATATATTCTTACTGGTTTTAGGATGAAATTCTCTGTTTCATTCTTGATGGGTCTCCATAAAAACCAGAAATAATTATTTTCTATGTAAGAACCCGAAGGGTTTTTTTCTACAGATTATTGCAAATAGTCTGCTTGAAGAATATTGAAATTATACAAATTGGAATTGCAGTGAACAAGGATGGAGACAATGGGTCATTCACTACTGCTGGACCAATTTTCTAACTGACATTAAGCTTTGTGAAGAATATTTCTGAGAATCTCACCAAAAATACATCATGGCTGATCTAAGTCTCAGGCTAATATAGCTCATCCCTTGGCTGATTCTGATAAGGAGAGGTTATCATCCAAGCACACTTTACTGAAAGCTCCTGAAGAAACTTTGAAAAATTGAAGGTTTTCAATTAAATTTTCTTTCTTTTTATTTAGTTATTCACTTTCTGTGAAAAAAAAATGTTTTCCTCAGCCTAATCATAGAACTCAATTAATTGTGAAATTTTGAAGGTACAAATTGCCACATACTTGTTACATTATTTGTAGTCTCAGCTTGGACACTGTGGATAAAAATGGAATTTTTTTCTTTTGACTTCACTGGGCCATGGAACAAGCTCAATATCCACAGCAGCTATAGAAAAGATTGCTTAATTAAAGTTTTTCTGTTTTTTTTTTTAATTTTTTTTATACACAGATATATGGTGTCATCATTTTTTTTTATTGTTTACCATAATTATGTCTGTACTTGAAATTCATATTTAAACCAATGTGTAGTTGTCATGGAATTGTTGGTAATGTGTGACTACATTATGCTGTCTTTTGCCAGGACACTTGTAAATGAGACATTATCCTTGGAGATTTTCTTGGCTGAAAATGTGAGTAATTAAAAATGTAAACAAATATTATCCATTACATATGCCACAATAATAAATACTTCAATATAATGCAAGTTAATGACTCTTTAGGGATTCAGCCTAATTCCATTACAGAATGTTTCATAGGTGTACAAATAAACAGTTAATCATTTAGTATTTCGCCATGTTCATTATATTTATATAATATAGTTCTCAATTGCAAAAAAAAAAAAAAAAAAAACAAACAAAAAGCAGCATCAATGCCTAATAGTTACAGTGCATGAAATGTAAGAGAGGTGAATGGAGATGGAAACCCAGGAGGTGTTCAGGACAGCTCCTGGTCTGCTTTTCAAAAAGTCTTTGGACAGGGAGGATGGATATGAAGATAGGGCATTTCTTTTGCTTTTTCTCCAGTAGAGAAGTTATTAAACCTCTGGTAGGGATATTTATATCCAGGGTCTGAAGGGACATGACCCAGGAGGGCTGTGTCAGTCACAGCCAGCCCTGCTCAGGCTGCTGCTGAGAGCCAGATGCAGCTAGCAGAGCACCCCTCTGGCCACCGGCAGCACGGGAGAGGGACATGGATCTGTGGGAATGGGAGGTAGGATACACTCAACCTCTTTGAAAGAGGGTATTTCTTTTCTGTCTTTTAGATCTCGCACTCAGAGTTAAAAAGCAAACTAAGCCAGATGAAGAAAATCCTCCAAGCACTGGGAGGACATCTACAAATGAGTTAAATGAGAGCTGGTGCTGGCAGCACGTGCTGCACTTGGGGCAGAGGAACGGTGCAGCACAGGATGGTTTCATCAATGATGGAATTACAGGGGAGCCAAAGAGCTGGGATGTGCAGGGAGGAGAAGCAGTGGATCCAGGCTTGGTGCTGGCTCTGAAAGGTGCACAGAGCAGTGCGTGGTCTGTAGCCCACCATGGCCCCCATGGACACCATGGCACACACATGAAAGACAAATGAGCTACTGAGTCCCTGGGCAGCTTCACTCAGTCTCTGCTTGGAGCTCCCTGTTTCCAGTGGAGTGACCCACACCATCCCTGTGCAGGTGGACTAGCTGGTCATGCAGGTTCCCTGTATCCTGGCACGAGAGACTTGGCTTTACTGGGATGTCACATAGCACAGTGCCTTTCCTGTTCGGGTAATGCTTTACAGATTGCAGCCAGCACATCACTGTTCCCTGGGACACAAGCTGGCAGAGGCTGCAATGGGCTGGCAGCAGCAGACAAGCTGCCATGGCCATGGTGTCCATGGCCACAGTGTGCCACAAGGGCCATGGGGTGTGTTAATTGATTAGCTAATTCTTATTGAAATGAAATATCATTTCATGTCAAACTCCCCCTGGCTACGAATCTTCATCCTGCTAGTAACTTCGTGTAACCTCAATGAAATCACTAAAATTATTTGCTTCTTTTCCCCTATTTGTAAAATAGGAGTTGAAATTCTTATTTCAACATCTACTTAATCCATTTCCAAACTTGGTGTTCACCAGTTCTTCACTAATTTTCATGCCTTTCCTAATGCTATAATTTGTTTGGCAAAATTTGCCAAATTACCCCTTTGAATGGATACTGAAAACTCCTAAACACTCAGTAAATCTCAGAAATTTTTCCATAATTAGTTGCTATAAAAGGACAGTGATCCTAGGAATCTGCATAAGGACACTGCTGAGTCATCCTTATACCAGGCTTTTAAACCTTGCACAGAAATTCTCTTTAATAACTTTGAAGTCATATTAGCAGGGAGATCTTATTAACTGCTTTAAGGATTTGAAGGCTCTTCTGGAGGACAAAGTTTATAGCAAAAGTCCGGGGATCAATTTTGGAGAAGAAATAAAGAAAAAATCTTGTTTGTTTGATGCCTCTTTTTTTTCCCCTTTTCTTTTCTGGGATGGGTATCTAATAAAGTCAAACCACCCATGAACAGGCAGGAGAAAATAGCCTGTGCTCATGCTGTGGGCTTTCTCAGAAGGCTGAGATCAACTCTCTGACAGCTGAAGCCATTGTAGGTACTTTGTAGCTATCTCCTGCTTACATTGCTCTGAGAGAACCATATGACATACAAAAGATGATCTGAGGACAGGTAGGCAGAAATCCCACCTGCACACTTTAGCAATGAAGAGTTTTAGTCAAATCTAGCCAAATTATCTCAAAATTAAATGACCACGCCTAACTAGCATAGCTCTTTTATATTATTCACAGAAAATCCTGTCTCCAGTTTTTTGGAATGTCTCCAAAATAGAACCCCTTTCCCTCCAAGTTTCATCTTTCCAAATTTGTGTTAGCCATTGCCCTTGATAAGGTGCTTTGGTTTATCTATTGGAATATGGTGCGTTTTCTTATATTTCTTATATATTTCTTATATTATATTATTTTCTTATATTTTCTTATATAAGAAATATATTCTTATATTTCTTATGTTGGGTTCACAGTAAATTCACAATGTTTACAATCAAGAACTTACTAATCCCTAGGTTTGAGGTGTTTTCACTCTGATTCTTTGATTTACATCTGTTTACAGGATGGCCCTCCTCTCACAAAATGTAAGGAAAGGCTCGGTACAGATGGCAATTGATAACACCGCCTTGAATCTTATTACATCTGCATAGGTACATAGAGATTCCACAAATCCTAACCAATAAAAACAAAGATAAGCTATTCTCTTTTTCTAATCAGTAGTTTGCCAATAAAACAGACTTCAAAATACTGTTTAGACTCCTGAAGAAATGGGAGTACAACCCACAGTGTGGTCTGCACAGTGTGGTTAATGGAATTCCTGAAGACAGTTAGTATGTTGCAGTCTGAACTCAGCTAATATCAGACATTTACTGCCTCATTTATTTTGATTAATTGTTTCAATGGGGGTGGACTAAAGGGTAAACCAAAAATCCACGACAGGGAAAGAAGAGCTGTGTTTCACCCTCTCAGTTTTTAAGAAGAAAACATGCTATGAAATTTTGCTTTCTTGACTTCCTTTAACTTCCACAATTTACTGTTAAGAGTAACAGGAAAAACCTGAAAGAACCATGGTGGTGTTAGTTTTGTGCTGGCTCCTGCTTTGGAGAAAGGCTTGAAACTTCTGTCACCAGTGATCTGTGATCACTTGGTTGTTTCAGAGATGTGTGATCATCCCTAGTCTGTTTGGTTTTTCTCCCAGACCTTTTCTTTTGCTGTCAACTCTACTTCAGAGATCCTGGAGCTATTTTCAGGCATCATGTCAATCACGACTTCTCTTCCTACCACCAATACTTTAATTTCATTTTCAGTCCCCTCCTGCTACCTCCCTTGAGTGACATGGCTGCACAGTGACCGTGGCGGAGGCAGGGGACAGTGGGAGGGACATGTGCCTACCTCTCAGCTGAAATCATGGATCTTTCCAACCCAGCCATAGGTGATTACACCACCTGTGAGGCCTGTGGGCATGGAGCCCGGGGTAGTGATTTCAGCCATAAACTCTCTGTTTTGTGGTGTTTACCTTTGCTATCCCCCATGACAAGTTTCTCTTCTGAGCAGTGGCCTATGGCACTCGGCTGGGGCAACGAGACTCCTGTGCGATGCAGTATACAAAGAGTGACAAATTAAAATGACAGGGCTGTCTTACAAGATTGGGATCTAGTGAAACAAAATATTTCTGGTCCAGGTAACAGAGGCAGAGCTACATGGTAATATGTGGAAAAAGCCAGTGTAATTTTCAGATGTCTGTAACATAACTGAGTTTGTCCCATCACTATCGTGTTGCATCTTCCCCAGGTGTGGCTGAAAGTGTGGCTGGGGGGACTGTGTTTGCAAAATAGCTCTATTTATAATAGGAACATCTTTCATTTTTATCTCCTCTAGCTGTATTAATGGCAGCAGTAAAATGAATCCAAAGAGCCATCAAGAGCTTAGAAAATCATATGATAAAAACTTCTTTACAATGTAATTCGGCATATTATCTGACACCCTTTTCCCCTCTTTATTTCAAACTGAATAAATAAGTTAATCATGCAAACATACACACAATGCTGCACTCTGATTTTCTGATTCCTATTGTCCTATTTAACTAATAGAAAATGTTGATTTTCTGCTATCAGCATTTCAAAATCCTGAGTTTCAAATTAATTGAGTTTCAAATTAAAATGTTCAAGCATTTTAAATAAAGGCTTGAAAATTACTTTGAAGAGCTCTTTTCTCCCAATGGGTCTTCAGTGAATACACACAAATATTTTGTATTCTTAAACATAGCACTGATGTACACAAATGGATAATTGCCTCTACAACTTAGGTATCTAAATCTCTGCCTTTCAAGTGACATTTTGTATGCTCATTTGTGTGTAAGATTACAATGAGGCTTCAAGTGTCCAGACTGCATCAAAATCATTCCTGAAATGCTTATGCCTCTGTTTAATTAAGTTGAAGTGAAATTCATGTTATTCAAGCACTGTTAAATCAGGCTGAAGTTAGTGAATCTGAATGACATGCTGTAGCATGATTTTAAATAACTAAATATGTGGCACTTATGGTGCTTTCTTTTTGTTTGAGAAACAAACCCCAGGTGTTTTGCAGAGCAACCCATGGAAAATTAAAGCCTATTTTTCATATATCTGAAAGGCAGGAAAGTCTGTGTTCATCAAAGAAACAGAAATTCCTCTCAGAAATAAAGAAAATTCATGCCTTCCACTAAATTGGTGAATTGAGTTCCTTGTTTCTGAAACACTGTAGCACTGAAAGACGTTTCATGAGTGAAGTAATACCCAACCATAAGTGCAATGGTAGCCAAGTAGGAAACAATTTGTAGCCCCCCGCCTTCACATTTAATTTCAACTTTAGAATGATTTCAGTCCATCACTGAACATGTTGAAAGGGATCTCATTATTAAAAATTCAAAATATATTCTCCATGATCTTTTATTCTAAGAACTCCCAAATGCCTCAATGTACAGAAACACACATTTTTAATGAACCAAATGGACTTGTTTTTATAACTGACAGGAGGTGCTGGGAATTGGAATTGGAGGGGGGGAAATCAGCTAATTAAATCTAAATCACCAACAGTGAACATAATTTCCTTGTCCAGTCCCTCCCAGTTTCACCAGCTTCCCCGTACCAGTCCCATACTTTATTTCCCTCTCTGCTTTGGCTTTGTTACCTTTGAATTTTAATTAGACAGCTTCCTCCGCGCTGCCCGGGTGCCGCTCAGCGCCGCATGTCGCGGTGTGCGAACGCAGCCCTCACAGGCTGGTGGCTCCCAGCCCCGGGGCCGGCCCTGCTCCCGTGCCGGGCGCTCTGCGGGGGCAGCGGGGACCGCGGGCGGGCAGCGCGGGCGGGCAGCGCGGCACCGGGACTCCGCCGCTGCAAGGCACGGAGTCCCACCATGTGCGACTGTGACTCTTCGAGGCTTACAGCGCGGCCAGATTTTCACAGGGATAGGGAAGGCGGCCTCCCTGCCAAATTTCAAGTTGCTATTCTGAAATATGAGGTTGATGGATCTGCAAGGAAAGGAACTTGCCAGATTTCACCAGCATTTTTGTTCTTTTTTTTTTTTCCTCCTAACAATATTCTTGAAACATCCAAATCTTCTGAGACGTTGTCATAGCTAAATGCACCTCAGATGGTTCAAATTTGGCAAACACTTGGGAAACAGAGTTTTAGAAAGGGATTTGCTGGGAAACCTTAATAAGAAACAGAGCTAACAACCCAGTCAATGTTTACACTGAAAGAACAAACAAATAAACAATTGTGCACTTTAGTTGCCTTGACAGTAAATCTAATCAACATAACAGATTGCAATAGATCTTTTTCCCATTAAAATGAGAGTTCTGAGTAAGAGTTAAGAAAGGTAGACAATAATTTTTTACTGGCTGAAGACTAATAGTGCATACAGCAATATTCCAAATTTAAATGAAGAGTAAAAAACTGTTTCACAGAACATACAAATGTGTTAGCGTATGTCATTCTTTGGAGAGAATCACTTTCAAATTGGACTCCTATTATTCCCTATGCCATGATCCACCCTGGCAAATGCACAACAAGAAACCTGCATATTAGATCTGCAGAAACTCTCTTCCAGCCCAGGTTTCCCCAGATTAGAGTAAGACTTATAACAATTAGGCAGTTGCTGTAAACTGCTACCTACACTTTAGGTAGCATTGCCAGAGGAATCCTGCTCTGGGAGGCAGAAGGTAGGAGAGACACAGGAAAAACCTGGGGGGAAGCTTTTATGTAGTTCCACTGCTCAGCATAAATAGAGAAGGGGCATTGCTGCAGCTGTAGTCACTGACCTCCAGAAAGGGTCATTTTTCTCCATCAGTGGGATGGAGAATTTAGGGGCTGCTCCTCCATTTTCCAGCTTAACCCAGTGGGCAGGATACCAAATATCACTTCCACATTTCCCTTTGACATCACACACATTAAACCAAAATCAACCTGGCCTTTTGAGTTTATTATAAGCTATCTGGAGCATGAGGCATATTTTCCTTTTTTATAAGAATTGGGGCAAGTAGGCAGCAATGTATGCACTGTAATAAAACAATGAAACTGAGAAGCCACTGCTTAAGTTAATTCAATATGGCCACAACATAGCTCAATCTAATTAAAATTGAATAAACATTTTTATATAAATTCAATTAATTGGTGTGGTCCTACGTGTGCATTCTACATCGTGAAATTGTGACCAAGAACTCGTTCTTCCAGCACTAAATAATTGCCTGAAGTCAGAGGATAAAGAATAGAGAAAGCTGAAAATCCATTATGCTCTGTAACAATCTGACTAAAACTAATCAGCTGCTATCTAAATTTTCACACCTCTATTTCATGATCATCTTCTCTTGTAAAAATAAACACATGCACTCTGAAACGAGGTAGACATAAATGGTGTTCAAAACATGAACATAGCAGGTCCAGTTTTGAACTCTACTCTGACTCCCCAGTATGTGGCAGAGACACTAGAGGGATCAGGGGTTTTAGGAGGGGGATCCTCCCTGAAGGGAGACAAGAAGGGGAGTCCCCAAAACAGCCTCTCTGTTGGTGCTCCAAAAGTGCCCTCAGGGCCTTATAATTTCACAAATACAATGGCTGTTTTAAAATTCCCGACCAATGTGTTTTGCATGTTGAAAATGTTTGGATTTATTCTAAGTTTAAATAGGTGTTGAAAGTTTGGATGATGTCATGCTGGTGCACAAGAGCACCTAATACTTATGGCTCCTATTGCTATGGGTTATGTAAAGCATTTGAATAATTTGGGAAGGGTAGCACTCCCAGGGAGATGAAACCATATTCCCCTTTAAAATTAGTTCAGATTATCTCCAACTTTTGTAGACTCACAGGGTGAATGTCAGGAATGTACAGAGACACTTCTTGTGGAAAAAATATTATCATAATAAAATGCTCATCTTTCTGCATGAAATTTTAATCTCTTTAGGAAGCACGCTCTTACACATTTTGAACAGGGTAGACTTGGGATGCTATGACTTCATTTGCCTGTCAGAAAATGCCTTCTATGGTGATGAGACAAAAAGGAAGTGCTTATTTTAGTTTTGTGTGCTGATACCTCCAGGTTACATCAAGTTTTTCTCTAGTACTCTTATTTATAAGATCACATAAGCAGAGGTTTTAACGTACATTGGTTTATCCAGCAAAACTCAAAAGCAACCCCTTCAGCTGTTTGGGCTTGATTAGGTGGGGAAACAGAGGATCACTCTATACCTAAATTCTTTATTATTTGCACTATGAAATTCCTAATTTGAAACTCAGAAGCATTTAGAACATCAATGCCTTATAGAGAGATGATAATACAGACTGTGAACTTGGTAAAAGGTGGGCCTTTAGGGTATTTACTTTGGACACATTACTCCCAGAAGATCTGAATGAAGAACTCTACCTAAACTATTTTTATTTAAGAATCGTTTGTACAAGAGACTTTTCCTTACTGGCCTTCTTCAGCTCATTATAAATGAAAGTCTTAAAGTGCTTTCAAAAACCTGTGCATTTTCTTGGAAGCAATCAGTGGGACAATAGTAGAACAGAGGAAAGCGACATTTTATCTTTCAGCAAGATTAAGAACTACCTTGTTTATTTATCAGCTGAATAGTACTTTAGCTGCCCTTGAGACTGAGATGGAGTCACTATATTGGTAATTACTAGACCAGGGCATTCTCCAGCTCTTCTGGCAAAGATTTGGCCTTTATTTCCTCACTTTGCAGACCATGAAACTCTATGTAAAATAGAGTAATAATCAGTCTCTGACTGGGACACGATCCTGTTGCATCCCCTTTAGAGCTGCCTTTACACAATGTTAGAGCTTGTTTTACCTTACTTCTTTTGTTTTGTAACACATAAATTTTGTATTACAGTAGCATAAGTACAGCACTGGACTAGCCTGCTGTCCAGGTTCAGCCTTGCCTATAATGCAGTGATGTAGACATCCACACTGAAATATGTTCGTATGCCATCTTAGATACTCTAACCCCAATGAGACTCTTCAACCTGAAAATTCCATAAAGCAAGTGCTCTCCAACCTCTGCATTTTTCTTAGGTGGTAGGTGCCATCTTCCCTTCCAGCTGTGCTGTGTCCGAGGGCTGTGTCCTCCAGCAAGGGGCACAGCCCAAGCACAGCTTTCCCTCCAGTGCCCATCCAGCGAGGGAGGGACGTGCCAGAGAGGGGCACTCACAGCCACTCCTCAGAGCGCGCCGTTGAGAGAGTGATTTCTCCCTACGGGACTACTTCTGTAACATTTTGCTCTATCCTTCCAACAATCAAGCCAGTGGCTTGTTGCCAAGCCAAGAGCCTGCCTTGGCTATCAGATTTCATTTATGTCAGTGAGAAACGGTCTCAGTAAAAGAAAATGTTCGCAGTCAAAACTATTCTCAGTGAAATCAAAATAGTCAATGCATTGTCAGGGAAGAGTGGTGCTGCCCTACCAAATAAATGTCACTTTGGAAGCAAGTATATTAACAAAAAATATATGTGTAGGCAAAGTCCAGACACTTGTTTTGACAGTGTATGATTTTGCTCCCTTGTCAAACTTCTCTTATTACACATGGAATCACACTCTCATTTTCAACAAGTACATGACGATGCAGGAGATTACCAGTACATCACAGCATGTATTTGCCTTTGGATTGGCTTAATGTATTTCTAGGCTTATCCAGCTGGCTTGGAGAATACACATGAACCAAATTCAAGCAGGGCTTGTGCTTTAATTAAAAGGTTTACACTGGACCTTCACTCTGCCTCTCCTCTTTCCACTGAGATACATTTCTGTAGAGTGATTTAGATACTTTATGTGCCTCAGTGGATCATCTTGTTGTAAACATGCAACTTTATTTAAAATAGGAATTCCTGAATTAGATGCAAATAAAATGTTAAATAAGAGATTTTTATCAGTAATTATCTACCAATAAAAATAGTTTTATATGCTTAATAATGAATATAATTGGAATTTTTTATGCACATTACTGTGTAAGTATTTGCAATTATTGGTTTACATTATTTTTCTATCAATCTTTATATCTCTATGGAATAAAAAACCAGAACATTTTTAACCTAAGCATATACATTTGTAAACCAGATAAATGTTGTGATTATTTCTTCCTGTATATAATTCCTCATGAGGGATTCAGTTAATTGAACATACCTTTCAAAACATAATCTATGGGTTAATTAAGCTCAGCAAATATAAAATTTGAAATCACATACCCTCTATTGGCAGCAAAGTTAGGGACTTTTTTCATTCCTTTTTATCCAGTCCTACTAATGATTGCTTTGCACAGGCATATAATACATGCAGGTAGCATGACTATATCCAAAACAGAAGTCAAGTTTTTGATTTCACTGTCAGGGATCAAAAGTCTTTTTTTTTTATACATACATCAACTCTTTCAATAACAAAATAAGAACTTATTGACGTTGAGTAGATTTCATAGCTTGTAGAAAAGACACATATCATTGTAATGTGTGAAATTTTAATCAGAAATGTTGTGAAGGATAAAGGTAAACTGACTGCTATAATTAATGTGTTCTGCCACAGATATTTAGCTGACACATTTGAGAAGTGTGGTTTATGTTAACTATTCCACTGCTTGAATTCTGTCCTTGCTAAATGATGGTACTGTTTGACAGTTTTAAGTTACGATGCTTTCCTGTCTTCAGTAAAGTTTTTCTTCATCTAGCATATGATCCTGTAAAACAGAAGCTTGCAGTACTGCAGTGGTAGGTGGACAATAGACGTGCTGATGTAGATGTACTTGGCAATATGTGTTAAACTTGCTAGCAAAAGTTGTCAGGCTTGAACCACTTGAAGATTGCCTTTCCTCTCCCTCCCTTTTTTAGCGTTTCAAATATTCTATTTATTTAATCATTCAGTTTATGAAGACTTGTGCTCACAGCCATAGTCTCTTGAATCATAAAAGATTATCTTACCCATGGTATGAAAATTACTAAAATCTATTACCACAACAATAACAAGGATAGAGTTATAAGAAGATTATTGTTCTCCAAACAAAATGCCTGTTACATTTAACGCATTTTTGGAAAAAGCCCAAGGCCCTGATTCTGCCACTGTTCCTTGCATTGAGTAGAACCATATGGTCCCATTGGAGTTGATCTAACTGCCTTTGGAGTATGCTACCACTCAAAATAAATAAGACTGGCAGGATCTGGCCCTGAATGAGCACATGGGCTCTGCACCCTGCCCTAGAGGTTAACAAACTGGGTAAGAAAATTCCAGGGCTGAAGGGGATTCAGCTGAGAAGGCCCTCTCTGATACAAGCTCCTACCCCTCCAGATGTAGGGCCTCTTAAGGGAAATGCTCATTCAACATACATTCACTTTAGAGGGTTTTTTAAGAAAATATATTCTTTTTACATATAATTTATATATTGTCCTATTTCCAGAAACAATGAGCTTCCTGTGTAATTAATTGCTTTGAAGAAGGAAGGACAAACCTGGGACAGGCAGAATTGCATTTGTCATTCTGAAGCAAGAGAAAGGATTTTCTGCTGCAGATAATATTTGGGCTCACAATCAGCAGAACTCATTTTGCAGTCCGTAGGCTTCTCTCTGCCCAGTAAAGACTACCCTAAATGCATATTTCATTTTCCAAGCAAGTAACATCTTTAAAAACTTGCTCTTGCAAATAAAAAATATTGTTAACTTTTGCTGTATCATATACCACCCCCCATCAGTACAGCACATTACAGGGCATATTTTCAAAGGGTACTGGGTTTTGAGTGCATGCAAAATAAATCCCTGTGATCTGTCAGAAATAGATGATTAAAGTGATTTCCTCAGAGTGCAAATAGAGAGAAAAATATCGTTTACAAAAAATCCCATACTAAGAGTCAGGGATTCTGATTCTTTACTTTGCTTGTGCCTCAGATATATCAGTCTTACCTGAAAAGATCTACTGCAGGCGCCTCTTGCCATGCCAGTATGGTTGTGCAGCAGACAAAAGACATACCAGAAAGGGGAAGACAGATATGCCACTTAAATTAAATAGGAAATGAATTGGCCAGCAAGTTGGCATGTCTGCTGAGACAAATCATAGACAACATGTCTCTCAACAACAGAACTTATTTGTTTTCTCTTGCCAACAGATTCATCACTGCCCAGGCAAAACAGGCAAAATACATTAGTGTCATGGTAAACTGATAAAGAGAAGTGCCTCAATCTAGCATCCTCAATGGCGAAAGTCTTAGGGCTGTATTGATCTGTGTTATATAAATCTTGTTTTCTGTCTGCAGAAGTGAATCAGGAATGACCCTTAAGGTTAACAAACATTGTAATGTCTTTCAGCTGGGGCAGATGCCTATGCGCTCCACACATTGTATTTGGTCAAGTCCCATCTTGTCATTTTACTGCCAAGGAGCTTAACTAATTGCTGGCAATCATAAGACAGTTTGATGGAAGCAAAGAATTCCTACAATTGTTGCCCCTCTCCCTTTTTTTCCTCAGCCTTAACAAGCACTCAAAGCCATGTAGCGGAAAACAATCAACACTGAATTAGTCAGCAGGAGTCTTAGCTGAGCTGGAACTTTATGTAATTGGCATGTCATGTCCGTACATAGCCAGAAGCAGGCCTGATTAAGCTGATGTATTTTGTTTCAGTAAACTTTTACAAAAGCCACTTTACCTCCTCTTGTTTGGTTGCACGTCATAGCATGTACTT
The DNA here is from genome assembly GCF_047830755.1 of Zonotrichia albicollis. NCBI lineage: Eukaryota > Metazoa > Chordata > Aves > Passeriformes > Passerellidae > Zonotrichia > Zonotrichia albicollis. The sequence continues at coordinate 29,436,670 of NC_133828.1, forward strand.
AACATGACATTTTTCTGCAGAGCAAAGGCACTAGGCAGTCACCACAGGCATTTTGGATTGGAGAAGTATTATCATACTGGAATGCATAATATTACATAACAATCGAGCCTCTAGAAAGAGCCAGTAACTAAAGAAGCAAGTTCATTATCGAAGCATAATTCTTCCACCAAACTTACTTTGGTTTCTGTTCACAACTTCATTTTCTACAGCCTATTTAAGCAGGTTTGAGAAAACAAGATGCTAGTTAAAGTTTTGTTGGAGCTATTTCCAATTAAACTTGCAGAGTTTTCTTGGGGTTTAGTAAAATGATTCCCATGCAACAAGGAATCCTTCCAGCAGAGATACTACTCAGGGCACTTAAGCAGTCCACCCCATCCGATCCAATAAAATTTTACTGTGCGTTTTACTTCACCCTACAGATAAATTTAGTCTTAAAATGTTAAAAATGCCAGTCTGCATGGAAAAAGAAAGTATCTAATGCTTATTGCTAAAAGTAAATCATAAAGTTTAAGGCACGCCAGCTGTATTATTTCATAGTAGTATCCTTTTTGCATTAACCTTAAATCAAACACTACAGTTGAACTTGGCATAGATTATTAAAGCTAAAAGAGTATTCCTTGCTTCTGTTACGTCATAGTTGACAATATAAAGAGAAGATTCAGGGAACTAATGGAGCTTTTTTCCTTTTGTCATAGAAAGGTCAAGCTAGTTTTCCACATTTTATATGTGTGTCATTCTCAATATAGCAACAGAATCTCATATAGAAAACAATGTAAGTAAATGTCTCTACGAAGCTACTAGTCACCTGATCAAAAGCCAATGTTGAAAAACACTTCTAATGACTTTCTCTTATGCATCAGTGCGCCTACTAATGAGCTGCCAGAAAAGGCTTTGCAAAGCTTTGCTAAGATAGAGCAGGAATGTGAGAAGCCTGAGATCTAACTTCCCTGCTGTGATCCCTGCCTTTCTACTAACAGGGAGCCCAGGCACGGAGCTGCTAATGAGCATGCTGGAGAGAGTGTCCAGCCCAGCTCCGGCTAGAGACAATCCACCTGTCTGCTCTCCAATGCAGGGTATGGTGCATGACAGTAAGACACCCCGTTGTATTTTTGCCTTAAATAATTTAGGTATTTATTGATTTTCTTCACATTTTTATTTTGGGGCTTTTTTTCTTATTGTTTTGGTTTGGTTTGGCTTATTTTTTTTGCATTGACCTTGCTCTCAGTAGCAACTCTCACTGTCTTAGGAAGAAAGTAGCAAGTTTCAAATGCAGGTTTTCCCTCCATAACTACTATTTGATTTGATCTAAGGAAAACAGTGCTGTTATAGCACATATTGCTCTCCAGAATTTCAAGTTTATTCCTCCTATAACATAATCATGCATCCTTAGCTTGATATTACAAAAATGGTAAACCAATATTAACAACTTGTAAAAAAAAAAACCCAAATATCCTTTATATGAAGAGGAAAAACAAAAAAAGATGTAACAGCTGCCAGACACTAAAAATAGTGCAAATTGCATAAATTAGAGCCCACATTTCAAAGGCACCACACTCAACATCTTTATCTACAGTCAAAAGCCAGCAGGATACTGGTATGAAACATTTACTTAACTCCGTTTGCAGAAATTCTGTATGAATGGAATAGTTACCACAGGATACCTTTCAACCCCAAGCTGTTCACATAGCGCATGACCATACCTAGCTCCCTTTGGGCATTTCTTGAGGTTACCCTGCCATTTAATATTTTGTTGGCCAAAGAGACAGGTTTGCAGAACAGACACTAGTTAACATTGCCAGTTAGCAGTAGGATGTCACAATTACTCTGAAAGAAATACAAAAATGTAGCAATGGGAATCGGTGATAAATTTCCTGCATTATGCTCCAGATTGTCAATGGGAAAAGCTATTCAAGCCAGCCAAATGATTTGCTATTTCCACTTCTTGTTTGCCTCTGCTTCCTGTCTGAGTTTTGACATTAGAAAACCTCTAGTATGTGACACCTAGGAAAAAAATGTGTCCTCAGCGCATTATTGATCTCCCATAGTTTCTTCAACTAAATCTTCACCATTATGAAAAAGTATCTCAGGGATCTATAGTCTCCTGTTGATACAAATTCTCACTGACATTAATGGGATTTGAGTGTGCACACTGCATAGGGAAAAGAAAACACACTACTGATGTTCAGGATTAATACTTAGAAAATCTAGTATTAAAATACAGTAGTACTGTAAGCACACACCTCCGCACCTGTCGGTAGTCATTCTGAGTAGGAGCTTTAATTTTCAACTCAGTGAGTTCTCTTTCTGACAATATTTTAGAAATATTTAATTTTATTTTTAATATCTTTTTTCCATAACACCTCAGCGTTCACCTCAGCTTTCCATTCTTAGAAGATTGCTACTTCTTTGCTGAAAAGAGAACTTAACGATTTTTAAAACTTTCCTGATTTCCACCATTTCAGCTGAATTTACAGGAACATGTTGAATATGAAGTCTTGAAAAAATAAATGTTGGGAGTAAATTTCATGCATGAAGAAATAAATTATTCAGGTGCATAGAAGTCTGAGAATTCCAGTAAACTTGCTTGGGTCAGATTTTTCTGAATATGTGTAGTGCATTTAATGAAAAATCTCATATAAATGCTTCACTAATCTTATATTAGGCCTTAATAAATACCTAAATGGTGCCTGGTAAGGCCATCCTTTAAAGATGCTGGAGAGAGTCACTAGATGTATGGGGAAAAAAAGTACTGATAGAGGCTCCTAAACAGCAAAAACCCATCTTCTAGGGGGAAATGCTGGGGCCTCCAGTGCTTCTGTAAACACTCTGTGGCTGCTAAAGAAATTTTTCAGCATGGAAGTCTCATCCTTGATGTTTCTACCATAATGCAAACTCCTCTCAGATCAGTGAGAAACAGTGACCTTGTTATGCTGAATTGGTGATGTTGGCTTGGCACTATCACCCTCTCTTTGGGGAGCTCTTTAACACTTGGTATCATTCAGCTTTGCACTCTGAATGAGCCTGAGACAGATCTGCTCTGTGGCGAGGCACAGCTTACAGACCAGAACACTCAGTGGAAGGAAATCAGGCACATAAAGGAAATTGGGTACAGTTTCTGGTAACACACACCTTCAGACAAGGTCCAGGGAAGGGAGGAACATTCCTTCTCCTCTATCCTTCTTCTATCCTATTCTGGTCTTCCAAACTCCCAGGATGAACAAAGTTGCCCATATCTAACACAACTCATTTCATTTCCTAGGAACATTAGGTTACAAAGAACATGTAAAATCTACCCCTCTTTTTAAACTGCAAAGCCTAGCTCTGAGATAACTCATACAAACTCTTTTGCTGTATTTTCCTGTAAAGTGTTCTGTGCCTATTAGTGCATCAGCCCTATTCTCTGAGGATATACTGTATAATAGAATTAAAAGTGCTTTGAAATTGCCAATCATCTTTCAGTCTGTGCAGTGAAGGGGGCACGTGAAAGAACGGGGCTTTTCTAGCTCTATCTCCTCAAAAATTAGTTTATCAAAAATTTCTGTGAAATTTTTTCCCTCTGAATACCCAGATTTTTCAGGGAATTTCAAATGGAAAACTTCAAAGTGTGGGATAAAAATCTATTACTGTACTGTGATAAATATTTTTTATTATTTGATTTATTTGAAAAAAAAAATATGATAACATTACATACCCAGAACAGCGTTCGTTATCAGAAAATATTATCTTTCAAAATATTTCTCTTATCTCTCTAAGCTTTTAGCTACAGGGAAGACTTTTTAAAAAAGAATTTCTTACTTCTTCAGAATGAAAGAAAATTTTAAAATTCAAGAATTGATATTGTTTAATAAACTCTGATTTATCATAAGCTCACACTTTTGCTGGTGGTTTGACAATTGAGTTTTCCCTCTCACATAATCCTGACATGAAATAAATACTGCTTTTAATAATTTTGATTCATTAGCAGGAAAGGTTGGTTTCCCCAAAGTAGCTGAAATATATGTGGATTTATGAGTCAGAGCAGGAGACCTCTGTAAAAGATAGCAACAATTTACAGAGTGTTCCGAGAAGACTAATAGAAATGGTTATGAGGCTGGAAGACATGTATACATATAATTTCACAGAGTCATAAGTAAGACATATGGGGAGAATGATAACAGTCTAAATTTTTAAAGCATATTAGCAAGAGCGATAGAGAAAAAATTAGACTGAATATTAAAAAAAATTTCCTGAAAATGAGCTGAGTTAGGCAGTTGAATAGTCTCCAAAGGACTGATGGGAACCCAACTGCAAGATACATTACAACCAGACTAAGAGGGCCATTGGGGTGACCTGCCAGGATTTACGTTTTTCCATGCTGGTCTTCAAAGAACTGAAGTACTAGAAAGTCAGAAGAAAACAGAACAGAGAAGTTTCAGATCCAAGGCTGCCTTGATATTATTATTTTATATCTTAGCTGAGATTTGCAATTTCCTGTCATCTTATCTGGGTTCCTTGGTCAGCTCTGGGTGTTAAGTCAATGAGATGCTGAATGACTTACCTTGGCTGCTGGTAAAGTTAATGTGTTATAGCAGATTTTATACGTGATGATTTATGTATTTAGGATTTTTATGTCAATAATTACTGTACATGTTATACGACCATTTCATAAAATTACACATCACCATAAAATAACTGTATATGGCATATTTAATTTTGAACTTCCAAAGACAAAAAAATGGAAGTAGTTACAATAATCATTATTTTCAATTTTATGTAGTTAAGTGGTTTTACAAAAAAAAATTAGCCTTCCAAATTACATAGTTATAATGTGTTAATGGTAGCATAACATGTCATTACATTATGCAGCTTAATTTCATCGATATTATATATAGTTGGATATTTTAGATTCTTTTATCCTTACAGTTATTACGAGACACTGATTTCTTTCAAACCATATTCTGCTTAAAGCATATGCAGTATAACCTTTGATGATCCAATTCATTTGGATACTTGGACCACAAAAGAAATTGGTGCTATTGCATTTATTTCTTATTATTAAATGGGAACGGCGCTCCCATTCCTTCCAGTTTTCACTGTGAACCCTTCCTTTTTTATTTTCGCCTACTTATAAAGAGTGTGAGCGGGTGTGCATGGGTGTGAGCGGGTGAGCGAGAGTGTGTGAGTGTGCAAGAGTGTGAGTGAGTGTGCAAGAGTGTGAGTGAGTGTGAGCGGGTGTGAGTAGTGTGCAAGAGTGTGCACGGGTGTGCATGAGAGCAGACGATGACAACAGTCACCTTGTCTGTGCTGTTCTAATGGTCACCTTTGAGGCCTGGATAATTCCTACTATCTCTATAATGGGACACCCAATCTGGGCACTCCAGTGAAGTGCGTGCAGTCAGGTGGGAGGCATCTGGGACTAAACATCCCTAGACACCCCTAAGGTATCTGGGCTACTCAGACCTTTAAATTATGCTATTGCACCCTCATGTCCTGTTGTTCTGTATGTGTGACTTCAGGGGACTCAAGGGCAAAAAGTGGTTTCATGTCAAAAAATGAAAGAACAGATGGTGCAAAAATTCACCAAAACTCTCTGTGCTTACAACAAAAAAGAACTTCAAATAGTGCTTCTGATGTTTTGCCTTGATTTCGTTACATAATCTTCATCTCTTTTTGATCCACCCTCAAAGCATTCAGACCCTTTTGGATTTTTAATTTGCCATCTTCTCTATTTACTCTTCCTTTAAGGCATGTTGTCTAAAAATTTTAATTAGTATGGAATTCATTTTGTCCTCAAGGTCACTAATGAATATATTGAATTATGCTGATTCCATTTCCTGACCCCTAAGTATTCCCATCTACATAGCCTCCCAGTTATTTGCAGCTACATTTGCGATATCTCTTTACCTGCTATTGGTAATTTCTTTCTTCAGCCATATATATAATTATGGCTCTACAGGAGCATGCCTCATCAGTGTTTAAAAGAATTCCTCTTGACCAGCCTGCACTACTGGAAAGGTAACTTCATGTCTGCTCACTCTCCCTGTCTAGCCACTTGGGCTGCAGGATAATGTACAGAGAAGAGAGGCTGCTCTGATCACTGTTCCCCACACTTCCCATTGGGAATGATTTATGGCGCATCAAATCCCTCAAACACTGCTCAGATATTTTCTTGGAAAGCTAATTCAGCATAGTCCATAAGTGGGCTGGGAATCATGCAGGGTAACCAACGGTCTCTCCCATGCCTGGCCTCTGCTTCAGTTAGCACAGGCAAAGCACAGACACAGACCGCTTCTTCTTGGAATAAAGTATGACTGGAAATATTGGGCCACAGTTAGCAATGTAATCCATAGTACTGCAGATTTCTTAATCTTTGTGTCTCATTCTTTTTCTTTTTTTTTTTTTTTTTTTTTTGAGAATTAGCAGCCTCTTTCAGAAAAGCACTAGGTTTAGAAGAGACTACAGTTACAAGAAATCAATTACTTCAAACCTGTAAAGGAAAGTGTTTCAAGGTATGAAAAGAAAGCAGAAGAGAGTAAAGCATCACACAGTGCAGATAAGAAAACAAGATCTTTGCCTAAGGACTCTCCCCTTGCAGCAGAGTAAGACAGGTATTTTAGCAATGATTCTTTCACATGTCATCTCAGTCTTTTCTGCATGCGCTTCTTGTACTGTAGTTAAAGGCTTATAAATCCAGGATACCTATACACCCTTTCAATTATGAAGTAACTGTTTATATCTAAGTTATTTGACTATGCCCTCTTGGATGGCCAGAATTTGCAAACAATGATCAGTCATGATTTGACACTTTCCTTACAGTTTCTTTCTCTGCTTCAAGAAGGAACTGTTGTAACAACCTCTGCTGAAGGCCACTGTAGTCTCTTCCTGGGTTTTGGCAGTACAAATTGTTGTTTAAGACTGAATTTCCTGTGTCTACTTCACACCTTAACCACCATGTCTGCGGACTCAAACTGACCCATAAATCCCTCACCAAGTTGTAGAGTCACCCTGCTAATGGACTCTAATAGCAGAGCCTTATGCAGGACAGCAACAATTAAAACATAAAAAGAAATCTAGTTAAGTATGTCTCTATCAAAATGTGCTTCTTCAATTTGCTAGTGTAAAGCAATACTTTTTGAACACATCATCTAAACAATAAAATACACATAAGAATTTCTATTTTATTGTTTATTCTGATGTCTGTCTTCAGAATGGGACTGTGCATCGTCTGTTATGTGATATATAATATCAAAGGAACAAACTAATCTCCAAATTCATTATTAGAGCCCTGATAATATTCTCTGTATTTCCATCATCTGAAAAGCTGGCAAATGTATGTTCTGCATCATCAGTGCAAAAATCTCCACATAACATTATATTATTTCTGTAGCATTTGTACTATAGAGCAACAAAAATTGTTCCACTCGGCACTCAGTAGTGTAAGTATTTTTTGAACAACTCTAACTAATCTCAAGATTTCTGCAAGTGATCTTAATGCAGATCACAAATGAAAAAAAAATATATATGCCCAACTGAACATGCACACAGCCACATTTTGAAGAAATATAGACTTTAAATCTACTAGGATTGATCAGAAATTGTTCTTCCAAAATAGAAGTTGTACTCTGAGCAAATGGACTATGAAGTTCTAAATGGGAAAGTTTATTTACTGAGCATTTTTACGTTGACTTTTTTTATATATCCTGTTTTGTGTTTTAGGGATTTTGCACAATAGATTCCAAAGCAATGCAAATTAACAATACATTTCAATTTTCCTTAAAATCTTTGTTGACTCAGAAGACAGATCTACTGATTGCCCATTCTGTTTAATATGTCCCGGGAAATATGAAAGTCAAGATAAAGTTAATTCAAAAGAAGTACTGCCAAAACAACAAAAAATGGGTCTCTAACTGCCATCAAAGTGAGTGGTCCATGGAGATCCTTGGCACAGTCCCCTCTTTTTCTCAACAGCTTCTTCTGAGATAACTAAGTATTAATAACTAAGTATTCTGTTCAAATGGATGTTCAGACATCCCCAGTCAGGATTTGCGTGATTCTCATGCCAGGTTAATCTGCGACATCCACAGATTCTCCTCTTCCCAAATCCTACTCTTGCACTTCCTCCCAGAAATGATGCTTTGCTCACCAGGGTCACATGATGCACCTGTTTTCAGTGATAAAGCTCTGTGCCAGGCTATTACACATCACAAATATTTCCAGCTACTTAAGTTCATGGAAATCAGCACTTCTGGAATTGTCTAGGATTTTGGGTGTCTGCTTGGATGTTGTACTAGTAATTTTCACACTTCAAGATCTACTGCTACTACAAATCAGTGCAACTGTTGATTAATTGAAGATCACATCTAGTACTGGAAAAAATTGTTTGCAAAAAACCACGCCATCATAGTGGAAGACAAAAAAGGTAAATGTTCAACTGAAAAGAAAGTTTGCAGGTATTTCTGCCCAATACATTTTTTCCTAATGTGGTGCTGGAGCACCAGCCCACTGTCTCCTCTACAAGGCAATGTGCACCCTCTGGGTCCTGCTGTGCATACGACTTCAGACTTCTATATTCAAGAAGTGCTAGACACAGGCTTTCAGCTACAGCTCCAAAGATAATCTTAACAACAACAAACCCAAAAAAGGTTTGTACAAAACCAGCAGGGATTATCTTTCTATGTTTTTGCTCCACTAAATTACATGACCTATGGGTTTATGAGTATCAGCACATTCAATTACTTTCCTTTGGAAAAGTTTTTCCTTCTTACTCTAAACTGCATATAAAGCTGCATCTTCTGATATGTGTTTATACATCATACATTTCCCTTCAACTTAAACTCTTCTAAGGGAGAATTACACAATTCAAATCTTCAGAATAAGCCAGAAATTCCAGGCTTTAGTCATTTGCCAGTCAGCAAAAGTTGCTGTGATTATGACTGTCAACTACTCAGGAGCATGTTCATTTTCTTAGTTCAGCCACTTTTCTTGCAAGGCCATTGAAATGTTGTTAGTATCTATCTTTCCCATAACCTTTTTCATCAAAACTCATGTGTGAGTGCTTCACAGAGGAGGTAAATGTTTTACCGCATTTAAGAGAGAGAGAAAAATGAAGATATAAGGAGGCTGAGTATTTTCCCCAAAGTTTTTCAGTGGATGAGCAGCAGCAGTGCAGCCTAGCTTTCTTGGTGGTCTGCCCTAATAATGCCACGCCATGATATTCATGTCTTATTCCTTGCTAAGAAACCAGTAAAACTATAATACCGTCAGAGCTGCAGAGGCAATCAACACTTTCTTGAGACAGGTTTTAAGTATTAGTTCCTAACATCTTGCTTGGTTGGTTCATTTTTCATACAGTGATAACACATCACCTAAAGCACACAAGCACCCATTGGTACTATTTTCTAGCACTGGCCCTAAAAGCAGAACAAACATCAGTAAAGCAGTGAACATCAGTAGCTCGGGAGCAATGTTCCACTAAATAGGATTTTACCCTTTCAAGTCAGCTGCAAGCTTAGTTTTACAGCAGCTTAGGAAAAATAAAAGGTATTTTATTGAATATTTTAGATGTGAAACCAAAAAATGCAGCAGTGGAAATAGCTGCAATACTTGTTAGCTCTTATACGAATATAGCAGGGTCTTATGGCCCATTCATTTTAAATGATGATCTTATATTCTTCTTCCACAACCATTGAATTGGAAGAAACAATCCAAACAAAGCTAGACCATGTATCAGATGGGTAATTTAAATTTTTGCTGTGAAAGAAATTAATAATATTCCCATTTCAGTAATCATCTGTGAGTTTTATAATTTAGAAGCCAATGAGGAAAAAAAGAGCCATTCAGAGTTTCCAGGTTTTGTTTGGCTAATGAAATGCAACAGTGTTAATTTACACTTGGAACACATAAGCAAGGTTTTACGCCTGTTTCAAAACAAAGAGCATCCTCTTAGAAAAAATTTTTAATGGTAATGAAATGTGAATCATGCATATCCTATACAGATAAGACCCTACTTTTCAGTGATTGGCAAGACTACATTCAGTAGAAAGATTTTACTCAGATGTCTTATCTCCATTCAGCAATTAAAAAAATATCTGGCATAGCCAGCACACCAATTCCTCCAATTCTTCAGGGCAAACTCATCTAGGTCTAAACAGTAATAATTTAAACATTCAATCACATCAAATTAAGCAATAGAAATAAAGAATTAGCCCATTTTAGCAAGACTACCAGAATTCACATTTTTAAGTACTGTATCTTTTAAATAGCACCTAATAGGTCTTTCATTTTATTACAGTCATATGCTAAAACACTTTTGAAAAGAGTCTTACAAAAATTTCTCCTTTTAAACTGAAATAAACTCAAGCCCTGTATGCTCACAGGAAGAACCTGGCTTTTTTTGTTTTTTACCTTTAAATATAAATGCTTTCCTATAACCACAGCCTAGCAGGGAGGCAAAGCCTCTTGGCAAAAAAAAAGTTATATTAAGTGCACTTGCTGGAACTGTTTATACTTTGTTCCTGAGAAATAGATTGAGTACTTGATAGTATAACACAATGAGAGGTACGGGTGGTGGAGATCGGATCGGATGCTTGGGCGGGGGGAGCGGGGAAGTGTTGCTACCCCAGGAATTTATTTTTAAAGTGTCTGCTATTTCATGCAATCTGGTCTATTTCAAAGGCAAACAATTTGCTCTTCAGAAGTATCTTTATGAGCCCCAAGGGATGAAACTCATCCCTGGCAGAAATGATTTAGCAGTATCCAGAGAGGGGGTGAACTCCTTGAGAGGCAAGGGAATAATTTTTTGAAGGGTGGCAGAATTTTAACAAGGGCCTCTAGTGAGTTCTTGTGAACCCCTTTCAGCACATCACTGTTTTATTAAAATATTCTTCTCAAAATACTGAAACACTGACAGCTCCTGTAAGCTTGCCAAAAATTGAGTAAGGAATAAAAATAAAATGTTAACTTGACATGTGTGAATAATTTTGATTTGATGATAACACCTTTTGGAATCGAGGCCATATTCAAAGCTGACTCGTAACACATTCACATTTCTAACTTCCATGAAATAACTCAAACTTTTCAGGCATTGTTATGGTGCGGTGAAAGGAGGAGACGAAGGAGCCGAACTCAAGCTTCCCTCTGAGTAAAGTTAAGATTAAAAATATCTTAGGTCTTTCTATCTGAACCTAGAGGGATCCAGGTCATATTTGGTATGCGCACAACAGGCTGGTTAATGCGTGCTGGCTGGTTAAAGTAACAAACTGAATTCAAACTGAGTAAACACCAAAAGAAGAGGGTAATTTTGAGATAATTGATTTCTGAATCTGGACAAAGTACTGAGCAGATATTATAAGGAACATCCATATTCTGACAGGATCCAGAATTGCACTATCTTGTGTGGGTCTTTTCCATCTCTGGGTCTCACCTGGGCCTCTTCACACAGTGAGAGGCCAGGAAAACAGGAAGCTCAAATGAACTATAAGAAGCTCTTTGGACAAACCCTTGATGCAATGATTTCTCTAAGACCAGTACCACGCACTCTTTCCACTCCCTGCCACATTAGAACCTCAGATGGTGTACTTCAGCAGGGTAACACTGAACTGACTTTATTTTTCCCTCTGTCCCACCACACTGTTGTCTCTGTTCCTGAACTCTTAACAAGTAACTACCACTTAATGACAACAAGGCTGGCAGGGAATGGCTGTCAGTAGTGTTAATTTATCTATAAATCTCTGATCAAATGCTGTGGTGAGGAAGCAAGGGGAGTAAAGTTGAAGTTGAAAAGAAAAAATTTAAATGGATGAGCTATGAATAAGTTCTACCACAGTCAGATGTACCTCCTCACAGCTGTAATGATAGAAACACACCTCTTACGGAAAAAGGGCTGCAGGTTTCTACTAGGTACAGGAGTACTTGTACCCAAAAGTCATTCTCTATTTTCTTAGTGAGAAAAGAGTGTTCTTAGACATTATATTTTTAGACATTCCTAAGGGCTTTTCAAGGGACTCTGACCTCCTTTGGGACAGTTTCTCAGCTAGACAGGGCTGCTGCATGGTGTCTTGGGGTGTAGTGGCATTTATTTCTAACTCATGTGACTTTCCCTCATCTTCAGTTTATAACTCAAAGTGATTAGTCAAGTTCTCAGAGCTCAATTGGTTGTGTAAAAACATACATGACATAAACCTCCCTCCCTTATTTGGATACTGACTCAGCCAGCCTGTAGATCCCTCAGCAGGGCTCAGTTATGCAGTCTGCCTTGTGTTTGTGAATAGATTTAAATGCCACTCAGGACAAAACCACAGGTGAACTTGGCATATGACTTTTGACTTCGCATATAACACTGTTTCTTGTATGTATTTAATTCCTTGTAGATCTGAAGTGTAACATTAAAATGTATAGTTTTTTATTACTAATATGGCACAGGCCATTTTTAGGCGCTACCCAAAGGCATGAGATAACATTGATAAAGACTGGCAAACCTAATGAGTAAGCAATGACTGCTATGTGAACCACCATTCAATGAGTCCAGAAAAGTTTGATTACCAGAAACCAAATGCTTTGTTTTTCAAAAGAGCATTAGGTCAGACTGGTAAAAGTAAGAAAATGGGAAAAGGACATGCTCTGGACCCCACTTTTCTGCCATTTGGTGAACACACAAGATCAATGTAAATGTGTTTTAAATAGAGCTGGCTCATACTTTAAGTGGTTTCTACTTAGATATTCTTCTCCTTCATATAAGTGCAGATTTTATATTTGCAGAGCCAGAACATGCAAAGCAGTTGAGGAGTGAATGAGGAAGATTTAGGTGGATCCAATGAACAAGTTATGACGCCTCTCTTTTCCCAAGTATAGAAAGTTTCTTTACACTATATGCATAAAAGCAGGCTGGTGTCACTAAAGTTAGCAAATTGGAGTTCAGACTCCACTGCGTGTTAAACTCAGTCCTGTTAGATTAACGAAGGGTCTTTAAATCTATGAAGGCATAATTTACACACATTAGAGAATTAGATGTCATATGACTGTATATTTAGAAAATATGTGCTAGAAAATGTGTATGCTGAGGAAAGATTTAAAATCTCTATTAGGATATTATTTGTCAGAAATTCTGATGACAGGAATATTTGCTCTGATTTGTATTATATAATCTCTTAATTTATTATCTAATTAGCTTTCCCTAATAAAAGCTGTATTTATCTGAAGTTCTCTCATCAAGTAATCCATCCTGATTAGATTTTCCCTCTCACTGGCTATAATAAACACTGTTTTTTTCTTCTTGAATGTGTTCTCTCAACTACTAATTTATAACTTCTATTTTTTTCTTTTTCTGTGATAAGTTTCCCTTTTGTCTTATTTCTATATATTCTGGCACAGCCTTTTCTCAACTGCAGCCTTCCAACTAGCTGTCTCTATGTACTCACCATGACTCTCCAAAATCCTGTTTCTTTTAAAATGGAGCAACTAGTCCTGATCAGCACTTCCTAGTAATACAAAGTCCAAAATGCAGCAAGATGCGGCACATAGGACTAGCTTCAGTGCACAGCAGTCATCTTGATGGGCTTGCCTAAAGATAAAGCCAAATGCACAGCCATGGACAGGCATGGTTCAGAACTTGCCCAGGTAGTTCTTGAGCCACAGACCACTGCACAGAGAGCTCTTGTGTTGTTTCCAACACAGATTAGAGGAGGTATTCATAGAAAGAAATCCACTTTCAGCCCTTAGGAATGAAGCACACACAATTGTAACAGAAGCAAGGACAGAGGGGATGAAAGACAATAGCTGGTGGCAGGAGGGCAGGAGTTGGAGTCTGCTATGGCATCATGACAAAGTTGTAATGTCTTAGTAGGATGGTGAACGACAGAATTGGGCAATGCTTCCTCTTGTTTCCCAGAAAACAGTGTCCTAAATGTACTTCCCATACCTTCTCAGAAGATTGGGATTATCATCTCTCATTTTACCTAAAAAAAAAAAAAAAAAAAAGTGCTACGTTCCCAATCTGCTCTTGCAACCTCTCCAGATTTTGAGCAAAAATGAAAAGGATACCAAAGATATTGAAATAAAGAGCTGCAGTGAGCCAGCACACTAGGACAGAGAGGAACCTGGTCCCAATAAAGGTCACTGCACCAACCCAGCTCCATTTCGCTGCCACAGGACATCTTTGGTCTACCAGCAGAGCTGCATGAATGCCTTGTGAATTTGCCATGTGGTTGCTCAGATAATGGCAACCTGTGATCTCCCAGCAGTCTGACACTCAGGACAGAACAGCCAAGTCTTTTTTCATCAAAAGTGTTGACCCTTAAAGGGCACCTAGAAAAGCAGTAGCATGTTTATGGGCTAGGGAGAGGGAGATGTGTATCTTGTTTCCACCTGCTCAGACTTGGAAGACATCACCTCCCTTTAACAGCTCATCTGGCTGCTTCAGGCTCTGGCTCCAGGCCACCTCATGATGGTACATGCGCACAATTATGTTATCATTTCAAATGACAATTCATGACAAGCTGCTAGTAGGGTGATAGTCCTTCTTGCATGGTCCGCGTCTGCAGATTATTATAAACACTGACTGTGAGACAGGGCTCAGTGCTTCTCTCAGTCTTATCTGTCCAAATGTACCGACTTCTATGGTCTTTATCAGTGTAACTCACAGATTTTGACCCATTGCTTTTAGCCACCAGAAAAACAAAATTGGATGCTATGGTATAATGCATTTCAGCTAAAAGTACTCTTTACGCTGCCTCGTCTTCAAGTGAATTTGCCAAGGCAAGTATCTCTGAAAGATCTATTTGTGAAATATCTTCTAGCTTGACATACTATATGAGACTAATTGAGCAATAGTGTTGCCAGTCATTGCTACTTAATTGTGTGATTGCTGTGGAACGCACAGCCCAGCAGCAAGGTTACAGTGCCAGACAGATAAGTGGGGATCCCAAACACACCTGGACTGCAGGCCAGGGACTAATGAAGGGACCATTTTTAAACTATGATCTTTCTTGTTTACACTCTCTTGTCAGTGTTTCCAACAGTTATTCACATAGAAGAAATTACTTAGGGAAACTATGGATTTTTAGTACCCTTTCTGATGTGAATTTTAACAGCTAAGCAGTTGAACCTTGTCCATTTTTTTTCCAGTGCATGATTTTTTTCCACAGAGCAGTGATTATGAACAAAGCTTCTAAAACACATGTGTGCTCTTCATGCTGTAATATCCAAATTTCCCATTTAAGCTAATTTAATTTCTATAAGGCAGTAACAGAAAGAGATTTTTTTTTTCAGTGAGGTCTTATTATACACTGTTGCGTACTCTCACATTTGCATTACAATCATTACAGCACATATTTAAGTAAAATACACTCCCAGCCTCTGCACTGGAAATCAGACACCCTTCCCTGAATTTTAAATACAAAAAGCTAAATAATGTCAATGTTTTGCTAGGAGGTCTGTGAGATTAAAAAAGGATATCTTAAGGATTTGTGATTTAGAGCAAAAGGAAAGGCTCTCACATTGGTGTTTAAAGAGGCTGTAAGATGCAGGACTTCCTCTGAGAGGATTTCTTTAAGAGAAAAGCCAGCATCGTGGTACAAAACAAGGAGCCCTTCTCAGCAGAGTGTGCTCACAAGAACAACCAGGGCTGGCAGTATCACTAAGACAAAAACTTGTTCATCTGAAAATATGTTTCACTAACTATTTTTGGTAGCTTGAAGAAAAGAACAGATTTGTAACACCTGTGCTTGCTGCAGGCCGTGAGGCAAAAGGTTTGGTCGGCTTCCCTGAGAGGCTGGTCCCTGGTGCCATCTTGTGTCGAGACCGTATCATCCCCAGCCCTGAGAGGCTGGTGGCAAAGCTCTGGCTCCACTGCAGCTGCATCTCCTCCCCTCTAACCCCAAAATATCTCCATGCCTTCAAGGGTTAATACTGACTGGCTGGCTGATACAGGATGTATCTCTGCTGCCACTGTTCTGCAAGATCTATCACTGAACTCAAGGTTCAGAGATAAAAATTGGCTTTTTAAAATATTTTAATTAAATAATAGGCAATGTGAATATTCTCTTTCCCTAAATTACTCTGGTAATATCATCAAAGTGATATTGGCTCAAGTGACAAGCCCAAATTTGTAGCATTCCTTTCAATGTGTGAGTCAGTGGTCAGTTGAATTCTTATCATTGTCCTTTGAGGCTGTTTAGAGGACAAGGCTTAAGAGCCCACTACTATGTAATACAGGTCACAACTGAGAAATACATATCCTTTCTGTAGCAAAAACACACACCAGGAAAAAAAAAATCAATGCCACATACCTGCCAATCACTTGAAATTTGATGTATTTAAAACCAGTTATTTAATTTGCTTTCTTACAAAGGTGCTGAGTGTTTCCTGGGAGCATTCTGAGTGCTATGATGCTAAAAAAACCTCCCAGCATACGCATATAAAAATACCAGAACTTATTTAGGTTTTATGAATTTAGATACCTAACTTTGGCCACATGCTTTTTAAGGCATGGAGTTTTCCATGAAAATGGGCCTCTGCCTGACCCAGTTAGGAACAAGTAAAATGATAAAACAGTGGTTTTGGATTTTCTTTGTGTACTTGAAGTGATTATACTATATGCAGCACTTTTCTAAAGCATAAAAATGTGCCTTTGAGTATTTTATATCTATGTGTTTCTAATATCTATGTACCTCCTAGTTTTAACTAGGCTAGCAAGCAGAAGCACTGTAGTGCCAGCAGAGCTGTTCTTCTTGTCTTTAATCTGACCCAGACGAGAAACTACTAAAGATCTCACAAGGAAATCCAATTTTTGGAAATTACCAGCATGAATTCTTAATCAAATAGGCCAAGGTAACTTCTGATAAGCTTCTGAACCCAGCCTCCAAGGCTTTTGATGTTCATTCACAGTATATAGTACCATCTATAATATTTACTACTTCTACTCCCTGCAAGCATGCTTCACCTCTCTCACTGCATCAGTTATTAATCCTATTTTTTTCCTTTTTTGAACACATAGCTGTGGTTCACCTCTAATTTAGTTGCATTGCTTTGTTTTTAATCACATTGGCTGTTCATGGTGTTACATTGATGGGGCAGGAAACTAAAGTCTTCCCTTTATTGAAAGGACAAGTGCAATACGTGCATCAATGGAATAAATGAGTCCCTAAACTACATCACCTGCAGTGAGCTTAGTGCAAACCAGAGATTGTACCTGTTCAGACATAGGTGCCTTGGGTATAGGAAAATCAGTGCCAAATAATACAGTGAAAATAAACCTGCTGCCTAGGAATATAACAAAAATTATTCAGATCCTCACTGACTGTGCATCAATCCCAGTATTTAGTATATTGACTTCTCCCCTAAGTCTGGAAGAAGAGATGTGCTCACACCTGCCTACTTTGCTGTGACTATAAGCACGTATCCATTCACCTCAGCTGCAGTGTCTGAGGTGAACAACTTTATACCACATCCACCCTGAATTTCACTGAGGTTTTCTAGTAAGCACTTCCTTTATGTGAGGGTATGTCTAGCAAGTTTTGGCATATTAACCTAGAGAAGTTTTCTGAATTATTCTTTATCTTTCCAGGCTCTTTGCTATACACTTCTGAAGCTGTTACATACACGTACACACTTAAGTGCAGCTGGGATTGAATGTAGAGAGTCATTACGGTGCTCTTCACAATCCCATTGCTGCAGAAGGCAGTAAGTACACCCTTGTGCCTAGTGCATCCCAGTGCCCTGATTCTTCACTGTCTTGCACCTGCAGGAGTTATTTAAACCACTACAAAATGGGCATAAATCACAACTGAGCCTGAATGGCAGGATTTCACACTCTGCAGAGGCAATAATGACTAGATGAAAGGGTAAAGCAGTGGAAGTATCAGAGAGGATTTTCTCCCCCTTCTGTTCCTGCCATTTGAGTGACTAATTCAGGGGAATTTCTCTGGTCTCATAAAATATTCCCTAACCCTGTGGGTGGGCAGGTGAGAAGAGAGCCCTGGGGCACCGTGGGGGACAGCTCTAAGTTCAGGTGTGCAGCGTTGCAGTGAGGCGCTGCCCCTCTGCCCAAGTTTGAGTTTATCCAGAGGGGTCTGAGAACTCTAACACTACATTGCTGGAAATAGTTTAGCATCTGATAAGATGCATTCAGCCACACACAGTATTTGTATACTGGAGCTGGCATCAATACTTATGCCACCAAGAGACAACATCAGATCTACCAGGGCCTCTGATTCTCACAGCAAATCCCAAATATGCAAAGATATACACAAGGACACAGGGGTACCCTAACACTACTCCTAGATACAAAGTTCTGAGAAAAATCCATGATGTTTAAGACAATGAAATTTGTGTGAGGTGTTATAGACTCTGCTTTTGCCCTGTAGCCTGAGGAGCCCTTTAGGGCCCGATTCAAACCAAACTGAAATCACCATAATCTCTCTGCTTGCTTCAGTGTACTTTGGATCAGCCCCTGAAGCTGTTCAACAATAACTGACCTATAGGGAAAGCATCTTTCTAATGAGGAATATCACCAGGATTTACATATAGAGAGATTTCTAGCCTTGCATGTAAACCTGTGCTTTTTTCATTTAACTAAGCTAAGAAAGCTTGCATTCTGCATTTTATGAAAAGTAATTAGCATTTCATACACTTAGAAGAAACTGAAAGTACGTTTAATTATAATCAGTTACAAGATGTTATTTGCCAAGTGTTTCTATGCTTTTATTCATCTTTCAAGCATAGCAAACAGGAAATTAATTACCAAAGGTCTTTCAACTATTCCAAGTTATATCCTAAATCATAGCAAAGAATATAACATTGCTCTGATTTCAAATATATGATTTCTGGTGAAATACTGGAATACAGACTGAGCTGGCCAGCAATGGAAGTCCTTCACTCTAAGCCAGCCACATCTAATTATAAAAGATGAAGGCTTTGAAAATTTACATAATTGCTGGCTCTGGTAGGGGTCGGTAACATATTTGCATTAGCTACTTATGCTTCATACCAACACTTTTAAGCACCACTTATCAAAAATAAGTCTACCAAGTCAGAGGTGCGTAGGTGGCTAAATAAAACCTGCTAAATATGGGTAGCACCACCTCTTTACGTCATGAAGAGATATATAGGCTTTGACACACAGGGTCTTTTCTTTGTCTTGTTTGTCACTTACACATTAGAGTAATAGGTACATTAGAAATGGTCTTGATAGGAATTAATACCTTCTGCTCCTTTAGTGTGCATTTGTTATAGCTATTTACTGTGTTTTTATATACAGAATTTATTTGGTTTAATTTGCACTCCAGAATTTCCCTCTGTTCACTCTCTGGCTCATTTCTCAAGCCATCAGTCTTGATGGTAGCATGGCACCTTAACACAGCAGGATAAAACCCCTGTAGTCTAAATATATCTCTCTAATTCTTCAAATTATTTCTCTTTTTCATATCATATAAAAATTCTGGCAGACATGTATGATGCAAGAACTATGCAACAAAAATGACAGACCGGTACATACATTTCAAAGGCTCTGTTTAGAAAAGAGTCACATTATGTTACAAACAGGTCTTTATCTTATTATGTTTGATGTCAGCAAGTGAGCTTTAAGGAACCTGACACTGTTTGAACTTCTTTTTTAATTTATTTTATTGTATACGTTGATTTGATGGTTTTTGAACTCTGGATCAATTTGGTGACATTGTGGCTGATCCATTTTATCCTTGCTTTGCTGGGCCACTGTTTCGTTCTGAGGCTCCAGTCTCCCATTTTCCTCGAAAGGCTCATTAGGCCTGATCTCTTTTAGCCTTTTTGCTTTTTTTCCTTTCTTCCTCACACTGGACTCTGGTTTGCTTTATTCCTTAGGTCCCCCTATAGGTTAAGCCTAAGCTCTTATCCCCTATTCTCTTTAACTCACAGCCAGCATTTGATTCTGATTTTTTAACCCTCTCCATGAATTACCCAGCCTGGGCACAGCCCCATCATGTTGGAGGTTCTGTCTGTGTGAGTCACAGCTTAATTTACACAATGAAGGGTAATGATTTTACCCAGAGATGCTTGACACAGAAACAAAATTGAGCAACTTACAGAGAGGCTATTGAACAAAAAATAATCTTCTGGGTTGGTACAGGCTTCTATACAGTGAATAAAATGCCTACGGTCAAAAGTTTAAGTAGTTAAGTATTTTAAAGAATTATGTGCAGAAAGACTACAAATAAATCACTCTTGCACAAATCTGAGGACATAGACTTGGCTATTTGTTCTTGCACATTGTCTTGTTTTCTAACTACATCTCACGTAGAGAAGATGAAGTTCCTGCGTTATTTGTGCGGCGCTGATGAATATGTAGACATAAGGCCATACTTTTAAGAGCACACAGATGAAATACAAACAATTACATGCTGTTCCTCAAGCACTGATAAAAAGATGCAGAGAAATGAATCCATTCACCTGATTTTGTAGAAAACCAAAACATTTTAAGCTTTGTTACTGCTTTGATGTGAGGTAAAATACAAATTTAAATTTCTGTCTGCTTTATATTTGGTAAGGTCTCTCTGCTGAATCTACTTTGCTCTTTGGCCACATTTCAATCACTTACATCTTCTCGTCTACTGTCTTAAAAAGGTGAAAGTACCTAGACTTTATTCCCAGATATATTACTTGCTGAATTTAGTAGGATTCTAAAATGCAAAATATTTGGTGATGACTCATGAGGGAAAAACTTATCAGCATGATCTCTTGACACTTCACTAAGAAACTTGTTCCATCTTGCTCAATTCCACCAAATAAAAGAAATAAGCTGTGATTTACAAGATAATAAAATGATCGGTAATTTGGAAGGCTTGTTCACTTCTAAGGAAGTTAAGAAGTTAACCATGTCTGAAATTGTTTTTAAGATTTGCCTGTGTGATTTTTTGGACTTTGGTTTGGGGTTTTTTTTTCCCCTTAAAAACCCCAGTTTGCTGTGGGAGATCAAACAATCCCCTTCATACCAATTTAAAAAAAATCTTAAATCCCCTGTGACCATATAGAATAATATGATTAACAGATTAGATTAACAGAATAATGAGACAACAGAAATGTTCAGAAAAAAAATCTGGAAATAATTTACAAATAAAAATCTGATGTTGCCAAATATTCATGTGAGGAAAACTTACAAAATGTTTAATCTGAAGGACATGTAAATGATCTGTGAAGATGCCTTAAGGTCTTGTATTTCACTGACATTTACAGTACATTTCCAATCAGTGTCCAGTGCTGCAAAGCAACACTTCATGAAGTTAAATGTAGGCTTGTGGGTTTCTATGATCTGTTGTCTGGACACAGCACAGACTTTACAGAAGAGGATCACAACATAAATCTCCTGGTCTGGTAGCTCAGGGGGTGCAAAAACTCACTTTGGCTTCTCTTACATCCAGGTAGCAGTTCACCAGTAGCTCTTAGATATACATTTTTCAAAAGAGATACAAGTTATAGAAGTTTAGTGATAGAAGACAGAAGATTAGTGATAGAAATTCCAGACTACAATAGAGGAAATCTTTTTTTTTTACTTGTAGTAATGGATCAATTAATAAGGATCTCAAATTATGAGAATTTTCAGGCATATATAACTGATCCCTTTGAAGGTTTAACCTGCTTTTCATTCTCTGGGCAACCACATGTGTATGTTTATAGATACACACAGAATAATTTGCCAAAAGCATCATACAGGGGAAGACTTCACAAACATCTTCAAAAGAACTTACATTTGAGACTTTTATTTATAAAGGTTTCTATTGCTCAAAACAGCAGATACCAGAGATGGGAGGTCTCTCCCTTGGAGAGCAGAAAATGAGGAATGAACCACCCTCAGAGTTCAAGTTTTTGAATCTTAGTTACTCTCATTTAATGAGATTTTTTTTATTCCCTAGAAATAGTGCTTTCCTTTTCTGCTATTACAATTTTCCTGTCACTTCTACAGGAAATTATTAATTTAAACTCTTTTCATGAGATAATTCTGAAGAATTTAAGTTGAACTAAATAATCCCTCTTTACCTATATTTTTATATTGCTCTTTATTTTAACTGAAACTCTTTAATTTCATGGCAAGTTTCTAACACAGGAAAGAATTTACAAAGGAAGTGATGACACATCCTATGAATATAATTCCTTTTCTTTGAAAGTCTGCAAAGAAGGAGGAACTCCAGTGCTACTAAATACAAGACTTTTGGGAAAAAATAACGCTGTTGTGGCTCTCCATAGACTGTGTGATACTCACTGTAGCAATAAAATAGATCTTTTATCTTTTAAAGGTGTGTCAGAGACATCTTGTACACCTCAGTCTCCCAGAATCATAGATGAGACCTTTTTTCTTACAGAAATGATTGGAAAGCCCTGATTAACTTTACCAGGGAGAGGATTCTCCCCACTGTAGATAAATATCTGGTACTACTGGGCCCTTTGTGGGGTCCCAGGCTGCCTGTTAACTGCACAGCAGCCTCCTCAGCCTTCCCAGCCCCACAGCCCTGAAGGATGATGCGGCTCCTGTGCTGGGAAAGCCAGGCAGGTTGAGGATGGAAGAAGGAAAGGAGGAGAGCAGAGGGACAAAGAATAGATATAGAAGGAATTCGGGTGTTTTGTACTTCTGTTAAATTCAAATTGACTGTCTACATGATGGGGACAGTAGCCTCAACTTAAGTCTTAATTAATGTTTATGAAGCTATGATCTTCAGATGAAAGGCTTTTCAAAATGACAAGGGATTTGTATAACTCACAGAGTGATAGAAGTTTGCATTTCTGTAATACCAACTCTAAAACCAGAGGTCAGAAGTTGATCCTAGAATAACTTCATTTCCCATTCACAACTAAACAGGAAAATGTATTTTGGCAGGAGCGTGTCCCTTCTCCAAAGTCCCATTCTCAGGCTGCTCTCACCATCACCCCTCTGCCCACGCAGCTCAGCATCACCACAGAGCTACCCTGAGTGACAGCAGTGAGACTGCAAGTAGAAGCAGGCCTTATTGTCCATCTAAAACATTTTTCACAGTTTTGTTTAATGGTATCAGTCTTTATCTGGCACACAGTGCAAACCATAGAACGCATCGATCACAGCAGCTTCTCCCTACACAAAACAATCTATTTTCAGCTGTTGCTTTGTGGCTCAGGACTAAGCTCCAGGTACTTTAAATCTCTTTTATTGAGTAAGCCTGTGTTGCTATGATTTAGCCAGGGTGTATTATTGCATGTGAATGATAAACTGTAGTTCATGACCTGAGTCTAATGGTTACTTTATCAGTTGCAGTGGACAATTAAGTGACTGAGTAGCGCAACTGACGGAGAAGAACAGATTTTGCCTCCGAGCTGCTTTCAGGAGTTAGATTTCGCTGTATCATGTTCAGAAAGGTCAGAGCTCTGGCCAGATGACCAGTATAGCAGTGCAGATGGCACTGTATGTCACCTGGCCACTCTGGGCCTCTGCAACCTGCTGCACAGGGCTGGGGTCCAGGGAAAGGTTATGGCCATATGCAACTGCAGCACATTAGCAGCTCATGAGGAAAATGGCCTTTTTTGCAAACGAGATGAAAAATCAGTTCAGCAGCTATGTCCACAACATCCCAGCAGATCGTGGCCATTTTCAGCTATAGAAGCAAACACAAAATCTTTGAATCCTTAATTGTGATCACCTTGGGAAATGTGACAGAAATATTAATAAAAATATTCACATAACAAATTACAATGCTCTCTTACACTGTGATACCATTGACCTCCTTTTTCCATCCTTTAAGCACTCAAAATATTAAGGCTCAAATTTAAATGGTCAAACTAAGAAAGCATATTTGTTCTACAAGGCTGGTTAATACACATGGTTCTGGATTTTTATATCCAAAACAACATACAGAAAAGTCTTGGCCAGTGCTCTTTTTCCTTAGGAATTACCTAACCTGTATTCATGTCTCAGCTTTGGCGTAAGTTTTGGAAATTAAAGCTGGTGTGGGCACAGTGAAACAAAAGGAAGTCTATTATGACTGTCTTGGCTTCCAACAAAGTTGGTGCAGTATAGCCTATTCCATTCTGAAAAGGGATTCAGGTGTTCCCTAACCAAAAGGAAAAGTTACTCTTGGCTGTAATGGTTTCTACATGAATCTGAAGAGGAGACAAGATCATCTTTTGGAAATTTTCTATACTGTAACTTCTTAAAACTGTTCATTATTTTATTACAGATGGTTTAGATCTCATGGTGTTTGCATGGAAAAAACAATCTGAATTTAAAAGAAATCAAAAGAAGAATAAAGGACAGTTGCAGCTAAAATAGATTATTCAGAAGCATGCTTTTGATGCAGCAGAAGTGTGGAACCAATAGCATTTAACTGATGACAGTCAGACTAGACAACCAAAAAGCCAATTCTATGTATTGAACAAAGATGGAGAATTATTATTCCTAATAGCAGAGTAAAACTCAGATTTACTAGCAACATCAGTGTGGGCCTGTTTTGAAAAGCCTGGGCTTTAATTGTTGCTGTTCAATTCTTCCTATGTGTTTAAAAAACAAACAAATGGGTGGGGAAAAAAAGAGAAAGAAAAGCATTCTGAAAGTGTCAACTTGCTATCATCATCTCTTATACTGGAATAATTTTTTTACTTTGTTCCGCAAAAGTAATTCTCCTAAAATACATTTTTTTTCAAGATGAAAGCTACTGTTTACCGAAGCTACATCTTTCTCCTCTAGTGAACTGCTTATTTTCTCAGGATTTTAGATTGGAGGTCAAAGGAACAATGCAAATTATTAATATAGGATCCAATTCTGTGTTCCTCAAGCCAACCAAAAAAAACAACTGAAACCCTCAGGTTTTTTGGTCTATAAAAGCAAGGGCATAAACTACTCTTTCTATTAATAATTTTTAGGTTCTTTCGATGCTATCAGTGACCTACTACTAGATACCTACTCCTGGTTCCCTTATTCATGATGAGGCTCAGTTTGCTCAAGGGTGAAATCTTGTTTTCAGCAAGACAGTTTGCTCTAAGAGACATAGTAGTTATCACGACTGTCAGTTAGAAAAACTACTTTCACATTTTACAGCAAGTTGTAGTTTTTCTCAATTAAATGCATGGAGTATAGTGACATCTATAGGAGGTTCCAAGTTTCTACATTTAAGCTGCCTTTCCATGCTATCCTCTGTTTTTGTGTCTGTGTATTATATATACACACAGCTCAGAGATCGTTGTGATAATTTGTATGGAATATCAGACAGTAAATTAATTATCAAGATTTTAAATTAGCTGCTGTCTTTCCAGAGAGTTAAAAAGAAATAAAATGCATTCTGTAAAATAAATGCTCTCAAATGCAGCTGTGAAAGCTGAAAGGAGCAGGAACAATTGCTATGGTAACCATGTTATGGGATTAAAAAAATCATGGAAAGTAAGAAGACAGTGAGAACAAGAACATGGGACCAAATCTATAATAGTAAATGAATTTTGAAATCATCACTGAAACTTCTGTAGCAAACATTGTTTACTCTATTAAATAAGAAAATCATAAACATAAAACAAAGCACAGCAAATTATGACAGAATCTCATGCAGATACAACATATTGCTCCTTCCTCTACGTGCAGTGCATGATCCAACACTGTCCCACTGCAGCAAACAAAGCATCAAAAGCCAAAGGAGAGAATGTCCCAAATGTTCCCCTTCCCAGAAACTGTCTTGTTGGAAACGAGAAAAGTAATGTGACCCTCAAACCTCATGGATCAGGGTAAGTAACTGGGAGACCCTGGCTGATGCAATTGTACAATAATGCTCCTCCAAACACCACCTGAATGGCCTTGAGGGCCTCCTCTCGCACTTGGTGACAGCCCCAAGGATATTTCATTCAATGGTCAATAAACTTTTTCTGTACTTCCACTTGTGTAATTAAATACAGAAAATAACTGCAGATCCTTTTTAATTTCAGGAGAAAATAAAGATACTTCTAATCTGCTTAGATAATTTTTATCCCTGTGAAATACTTTTGTTTCTGGTTATATTTAATCTCTTATTAATGTCTTTCAATTTTTCAAATTTTGGTGGAGTGGTTCCAAATAGCTCTAAATTACTGTAGAAGTATTCCATACAAATACTTGGTTCTGACAGCCAAAATTAATCTTAATATAAAAAGAAAACCACTGACAAAGTATTTTAAGTACTATGTAAAGACCTTTCACCATAGAAATATAAGAGATTTCAGATTTCTTAAAAAATAAACAGTGGTGAAAAAAGCATACCCAAAATACAGTTAAACACTGGCAAAAAAAAAAAAAAAAATCTAGGCAAAAAAGCTGTCCTGGTTTGACAGTTTCATCCAACACAATCTCCAATGCCAGGGTGGAATTGGGACCACAGCTTATTCCTTTAAACGTGGGAGCCCCCACATCTCCTGGTATTTGGCATCCATCTATCTCAAAGCAGGTTGTAGTAAGGTACTTAATTGTAGTCTCACTACTAAAGACATGAATAATTTTCTTTCAGTTCATCCTATTCAAATGAAGCCCTAGTCATAGTTCCACCAATTTTCTACACTCCTTTTCATTTTGGAGCTTCCTAAATTTCTACTCAAATGATTGCTCTAAGCCCCAGATCCGTCCTCCTTTGTCTGATACATAAAATAGCAAAGACATCCTTTAGACCTCTGTAAACTGCATGTCTGCTGTAACTCCCCTCCAAACACCTCATATTGGGGGTACATCACTGTCATTTCTGTCATACTGTGGCATCTCTTAAACTCTTCCACCCTCAGAGGTCAGTGCTAAATATAACAGGGGTGCATGAAGTAACAGAGAAGTAAATGAATAAATATTATTATTGTTCAAAAGAAAAGGGAATGGTTCAAATATCTATAAATAAAAAATTGACGAGAAAGACTGAGGCATAATGAAGAATCTCAGGGATATTTCCTTTTGATGAGGGCACTTGTTCCTTCGCTGGACTAGCAGATTTCACAAAACCAAAATTTTAGTAGGTTTTTTTCTCTAAAAAAACTCATTTCAGATCATTTGAAAACTTTTTTACTTTTAATTTCTTTTTTCAAGAATCCAACCCAACACTCCAGGTTTCAATGTTTCCTTGGTTGACAGCTAAATTGAAAAAAAAAAGACACTATGAGAATTGGAACTTCCAGCAGTGACTGAGTAGATTCTCAGTGTCTGCTGCTTACTTCCTACCAATGGTTCCAAGTAAGCTGACACGAGTTTGATTTAATCAAGTCAGTGTGCTCTGACAGAAGAATCTCCTGTGATACACCTTGACACACCAGGGAAATGCTGTCTCACTGAAATTACTGTCACGTGGGTCCTCAGCTGGTTGGAAAAGCTTCAATCAAAATGTTATTATCACTACATCTACCCTGTCTCTAGCACTGCAAGGAATCCTTGTAAATTACACTCAGCAAATACTCACTGAAGGTAGCACCAACAGGATGGGCTGTCAGTACTTGGAGGATGTAACTAGAATGAAAGATCATTTTTGAGAAATTGAAGAAATTATTTGAAATGCATGAGATAATTTAGTAAAGATTGATGCAAAATGCTGCACTGAAGAAAAATAAATGGAGTGACTGCAGCAGACCACAAAATGAATGGAAACCCAGAAAGAAAATGTAATTAGGAGAAGCATTAGTCAGACTGCTAGAAACAAGACTGAGTGGGTGATTATTCAAATCTACTCACCACTGGGAGATCACAGCTGGAATCCTGTGTCCAGTTTTGGACACTACACATGAAAGAAAATGTTAAGGAGGGTAGAGATAATCCACAAGGAAACTGTAACAAGAGGTTGTTTAGAGGAATGACTGAAAGGATTAGCTTTGATAACCAAGGTGTGATAGAAGGGCTGATATCAGCCATCTCCACGTAAACAAAGTAGTGTTGAGGATGATGGCTTAATGAGATTAATTTGTAGATATATTAGTTAGCATGCAACATTAAATTATTCTTACAGAGACGAGAAAACTGATTTTACATCCTTGTTATGGGAGCTATACAAGAATGCTATAAAGTTATCTGTGAGCAATGACCCTCAAGTATCCTAGTTCATCTCAAGTGAGTTAGATCAGCTCATGTCTCCTGTTTACTCTCAACAAAATTTCTTTGATTTCTGTGAATATTTTCAGCACACTACACTGCTACTGGTTATTGCACATCATATTGCACGCAATGAATTGCATTTGTGTAGCAAAAGATGCAGTAATCTCTGTGTAACTGTATCTCACTGTGCAGATAGACCTGTTCAACCAAAAAAGCTCCATCATAAGCTCTCCTGACTAAAATAAGATTCAAGTTTGTTAAATAGCCAAGAGCTGAAGGTTCTGGCCATAAGTCTATACCAGGTTGATTTTACATTCTTCTAGATTATGTACTCAAGCAATATTAACTCCTATAGAGACAAGGAATGAATTAATAACAGATAAAAGCATTTTTGCCTAAAAGATCTCATCTCAGTATTCATATGAAAATGCATTGTTAGGCTACATAGACTTGCTCTTTTTGCATTGTCTAAAGAGTAGGCAAAATAATGTATTGGAGATCATTTACCTTCTTTCAGCCTTCATCCATATTCAAACTCTGGAACTGTTCATAAAACTAGTCTACCCGGCCTATCACAAAAAAAGGGGAATTTTAGTTCTTGCTTTACTGGAGTCATGGCTTTACACCAGGAGAGCCAAAGGAAGCAGGTGGGAATGGAGTGATTATACCTAATACCAACTACCAAGTCCCCATGTTTGATATTCAAATAAGTTCTCACTCCTCAGACATCCAATTTTCTTTTTTACATTGTTTACCTAAGCCTTTTCGTCTGAGAAATTATTTTCCACCCCATATCTTTGCCCTGCTGAAGTTCTTGCTGAAGACTTTATGTGAACTTGATTTAAAAGGAAAAAGACAAACTGCATCTTGATACACAAATGGAGCAGTCACTGCAAGAAAGATATGAAGATATATAATTTTGTGTTACAAAATAAAAGAAAATTGCACAATGCCCAACAGTTTTAAGGCTCTTGTTATTAAAAGGAAATGCAACTAAATCCCATGGCAATAAGTATCATGTGAGTGGTAGTTGCCATGGTAACCTATTAAGTAGAAAAAAACCTAAAAAATATACTTCGTTGGTATGTAAGTTAAGGGTGCCTCAGGGCAGCCTAAAGAACATCTATGGGCCAGCAAAAAAGCATTTAAAAATCGAAAGCAAGTGAAAAATGATGATATCAGGACATGTACGTTTTAGATTTACACTTTAAAATAAAAGAAGGGGGTATAGGATAGAACAGCTGCCTAGGCCACTGTGGGTTCCAATTATTACAAAAGAAATCTGGGTTTAAATCTCTTTAAAAGAGTTTGAGAATGAAAAAACTGCAGTATCTTGTTCTTCCCTGAAGTTAAACTGGCATTAAGGCACCAGTAAAGTGGAATTGACTTTCTCGTTGTAGGGCCTTACTAAAGCACTTCATAGCCAGCCCCAATCCTTTAGGTTCCCCACCCCAAATCCCTTGCTGACAAATCTGGCAAGAAAAAACTCTCCACCACCACAACAAAAAGACCTCACAGAAATTTTATCATTGCCTATCATACCTGCAGAAGATACATATGTATTATTAAAGTAACCAGCCACTGGATGTCATTGTTATTCCACAGAAACATAATGAAGAAAAATCTCTTGAACTGCAAAAACCTTCCAAGCTGCTAAAAATGAGAGGTAACATACAACCTAGCTTCAAGCATGTACTGTTCAAGCTAGTCTCAGCATATCCTACTTCCCAAACAGAGTTTAACTATTTTTAAATGGATGAATAAGCCATGTGTCCTATATATGGGATTTAAAATAAACATCACATGAAAGTACAGTCAGTGGGTCCTGTATATTATCTGCATGTCAAAGCCTCTTCACTTAATTTCATAAAGCATTTTGCTCTGATTTGGATTTGAAGTTTTTGGAAGAGAGTATACTTGCTGCAGACAATGTCTGCCCCACTTTGGGATGCAGGAAAGGACAATTTTTGCCCATGCTTATACATGTTGGCTTGCCTCATCTGCTACATCTCCGTCTCTATGCCCAAGACTGAGAATGCATATTTCTCATCCCATTTTCAGAAAGGATTCTCAGCACATTAGTTGGAATTTCTCCAACTATTACTTATTACTATTATTTTAGCTCACATGTCCCTTCTTTTAGAGTGTGAACAAAACCAGCAGCCCTATATCTGCATGTCTCTGTGCAGACCTGGATTTGTATCCCTGTCCTACACTGCCAGCATTTGGCAGAAAATGGCTTTTTCTACTGTAAGAAAGGTTGAAAACTCCTTGTCCTGATGAACTGAGATCCAGCTACCTCAATTTCTGCACCATTCTCCATCACCTGCAGGATCAGTCTGTGCAATGCCCATGTGTCTCAAGGTATTATCAAAACCAGACACAGAACATGCAGGTGAAGAGAGGTCTGGGAACCACTGCTAGCTCCAGTGACTAGCACTGCAGGCATCAGTTTCCATTTTCAGACAGCTCCAGTTACAACATCTCACACTTGAGCTTGCAGCCATGCTCTGCACTGAACAGGCACATCTAACTACTTACAGAACTCCTGTCAGACTGGCTTCCTGTTAGACCTGAGCCTATTGGCATCCTGTATCTCATTGCCCAGCCTGATTCTGTGACATGTCCAACACTTCAGCTGGTCTCAGTGCAATGCTATATCACTTAGAGTTGCAGGTGTGCTCAAACTATTGACAGATAAACTCAAATGAGAAGGGAATTAAGTCTGTAATTGGTGAACCCTTACTCCTCTTTTCGAGTTTCTCTATGGGATCTTCAGGTTCAACTCACAGCTCTGTTTCTCATTGCACTTAGATGATGTTATTACGGATCTGCTTCCTGGTCCTTTTCAATGTTTCCCTGAGATGCATCAGAGGGGATGTAAGGAATCTCTAGGTAAAAAAGCAGGTACCATCTGCAGCTGCTTGTCTATTAACTAGATGACTGACAGATTTCTGCAACTGGTGGTATAAATTCCCACAGAAGTTGCACAGAGACTAGTCCCTTAAACCTTGGCTTTTTTCCTTGCTCCTCCTAGTACTCAGAAGGGTATCTTATAGGCAGATGTGAAAGCTAGGAAGTTTTTCAATTTCTTCTTTTAGAAAGAAGTGTTTTTCACAGTGGGCAGTCAGATCTTTTCAGTCTTTCTCACAGCCACAGGCAATACCACAAGAAACTCGCTGGGTGGTTAAGTAACTTGGTTTACTAGGGCTTGTGTCTCAGCTAGATCTAACAGACATATGCTCAGTGAAGCCCACTCAAATTCTCCTGCAATAAAAGTAGGCTTGGATGGGATAAAATGAGTCTGAAGGCTAGGATGCATTTGGAAGTTGGCAGGAAAGTGTTGATTTCTGTAAGCTAGTACTCAGCTTCATGAATAAAAAGAGGAGATAAAGAGAGATTTCATGCCTGACAGATAAAAGGTTAAAGGACTAGTTTCTCAGAAATCAGCAGGAAAAGTATATACAAGAAAAATAAGAGCACACATTATGTTCTCATACCCACATAGATGAACCATAGCTGACACAGTCCTAGTCATTAAACCAAATTTGAGGGGTTTGAATAATCCAAAATCACACCCTAAAAATTAGTAAATCATGAGTTCCTTTCTAGTGACTTACGTTTGGAGCCAAGGGAAGTGTGTCACGTTTGCTGCCCTGTAGAAATCAATAGAAATTTACCCTCAAGTAACTTCTCATGTAAATCAGTAGCATTTACCTTTGCACTTATGCATCAGATTTTTTTTGGTGTGTGTATATGTTGGAATTTCTTTTTCCATTATTCTTTTTGCCACTACAGAGCTGACCTGCAGTCTGGAGTATGTGAGAAAAAGGTTTAGCATCCCCTAATATGTATCCAGTGGAAGAAAGCTGTCTGCCTGAAAAACAAATAAATTGCTTGATATATCCTAGGTAACTGGCACTGAAAGGAGCTGTTTTTAGTTTCTCTTTCAATTAATAGAGAAACCACCTCAGGGAATTTCTAGTACCATTGAAGAAAACAAACAAACAAACAAAAAACCTTGAGCATTGAAAGTCTTAAAAATGAGCAGTAAGATGTTGTTCTATGAGCTGCTTCCAGAAAGAGCAAGGATCTGTTTGGATGACTTTTGAGGCCTTTAGGTTTAGCAGCATTTTCTTCCTCTGAATCAATTGACTTCATAAAGAAATGAAAGCTTGAATTTATGCTATCTCAAAAATGTATAAAACAGTTCCCCCCTAAGAATGCATGGGTCATCAAATTAAACTATGCAGTGTACAGTGAGGCTTTGAAATGAGAGTCAGATTTGCCATTTGGAAGTAACAGTCCTCTCCTGACACATGCAATGAAACCTGGGTACTCTACTACATCATCATCTAGTGCTTTATCTAGCAATTTAGGATATTCTGCCCATGAAATCAAGTCATTGCTACTGCAGACCACCATACCATGTAATGACCTTTGGAAGGTCATACATCTTCACTTGAAAACCATTTTCTGTTTTGTTCCCACTACAGATAATGCATAGCTACCTACTCCATTTTGACTTCATATTCCCTTCCAGTGAAATTCATCTTCTAGTTTCTAGGCTGAGTGTATTTTTCTATATCCATCCTTGCATATAGAACACACTCCCTAGAACATGTACAGAGATACACAATTTACCCAAGCCGGAAAGTGACTAAAATCCTTATGCCAAATAGCAGGAGCAGCAGTGAATTGCTGCAGTTGTTAGATGAAGTGATCATAAATAAGTGATAAATATCTATATAACTGAATAAATACATCCATTTATGTTGGATGTTCTCAACCCATAGTCTCAAATTGCAGGGCCAGTTTCCAGTTTTGATAGTGACTTCCCTGTGCTATTTTGGACAAATTTCACACAGAGAACTACAAAGCAGAGAATTATATTCAAGCCTATCAGCCTCAAAAAGAAAAGATTTTCTAATTCACCTCTCATTCCAGAAGATACTCATACACTTTGTATTTTAAAAATGAAAACTGAAATCTCTGGTGAAAAAACCCTATGAAGTTAGTTTTGGGTTTTTAAAATTTAGTTCTTAGATTTTGTTTGTTTCTTTCATTTTATTTTTATTTAACTTTTATCTGGTCAGACTAGAATAATTGGAATTCGGCATTTTTCAGCAAGGAGAGAGGCAGTCCCTCTTGGAAGTTGCTGCTCGATTTAGCACTATTCCTTTTAACAATGCAGTGTCTACAATGCAGTGTCTGAAGGTCTTTAGCCTGATTTCATAGGTAAAAATGAATTAGGCTCCTTTGAAATTGGGCTGTGGCACTCCAGAAAGACACTTCCATATAAAGCCCTTAAAACAGCACATAGTAAAGTGCAATAATTCTTTAGCACTCTCTCGCTGCCATTCACACACATACACACGAGGTTTGACATTGGCAGTGGTCGGTGGTTTGTATGTGGTGTCTTCACACTTGGCTGCAGGAGAACTTACTATTAATTTGCTCTAGAAATTGTAAAATTGGATGTTACCTTTTTTCCAAGGAATGTACATGATTTATGAGCAGAAATGGTCAATAGGCTCACAGCATTCTATCACATCGATAAAATTGGAAATGTCAGCTTCTTCGACTATTATATTAGTATTTTATCCTAAAAAGGCAATTATATATTATTAATACTTAATTGGTCTAATTAATTTAAATGTAATAGATTTAATCTTTCAGCAAGTGTGGTTAGGCTTACCAGAGTCACTCCCTGCCTTCAAATTGCTTGCTACTTTCACTATCTGATATTTTATGCAATTCTTAAAGCTAGAAATTTTGCAGGCTTTCTAGGAGTCTAAACCACAATCTAAATTAGAATCATTCCTACTCGTGGCAGGCCTGGGGCAAAGTGGTCAAGAAGGCAAAAATACTGAAAAACTCCATGTATATTCAATCAGAGCATTTAGGAAATTAAACTGCGGAATTTCCTAAATAATGCTGCCATAGCTGGAGTTCCTCATCCGCGTTAGTGATGGGACGGAGT
This sequence comes from Zonotrichia albicollis, assembly GCF_047830755.1. Lineage (NCBI taxonomy): Eukaryota > Metazoa > Chordata > Aves > Passeriformes > Passerellidae > Zonotrichia > Zonotrichia albicollis. The sequence goes on from NC_133828.1 coordinate 29,470,635, forward strand.
GTTAAGGACGCAATGAGCACTGGCAAGGAACAGGCTTTGGCTGCTCCGAAGCGGTGCCGCCTTCCCGCAGTGCCACTAGATGGCATCAAATGTCCTTTATTTTGTGCAAGGGCTGTTTAGGCCTCGTGGGCAGCGCTCTTCTGGCCACAGCGTTCTTTTGGCCATTGCAATGGGCTTAGATTTAGGTTTCTAGCTAATTGATGTTATGATAGCATTTTCTCGTATTGGTTAAAAAATATTACCTTGTAAGTAGGAAAAAAGATTCAGTTATCCTTCAGATACCCTTGTATTTTATGAACTTTTGTCCCCAGAGTGGCTGCTTTTGAATTCATAAATATTTTGAGAATTAAGGTGCCTTTAAAACAGAAACAGATCCCCACTTCTTATACTGAATACCACCTCACTGAAAAAAATTACTCTACATTTACCCTGGTGTTTAATTCTGTAACCGTTTCAGGATACACCTCCTCCATAATGAAAATGTCAAGTTCCCTAAAATAAACTGTCTTTAAAGTGTCTGCTTTCTCCACTATGTATTTATGCATTTGATCAACCCCATTTAAAAAATAGGTACACTTAAACCACGCCAATTTTCCTATGGCATATCTGGGTGGGGAAAGAGGGTACCAACAAAAAATACAGAAAAACAACAAAACCCCTCAACAAAACAAACAAAAAAACCCCCCAAACCCTACCGTAGTCAACAAATCCCTAGAAGTGCAGGAAATTATAATAAAAATATTAAGCACAAATGTGTGGAAAAAATATTAACTGAATATATTTAATTTTAAATAAACTACTATTCTTTTGACACTATTAATTTCTGTCATTAGGAAGAAGGATATACCCACACTGAAAACAGACCTTTAAATGTCCCTTCCCAATTTATTCTATGACTCCATGCCTGTGTGCTAAGGATAACACAAGCTCCCTCTGAATACGTTAGTTTGTAAGAAGCACAGCACCACCACTGTGCCATCAAGCATGAGTCTCCAAGGCCAGTATCACCTTTAGGCTTGTGGCTTCAGAGTTAGGTGTTTGAAACAGGGCACTACACCTTGGGAATCTCTGTAGTAGATACACTGGAAGAGTTGGTGCAAATGGTTTCTAGAGAAACTGGTGACTTTAACCACTTGAATAACTGATGGAGCTAATTAACCTTGAAAATTGGTAAGTTTGAACAAAGCTGTATTCTCCAAAGGTTAGAGAGCAGTGGCAGAGACAGCTTGAGACCTGCAGCTCTATCCAGGCTGCAGGAGGGCTCAGAGCTCCAGAGAATGCTGTGTGAACACACCTGCACCTGTCTGGAGGAGCCATTGTTGCAAACCGCTGCGCACAGATGACCTGAGTGGGGCTGTGCAGTCCACACGAAGGAAACCCTGCACCTTGGCAGGGTTAATCCATTCTGCAGCATCAAGCCTGGAAACTTTTCCCATTGATCATGTAACATTGACTCCATCTGAACACAAATTCTTACCCTGATAATTTTGATAAAATTTCCTTTCCATTCTCTGTTTAATCTGGGGAGATGCAAATACTGAAGTATACCCATAAACATTTGACAATAAAAATATTTTCTCTGTCTTCTTCCTATGTTATGAAATAAATAGCTTAACTACTTTACAAAGTTTGATTCTACTACATACTCTACCTTTTAGGTATTAATTGAGAGAATTAACTGATTTGAAGTGTGGCTAAGCCACTTTCAAGTGACTAAGCCAAGAGAGTTTTCTCCTTTACAAAGTAAGTCTCAAACAGGAGCAGAAATCAGGAATTCAGAAGATGAGAAGAATCACTTCTCTTATTCCTATTCCCTTCAGAATGGGGAAATTCAGGATTGGGACCAAATAGAAATGCCACAGGACATTTCCTCAAAGTCTCCTAATAACAAAGCACGCCTAAGTAACAATTGCTCGTGTTACCTTTTATCATCCCACTATTAAAGGAAATTCTTCCCCTGAGTTTGTTCTTAAACCATTTCTCTCAGTTGTTACAATTTATTGCAGCTTGGAAAACCTTTAGTAACCTCCTGTTTCTATGTTATGCTACTGTGCAAAACACTTTCAGGATATCAAAATGATACTGCCACTCTCCTCAAACTCTTTTCACAGTAAAAGAAATATACAAAAGCAAATTTAAAAGTCAGTGGATCTGAAGATATCTAGCACCATGTTTAAGTCTTTTCTACCATTATTCACCAGTTCAAAAGGTAACATCTTTCTTCCAGTCACTGGGGAAGAAAGTGATATTTCTGGAATAGGGAAATAAAAATTATTGGCTTTCTTTTTTTGAGCTTTAAAATACTTATCAGAACTAACTGACCAACTTCATTCTCTGGCTTATTGTCCAGAAAAAGGTTGTCAAGATAATGCTATATATAGATGTACAAACACCTTTTTTTAATTGCCTTATTTCAGCCAATATATATGACGAGTACGTGGCCTGGCAACACTCACTTTCACCCTTAAAATCTTATCACTCTTTCAAGTACCTGGTACTTAAGAAAATGTGTCTTCCCTCTCCTGACATCCACTGATTCCACCATAGTTTTGGTTCAGCTGACTCACACTTAGTATCCTGCTCCATTTGCAGAATTTATAGTTTCTGCTTGGCCTCATTAATTTATTTACTTTTGCTTTTTTTTTCATCATCCGGAAGTACCTTTAAGTTCTGTGTTTTGCAGTCTGGGTTTCAGATTTTTTTACCCACTTCCCTTGCATGTTTTTTTCCAAATATCTATCATTGCCTGCCTTAGGTCCTGAGTAAACTGTTCTGGCATCTTTTATCTTTCAGTTACAAATTACTTTGTTTGACTGCTTGCTTGAAATCTACTACTTGAAATCTACACAGCATGAACAAACAAAATCAAAGCAATCATAGAAAAGTGCCAGAGGAAAAATATTTCACAAGTCACAGAATTGAACCTAAAAAGCAGGTATTAGTAAAGAAGTTGAGGTTAAATTAGACCTTGTTTCAAACCAACATCTTTTCTCTGTGTAGCACTGAATGTAGAAACAGCTTGGAGCTCCAACTGAATTTTACTTTCTTCCTATGAAGAGCCAAATTCAAAACCAAGATGATGATTGATGTTTTTGTTTTGTTTGCTTGTTTTCGTTTTACACTTTGATCTTGGTTTTCATTTCATAGTTTTGACTAAAATCAAGGAATGTTGAGCCACAAAAAGGCATTTCCCACCAGAATTAGGTGGTTGTGTTTTGGTTTTCTTTTTGTGAAAAGGCTCCTTTATAAATCCTTGAGAATGCAAGGACTAAGGATCTATGTCATGTATTCAAAACACCTGATAATTAAAATATTAATATGAAGCCTCCTCCTCCCTGAGAGGATCCAGAAAATCCAGCCTTTCTGCATCACTTTATGCTCTTTGCTTCAGTTCCAGATCTACCAGTGAAACATACACTATTTTCTCTCATCTTTTCAAGCATAACTTCTGCCTTCAATGAGCTAAAGACCTGCTGACATTTGCTGTCATGAGTAGAGCACCAAGTACACTGATGATCTCAGCTGTGGCCTGCAGTTGAAATAATAATAGTAGCTATGGCAATGTTAGCATATGACCAAGAACAAAGACATCCCACAAAACACACTAGCCAAACTGGGGGTACATACCAAAGAACAGTAAATGCTAACTCAGAAAGAGACAATTAATTATTCACTTTGTCATTCAAATATTTCAAACAATTAATGACGTTTGCCAAACATATGTCTTGCATTTCCCTAAGATAGCAAGTTTATGTACAGTAGGAATTCAAATGACTCATATGCTATGATGTGACTGCTTAACATGGCTTATTAAATCAGCTCTCTGAAGTGTCCAGTACAATGACTATCAAATATCAAAGCATAGGAAATAGGGTCCTATTTTTTTTCATTGGCTTGTGCACAAGCAGAAAGCCTATTAATTGGAATTCATGCAACTCACCTAGGACATTTTTTACAGAATCTCTGCTGAGAATGCCATGAAGTGCAGCCCTTAGTTCAGTAATACTTCATTGCTATGAAGAGCCATTACCACAGTGAAGTAAAGACACAGAACCTTCAAAATAAAACCAAAAAAGAAGCTCTTGGGATAGAGCGCTTTAATCTCTACATCAGATTATTCAGCAGGTGGCCTGAAAAGCTCCCGGTGATTTTGACAATAGAACCAGCAAGAGAGCCACTTACTGCCTCATAGACTTTGAAATTCCTTTGGACTTTTAATTAAACAAATATAAGACAAGGCAGAAGTATATGTTCTCATTCAATTTGCATCTATTCATTGAAGCATTTATGTCCTTTGTTACCTTAGTGCTCATACAGACTCCAAATATTTGGAAATTTTGTTTTACTGTTAGGTTGGGAACCATTATAACTCCATTTTATGGTTAAGAGTCACATTCAGACTGAATGCCTTCTCACAGGCATGTAACCCAGTCCTCTCTAGACAATATATTAATTTTCAGTAGTTTTAAATACATAAAAAAAGACAAAGTATGGTGAACTGTAAGCCCTCCTAGGAACATCTAGAACAAGTAAGTGTAATGACCCAGATAGAGGATATAAAAAGAAAATTTGGTCTTGTGCAGATCGCACCTTGGCATAACTATATCAGACCAAAACTTAAGTTGACAATTTTGAACAGCAGGTCGATATGGCACAATGCAGAAAACCATGAAAAAAACCTAAACAAAACAGTGGCAATACCAAACAACCTTTCCACATCTCTGTTAACGTGTACAGAAATAGAATAAAGTGAGAATGGCTCCACATTTAAGCTGAAGTCTGCTGTAACTGTTTTTAAAGTCAAAGTCCCAGATATCTTGATAAAACCACTTTTGGGTCAAGTTATGTTCTTAATATAAATAATATAAATTGCCCTAAATAAAAGCTTTCTCAGCCCTCAGGTACACAATTCTTGGATATCTTCCATTAGCCTTCTGATCTTGATTCCTAGAATACCTTTTCTGGAATCAAACTGGGCCCAGGAATCAGACTGTCAATTTGATCCTTCAAAGAACTAACACAAATCTCTTACAAAGAAATATGCATAAAATCCAGGAGAGTTTCATTTCACGGAATCACAGAATCACTGGGTTGGAAGAGACATTCAAGATCATCAAGTCCAACCCGTAGGCCCCAAGACCAATTGCCACATCCAGTCTTTCTTTAAATACATCCAGGGATGGTGACTCCACCATCTTTTGGGCAGATCATTCCAGTACTATATCACTCTTTCCATAAAAAACTTTCTCCTAATATCCAACCTATATTTCCCTTGACGCAGCTTGAGACTGTGTCCTCATGTTATGTCAGCTGCTGCCTGGAGGAAGAGACCAAGCCCCACCTGACTACAATCACCTTTCAAGAGTTGTAGAGAGTGATAAGGTCACCTCTGAGTCATCTTTTCTCCAGGCTAAACACCCCCAGCTGCCTCAGTTTTTTCTCACAGGGTTTGTGTTCCCAGCCCCTCACCAGCCTCTTTGCCCTTCTCTGGATGTGATCAAGAGTCTCAAGGTCCTTCCCAAGCTGAACACAGCACTCAAGGTGTGGCCTCACTAGTGCTGAGTACAGGGGACGGATGACCTTCCTGCTGCTGCTGGCCACACTGTTCCTGATACAGTCCAGGATTCCATTTGCCCTCTTGGCCACCAGGGCACACTGCTGGCTCATGTTGAGTCAGCTGTCACCAGTGCCCCCAGGTCCCTTTCTGCCTGGGCACTGTCCAGCCACACCATCCCCAGCCTAGAGCATTGCAGGGGGTTATTGTGGCCAAAATGCAGGACTGGGCACTTGGATTTATTAAACTTCATCTTATTGGATTCTGCCCACCTATCCAACAATTCCAGATCTCTCTGCAGAGCCCTCCTGCCTTCCAACAGACCAACGCATGCTCCCAGCTTAGTGTCGTCCACAAACTTACTAATGAAAGGCTCAATACCCTCATCCATGTCTTCAATAAAAATATTGAACAGAACCGGCCCCAGCACAGACCCCTGGGGGACACCACTGGTGACTGGCCCCAGCTGGATGCAGCACTGCTCACCACCACTCTCTGGGCTGGCCATCCAGTTCCTAACCCAGCACAGAGTGCTCCTGTCCCAGCCCTGGGCTGCAGCTTTTCCAGGAGTGTTCTGTGGGAGACAGCCTCAAAGCCTTGCTGAAGTTCAAATGGACAACATCCACACCCTTTCCTGCATCCACCAGGTGGGTCACCTGGTCATAAAAGGAGACCAGGATGGTCAAACACAACCTACCCCTGCTAAACCCCTGCTGGCTGGGTCTGTGACCCTGGCCATCCTGTAAGTGCTGCATGATATTTGCAAAGTGATTCACAGACATGGGAACATGCATATCTCAGTCAGAAGAAACTAAGTTAGAAAATCCCTACATGTGCAAGCATATACTCAGTAAAATCAGATTTTTACTACGTTCATCCACATTGAGTAGAATCATGCTGCCTCAGTAGTTGGGAGTGAGACCACATCCCCCAGGAAACAGGGCCAGGTAACTTTCTGAGACCAAATCTCAAGGAAACTACCTTGTGGTGGTAACTGGGTTGCTGAAGTGCCTGAATAGGTCTTCCACATCCCAGATTTTATAGTACAAAATACTTGCATATGAATATTTTAAAACTATTTTAGCTCATATTTAACACTTTACCTGTCATGGAAGTTTCATGTGGGGATAGAGCAAGAAGTATGAGCCATCATAGATGTGTCTTCTGTGGCTCTGCCATTTGAAGAACTCATTTATCTAGCAACAACACAGTTCATCCCACACAAACAAAAAATATCTAAGAGGATATTTTTTACATAATTCTTTCCTATAGAAAGCTTTATTTCTCTTTTTGATATTATTTTTTGAATCAAAACTTTCCATCTTTTCTTTATGAACATTTAATAAAAATTATAAAATTTGAGTAGAAGCCCAGCAAGTGCAATGCCAGGCAAAATGTTACTTATAACATTTATCAATGGTACTTCATAATATTTTTACAGCTAATTCTCCTTGAACCAATAGCCATTAATGCAGTACCATTATTCAGAAAATAACATTAGGAGGTATTTCTCTATTGCTATAGCAAAAGATGAATAAGTTTTGTCTTGAACAATACATGCAAGGAGATATAAAGTGAATTTGAAGTCTCAGTAATAAATCTCTTGAAAGCCTTGATATTAAAGTACAGTTAACCATGGAGCAGGGAAAGCCAAACAGATTTGCAATATTTCCAACATTAATTCTCTGAAATGGGCTTAATAATAACATAAATTAGATTCCAGACAGCAGTCATATTATTTGTGAAAGACAAGGGTAGATCAAATTCTGAAAGAGGAAAAGCTAGGAATCACCAGAAGTAGCTTTCCAGAAAGAAATGTCCAGTGAAAAGCAAAAACACTCACTGAGCAAACTCTTGGATAATGACTACACATAGTATGGGGGGAAGAGGGGTCAGAGAGCTGATGTACAATATGTATTTATACTGTCCTTTCCCCTTTGTACAAATGTCCAGGAGGGACAAATGAAAAAGGGAAAAAATAGAAGGGGTGGTCGCACAGACAACGTGAGTTTAATACACCAGATCAAGAAATTAAATATTTTCAAGGTATGGATAAATAAAATGAGGCTTGGCATGATTTGGTTGCATGAGACACAGCTCAGAGCTGGATCTTTGCAGCTCAGGTAAGCCCTGCCAAAGTTCGCCTGAGGAGCAGGAAATCAGAGATAACTCCAGGTACCTTCAAGCTTCATCAGACTCCTACTGTCCCCCCAGGGAGAATGGAAAACAACAGATACAGCTCTGCAAAGAGAAAACATTCCAAGAAGTAACATTCTGAGGTGGAAATTCACCACCAGCTGAGAGCAAGAAAGGAGCAAAGAGCAAAAGAGAAAACGTGGTTTCAAGTAGCATGTGTCTGAAAATAGAGCAAATGTGTGCAAGAACAACGAGCTTTCTGTGAGTTGTGCTGGAAGCACAGCCCAGGGCCAGTGCATCTCCACTCATATTTGGGCAGCTGGCCAGAGACTACACAAGTGACTTTCCTCCCATTATTTTCTCATTTTCATTAAATTGCATTTTAGGGCACCACAAAACAAGTCTACTTTCTCTATATTTTTCTCAGGCACATACCCTTTGCTCCCTGCATAAGAATAATCTCTCCTGGCAAATAAAGCAGATCCCCATTAATTATATCTCTCTCTCCACTTTTGCAGCTTTATTTGTAGGAATACTGCCATGACTATGGACTGTTTGCCAAGAGGCCTTACACATGCTTTTTTCATTATTAGACTACTATAAAATTTAACCATATAAGTCTCCTGTGCTGTACCCTCCTGACAATGCCAACAGCCATTCTAAAATAGACTACTTCAGAGGGCGAAGAGACCAGGCCTTTTGCAACTCATTAAACTGAGGTTTATTTTTGCCTTGTTAGTAGATGTGATTCTGCTCCTGCTGATGGGCACTGCAGCAGCCTCAGCTCTCATATGAGCATTTTAAAAAACATCAGACCTTGTCATGCTCAGCAGTTACACAAAACTTCATTTAACTAAGTGGGAAGTTTGCATGTCAGAGCTAAAAACACAGCAAGGGCAGATTTTACCATTTGGCATGAAAAGATATTTTTTTCTAAATTGCTGGGGAAATAATGGTGTACAAAGACAGAGCTTGTTTTTTTATTTTCTTTTCAAATCACAGAGCTTAATTGATTCTACAAATACAGAACTGTAAGCAAAAACAAACGGATTCTGAAATAGTAGTTTTTATCAATAGGTAACAGAGTACTTTGTAATGGAACATGATACCATTTTCCCCTTGCAAAATGATCTCTTGAAATAAAAAGAAATTATTTACTTATCCAGAGGCTCACAACAGACTAGAAATATGGGACCAAACAACATTCAGGCTTCGATCACTGTAGTTAATCCTAACAAGCAATAGTTTACCTGCTATCATTAATTTCCCATCAATGGTAAAGAATCTGTCTCAGAAGGACACAGCCTCTTTTTCCAGTGTGTGAAGACAACACATATGGTAGAGACTCTGGAATTTATTCTCTCAGTGTAGCAAAAGATAGAGTAAATAACACTGTCCCTAATTCAACTTTCAGGAATGTCAGCCAGAGCAGTCAGGGAAGGGCACCAGCTGCCTGTCCTTTCATTCTGATCTATTGCAGCAGCAAGACAACAGTATGTGACAGAAAGGGAAAGCCCCAAACTCTCACACACCACAGCAAACACCCATCAAGATAAAGACTCAGGCTTTGCACCAATTATAAAAAAACCCAAAGAATAGCATTGTAATCAGAATACCGATGCTTCACACACACTTGCTAACATGCCACTCCTTTATTTTCATGTCACTTAATAGCTAAGGCATAATATGTTTAACAGCTTTGAAAATATGATCCAAAATAAGAGCCACCATCCTTGTTTCAAGAAGCTTACATCTATAGCGAGCCCTCAGCAATGTTTACCTATGCAGAGCCATAAGTACCAGGGAAGAAAGGAACAAATGCAAGCCAGTGCCCATTTAGCAAAGCAGCAGCATCTGCATCCTTAGCATCACGCAGAAGCTGAGCACAGCACCCTTCATTAAACAAAATGTTTTCTGGTGGAATGAAGTAAAATAACTCACATCCTTGCTTCTTCACTGTCTTGTTGGAAGTGATACAAGAACCTGGTAACTTCAGGTTGAAGAGAGCATAAAGAGACCATAACTGCACAAGGGCAGCGACCCTGTGCCTGATCCCTGTGCTCCCCCATCATGCTGGCATTGCCTAAGGATGTAAAGCCCAGCACAGATGGCCCTGCGTGATTGTCTGAATATGCTGATAGAGTCATTCTTTCAATGTCACTGAGATTTATTTCTCTGTCTTAAATCTCTGCTGAAAAATACCCCCAGTTCCATGAGGTTGCCCACAGCTTCCCACAAATTCCAGCCCAGCTGAGAATGCAGGACATAGCTTAATCCTGGAGGCAAGGAAGGCAGCCAAGCGCCAGATTCCCTAAAATACCTTTGAAGTTAGTTATTTCTTTCTCCCAAGGTGTTTTATCCTTAAAAAACAAACACCCTTCTAAAAATAAAAGCAGAGATTTGGCGATTTTTTTCCCATTCCACCAATTAAATCGATGAATCTCACATTTTCTCCCTTTTAATTTTCCTCAAGGAAAATCAAGCTCCTCTCCAGTGCCTCCAGCACTCCACAGGTTAGCATGGTATACCCTGAAAAACCAAGCAAGGACTTTTCCACTGAGAAAAATCACTGCAGCACTACACCCATCCTGGTCACAGTGAGATGAAGATGTCCTTGCTGCACTAACAGAAAAGGATTGCCCATGGCTGTCACACCCCCATAAAACGGGAAAAAAAAAAAAAAAAAGTAAATACTGGAAGACTTCAAAAGATATTGCAGGGCACTACAAAACACAGGCAGGATGTTAACAGAACTATAGATTGACAGGAGAAGCAAAGAACAGTCCAGACTTGGCCCTCACTCTGGGAGCAGCCAGCAGTGCTGGACTTGCCACACACAGAGCTCTTTACTGGGCCAAGCTCCCTCTGAGCTCACACACCTGGCAGGGACCAGGGATGTGTGACAGCTTCCAACACCTCCTGCTGCCCCTGTCAGGGCCACTGAGAGCAGCCCCCACACAGCTCCCCAGGAGGGACAGCAGGGCCAGGGCCAGCCTTGATGGGCACATCTGCCCTCTCTGGGTGACACAAATTATTTCTGTGCTAATGGACAGGAGCAGCATGTGAGCTGGTTTTCTCTTTAAGCTTGTAGGAAGGCTGTGTCTATCTCAACAGGGTGGTCTAACAGACAACATCACTGATTAGGAATGACTCCCTCAACAATATTTTATAATTCCAAACCTCCATAAATACACACAGTAGCCCTACTTATCCGGCTACTCAGGTCCACCCCAGTAAACGAGTATATGGGGATTAGACTGAATTCTTCCACTGAACTTTGGTGACATTTCAAAACACTAATAAGCCCATTGGCCCAAATAACCTGTTTAAATTCACAGTAGAAGAGTCAGCTTGGTTACTAGCTCACACTGTGCTGCACCATCTACACAGACAGACGCACACCAAAGAAATAGTTTTTCCTTGTGATTTATTAGCAAGAGACTTAGTTGCATCTAGAAAAAGCAAAACAAAACAAAGACCTTGCCCCAACCCTCTCCTCCAAATAAAACAAACAAACAGAAAACCAAACAAAAGCCAAGCTCTTGCCCCACCAGAATATCACCTGTGCAAATTCTACCACAATATCTCAAGCAGCATCTTTCCATAAGAATTTAGAGAAAATACCCTTACATCCCTTGAGCCAAATCTGTTATGTGATAAGGACCATTAATGTCAGTAGGGATTCAAAGTGAGGAGGATTGGCTCCATGCTCAGTAATAAAGCCTTCTCAAGGAGATGAAATCAGACTCAGTGTAATGTAACAGGAGTGACTGGAAGCCACAGTGGCACTGTGTGGACAGTCTGTACCACACTACTCTTCGAGGACTATAAAGTAGGTAGTAGATCTGTTGTACAATTTTTCTGGAGATGATGATAATGAGCAGTGACTGTCTGGTGCCAGTGCTACTTCAAATTGCTATTTTAATACAGCTCACATCAACAGTAGCACTGACAAACATAATCAAAATGGCAGTACATTCAAGTACAAGATAGGAATATTGTCCTCATTTGAAAATGAAAAATAAAGCAAAGAGATGAAACACTGAAAAGAGGAAAAATGCTAAAGGAAGAAAGAACCAGTATCATTTGGAGTTGAATCACTATGCACAGCTACAGTCTGACAATCCAAATGTGGACTTCATGGGCAATAACATGGATACAGTGATTAGAATATTTTTTATTTTTGTATAGCAATGAGATCAATGTGTGCCACAACATAGGGAAAGCACTGCCACAAATGGGTTCCTACTGTATATTTTTGGAGAGCATGGGCTTGATTTTGAGCACAGCATTTATTCAGTTTTCCCCTCCTTCCCAATCAGGTTCTCATTATGTCCTCTAAAACCTTGATTCAGCCAAGCACTTCTGTATGTGCATTGTTGGAACATGTAATTACTTCCCATTAAAGTCAACGGGACTAAGTAGCATGGTTAAGTGCTTTGCTGAATCAGAGCCTAAATGACATCAGCTGTGCCAGTAAGTTACAGGTGTAAAAAAAACCCAAAAACAAACAAAAAACCCTCCAACCAACAACTAAATAACAAAATTTAAAAAATCCCAGCCCCATGTTTTAAAAATTTGACCTTTTGTCAGCAAAGTTTTATAATAGGGGCATTTGTGGGTTTTTTTGTGGATTTTGCGTAGTTGACTGATGATATACTACCTTTTACCTCTCTCAAATATTGCCATGCTCATCCTTGCTGATTCTCTAGAAAACAAGGTAATTTTTAGAGAAGAGAAAAAACAGAGTACTGAGGTGACAAACATTGTTCTGGCTTGTCAAAAGTGAAGAGAGAAATAGAAGGAAAGCACATAGAGTTATTTGCCCTTGAAATCTCTTAATGTGATGAATTTGGACAAAGATGCATTAGGCTTTTTTTGAAAAAGACACCAAACAGACCCACAAAACAAAACCCACAATAGCCCACAAAAAGCTTCCTGAGCCGGCTTATTCAGGAAAAGATTATGCAGGGTTTGCATCTCTCCTTCATCCGTTATAGGTTTAAAGATAGCTGCATGCAGCCTGGACAGCAATAAGGAGCACTTAACTGCCCCATCTCAGCCGCAAACTATTCAAGATCCTCCCCAAAGTCCTCAAGTGCAATCCTTAAAACTGCTCACCCAAATGACTTTCCCAGGGACAAGCTCACAATGTCATGACATCTGAAGCAAAGGCACCTTAGACACACAACTAAGGATGCTCTTACTCAGAGTCCTGGTTAAAATCTTGTTTTGTGACTCAGCATGATGTTTGCCTACATTTTCAGCGGCACTTCTGAAGCACTGCAAAAACACAGCTACAAATTTGTTGGGCAAAACTCATATCAGAGAAAAATGTGTATTTAGGTGGGATAAAAGTACTGCTAACAGCACTTGAAAGACTTTGAGAAGTTGTGGAACAAATACATCAAAGGCACAAATTCATACAAATTCATCATTTGTAACTGTCATCAAAACCAGGTTTACTTTGTTCTATTTGCGTCCCAATGCTGTGAACACAGCTTTGGTATGTGAATACCTAGATGTCATATTCAGGAATCCAGCATGGAAAATCTTATCTATGAGGAAGCAACGTCATGAGTTCCACATGACACAAAACTGATGGATGCACCCACATCACAGAGGTGACACAGGGGACACACAGAAACACAAAGGAGTGGATCAATGGGAACAAAATGGCATGTTTCAAAGGGGACAAATAGCTCTTGGCAAATAGCCAGGAGTGGCATATCAATAGGAATGCCTATAAGAAAGCAACTATCAACCAAAAATTTCAGTCACAAGCTGTGTAGGCACAAGACACGCATAATAGACACCAAGACAATTAATATCCTAAAAATACTCAAGCAAACACAAAAGTAATATTACAACAGAGTTTAACCTTTAATCACTGTTTCCAGACCAAAATATGTTAAGCGGTTTCACTAAAAAAAGTCTTCAGTTGAAGAATTTAACATATATTCTACTCCTTCTATTTATTTCTTTAGATTTTAAAATCTGCCTCTCCAAAGGTCTAGGAAAAATATACAGATCATTTAAAATTACACAAAAAATTCCAGCTAAACCAATGGTCAAAATAAAAAACCTTCCCAGAACGCTGACCCTAACCGTTCTCAAAAAAGAATCCCACCTTTTGAACCCAGTAACTATCACATAGTCTTTTTCCTAAGAAAAAGCTTGGGAAAATAGTTGGGCTCTCCCACTACGAACCTGGAGGTTAGCTATTGGCCCATGTCTAACATCTAAGACTGTGACATGCAGTGACAAAAATTATTCCTGACACTCAACTTTCCCTTCTCATCCTCTCTTTGGTATTTCTGCTGCATCTGCAAGTTTATTTTAACAAATTATTTTTATCAGCTGTTTATCTTCACCCATTGGTATTCTTTGAGACCTCCAAAATATGTCCCTGGAGATAAGACAACCACCATCCTTTTACCATCTCTACTCCTCCCCTTTTTTTTCAGTTTTATCCCCAGAGATGCTCACTTGACATGATGAACTAAGCAGAAGTACTGAATATCAGTGTTTCGCGAAACCACAATTAAAATTGCTCTGTTTCAGCTTCTAGGGTGACATTTTGTAGATGCACAGAGACAGAATAAGAGTCAGACAGAAATAGAGTCAGCAGAAGAACTGGGAACATAATGCAGATCTCATTTCCCTTTGCCTTCGTTGAGGAGTTGAACTAAACAATAGGGACAGCCCATTTCAGCCTATTTTCAGGTACAGTATCTTCAAGAGCTATTTTCATACCAGAGGTAAAACCAGGTCTAAAAATCTCAAGAACTTTTTTTTGTCCTTCAGTCAGTGGAAAAGAGACAGGAACACTTAAGTCATAACACATTAAAATGAAGGAGGAGGGTCAGCTTTTTTTCTGTGCTGAGCAGCAGAAACATTGCTATCATGCTCAGATGAGCTATCATAGACTCTTTGGATGACAAGTTGCAGATAATTAGAAAAAAACCTCTTTAACTGAATGTATAATCCCATTATTAATTATAAATTAATAATCGGTATTTTATTGAACAGAGCAGCCATGCTATAAATGTAAAACACATTGCATGATAGCCTACTCTTTCCAAAACTTCATTTGCAATGGGATCTGCAGTTCTTAGCAGCAATAATTTATAATAATCACCAGTATATACTGCACATAATTTTGCTATTTGCTGTGTGCAAAACAGGAGTCAGAAGTATCATACTTTAGGCCAGAATCACTCACACTTTTCACAGAAAATTATTTATTCTTTACACAAACCTGATAGGAGTAGAAAGATACTAAAGGCAGAATTTCATCACAAAAGGCAGCAGGCCGGTCTGTTTTTTGATGGAAGCCTTAACTTACTGCAGGCAGCAGTTCAGGGTCTGTACATTGCCTTGAGGAGAGAAAACTAATTCAAGACTTCCCTATTCTCATCTCTAAAGTTAGATCTTTTTCCATCCTATTTCTACAGATTCACTGAAGCAAATTACCAGCTGGTTATTTTCACTTTTACATGCCTATTATGCCCTTACCGATGATGGTTTTGACTTCACAGGAAGTTGATTTTTTCCTGAATGCACAGTTCCACCACCTAAGAATGAATGCAAATGTTTCCCACTTCATCTTATATTGAGTGCAATTAATTTTTTTTTGATTTATCAATATATATATAAATAATAGACCTGCACGTGGGAACAGTAGTCCTCAAATCAACAGATGAGCCAACAAATGCTGGAGCATCAAGGAATTGACAGTCAAATATTCTAAAGAAGTTAATTGTTTAGAGACGCAGACTAAGTAGAGCAAGAGTTGTAATTACATTTCCTTTTACCAGCTGCAAGTCAATCTTAGACACTCAAAGTTACTTTCCAATATTATTCAAATCACACTGATAGTGACTGTGTGTTGGTGTAGGAGAGCCCAAGGATCACTAGAAAAAGTGTTCTTCAGCACTCAGAATTTGTTGCACCTATGGAAAAAACAAAGATGTGTCAACCCAGTGTCAAATGGAAAGCCTTGGCAATCTGACCCAGGAAGTCTTTAGAGCTGAGTGCATTTCCACTTAAACAGGGACAGAAATACATAATTTTCATGTTCAAAATTACTGGCACACACCTTCCAAGGACAAAACAAACAAAACCACACAACTACATGAGATATGTCACAACAAGAGACATTCCCATGGTAATTTGACCCCTTAAAATAGAGCTGCCACAGCTCAACTTGGAAACCACTCACTGATTTGGAGAGATTCTAGCAGACTACTTGGTGTAAATCACAATGCACAGGAACAACGGATACCTTTCCAGCCTGCATGGAGTTGGAGTAGGGCTGTATTTCTCTGTCTGCTCCAAATCCTTTCTAAACACATCTGAAGACACATACAGCATAGGCTGTAAATTCAGTTAATGCATGGTCATTTTCTGCAGTTTATTCCAAATTCTTTAACACTAAAAAATTCTGCTACCAACTTTTGCAGGAGTCTACAGATCTCTTGTGATTTACAGAGCACAATTTACTTTCCTCTTTCTTCAGAGATCTTCCAAGAACTAACTTTGAAATACATAAATTACATGCATTTTCTTTTTGTTCAGTTTTCATTGCAACGAATCCTAGAGATTTTGATTCCAAGGCATCAGTTTCCTGTTATCTTTCTTCTGACATGGAGATTGTCTGCACCCTGCATTGATATGTACTCATATCCGATTCAAGGAACAATCAGAATCCCTATGAAATATTAAATTTTACATGTATTTTGCAGTAAACCATCAGCTAAAAACCAGATGACTTTGGAACTGGGTGTTTTCTGCCTGTGAAATACTTTAAGCAATAGAGTAGAAGGCCATGTGTCTTTTCACTTTATCTCACTCTCTCTCTTCCTTGCTGCACTTTGACTGTTTTTCAATTTTTGCAAATTCCTCCATTTTTATTGCCCAGAGTTCAGGGCAAATTAAAGCAGGCTTTCTTTTTTCTCAGCTCATTCTCTGAATGGCACTGAGCTATGACAAAGGTAGAAGCAAATTCCTTTCCATTCTCCCATGCTTATTGCTAAGGCCACCAATAGGCACATATATAAATAGGGGATTTGATTGGTGCTTCTAGAACTTAGAAGTATCTGTTTCGTCCCTATTTGCAAAAGGGCCTAGATGCTCTCACTCCCCTTCCTAAGTAGGAATGCACATGCAACCTCGAGTGTCAGTGGAAGGCCATGCTCAGGGCTCAGTTACAGAGCTCCCCATAACTTAGGAGCTTAAACCTTGTCCAACCCTCAAGTTACACTGACCTGAATGTCTTCGGATCTTGTCCTGAGCCCTTGAATTTCAAGTTCAGCAGATGCAACAGTAGTGGCTAATGCTAACTGTGAGGCACCATGGTTTCCATGGCCAAGTCATAGACAAAGAGTTGTAGAAGCCTGAACTAAAATGAAGTAATCTCCAGTCCATAGGGATTATACAAAGCAGCTGTTGCATTATTCTGTGGTGTTTTCTGTAGTCTCCTAGAGTGTAGGTGCAGTTTATAAAAGTGCATTAAAACCTTGCAATTAAAAGCGTGGTATAAATATGCAGAGCATTTTTTCAACATGAGCCAGAGTCCTGTACTTCCCAGATGGAAGCATTGCTACATTTAGTAGTTTAGACAGAGATCTTCATGAAGGGGCTTAATGCATTTATTATGGATATCCCAAAGGGTTCTCTTCTACTAAATTAACCACATTTTAAGTTTTCTAGATAAAGAATTAATTTTCTACATGCCTAGAAATTAAGATCTTCTAATGTTATACTTGAGGTTATTGGCACTTCATCTGAAAACTGTTTTAGAAAGATCCAGCAATGAATTTCCTGAATGCATGAAAACTTCAGTCCATACCTTATGAACTGCTGCATACAGCATATTTATCTGCAAACCCGAGGTGGGTTCCCATGGCCACAGTCTGTGACATTCAGAGGCACCAGATTTGCTGCCTTTATGCCTTCCAGTTAAGCCTTTCAGACTTGGTTAAGCATCCAAACAAGCTTGACTTAGCTTTTGGCACCATCAGCACTGCTCACAAGCCTTAATGCTGTGCTCAGTTCAGTCACTCACTCCTGCATGGACTAGGGTTGCTCATCCCAATTTGGGGTCTTTAATAACTGACAGAAGCTGCTGCTGCCCCTACCTCCACCCGGTGTCCTGGGTGAGAAGTTGCAGGGGGTTCCTTCCAGAAACATAGATAAATTTCATTCTTATAGGATCCTTCACACTGACCCCGGGCAAGGTAACCCTCTGCTGGAAAGCAGTGCAGGATTCCCAGGATGGCCAAATCTTTATACTGGCTAGCACTAAGAGCTCCCTGTCTCCCATGCTGAAGATTTTCAGGCTTCATTTCTAGGTATGCACTATTACCTCACACAGACAGGAGGTTATCTGAAATCCCCTGTCCTTGCTAACTGCTGTGCTGGATGCAAGGCAGCTGTTGTGGTCTGTGCTTGAGATAAGGTAACCTGGCAGCAGCAATGTGGCAATAGCTCAGACACAGGCAATGTTCTCTCCTAAACCAAGCTTAGGAGGGGAGTTCTGCCTGGCTAGACTGCATATTTTGCTTCTCCCCACACACTGTGTGAAGTTTGCTGCACCATGTAACTTAGATGCTTAAATCTTTCCTTACATCTCTTCCTACAAGCCTAAAAAATTTTTCCACCAAGCCTAAAAAATTATTCCTAATGTGTCCTGAATAACAGTTTGTTATAGAAATGCTCACACCGGTGACTTTTAGAAGTGTTTAAATTCAGTGTCTAATCAGGCGCAGATTACTTTGTCCATCTGAGTAAAAAGAACAAGCAAAGAGAGGAAGATTATACACTAAATAAATTAATTCCACCTGGAGAATGCTGTTAGGAGGGCCAAAAAACCCAAAATAGCAGTAACATTTACAGCAATACCATTCTATATGTGCTGAAAGATGTTCCAGACATCCCAAATTAGAGAAATATAAAGCCTGAACATATTTTTCTTGAAAGCACAAGGGACTCCTTAGTGCAAACTTTTCTGCTCCTTTCTCCCTAAATTTACAGCTCTGAAGTCTTTCCAGCACCTGGTCAATGTCTAGATGCAGTTTCAAATACCTGTCACACAGTGGGTGGTTTTGGGTAAAACTACCCAGTTTATCATTACAACACATGAACACAAGAAAAGTAAATATCTATTTCTCCTCACTGCAGATAGAAATGAGACTACAGAGCTGGGAGAGTGCTACTGCAAAACAGCTTCCTGAGGATTCTTGACTGTGAAATAAAGACAGCAACTGCACCTAAAAGAATGAATGCTTCCCATGAAGACACAGTACTTTATAAGAAGAAATTTTCAAAGCGCAGGACAGTGCGTATCTGCACTTGTTAGAATAAAAAACTGATAAAACTGATCAACTGCAGCAGAAACATCAAAACAGGTTCATTTCTCACTCTCTCATTATAGTCAGTAATTATTTATTAGCTAATGATTTGCATAATGTTTTATCTCTCCAATTATCAAAGGACAGTGAAATTAAAGTGATGCACAAAGTCTTTACAAACTGTCTTCATCAAAGAGCTCTGTCCCTCAAGATTTACCATCCCCAGAGGAAGACCGTAAGCCTCATGACCATGATCAAGCTGTGTCAGTCCTAAAGTCCATCTAGCCCAGAATTTAATTGCTCCTACTGGCTACAAGCACATGCTCAAAGAGTGTAAAAATAATCAATTAGTGCTTCAGTACATTGAATGCAAGAATCACATCTAAACTATAATTTTAGCAGCCACTAATATGTGTATCCTTTATGAATTCATCCAAATTCTTTTTCAACCCACTAATGCTCTTGGCAATCCTGAGCTTATATCCTACAGCTTCCTGTAAAAGGATATTCCAATTTGATTCTGTGTTCCGTGACTAGTACTGAAATTAGTTTTAAAGTTGTTGCTGGATACTTTTATTCTGTTTCTGTCAAAAAAAAAAAAAAAAAGGTGAACATTTCCTTCCTCCATCCCCAGTGCCCCATCTTCTCTAGGACATTCACAGTTTTAAACACCACTCTCCTCCTTCAATCATCTTTTTTTAAAGGTGAAATGCTTATTTAGCCTTTCCTTACACAGGCTTCATTCCACATCTTTTATCAACAATGTTTGGGTTTTTTTTACAATTCAGCTCTGTTTAGCCTCTTCAGATAAGGACATCAGAATTGTTTGTAGTTATCAAGATGTGGGAGCACCATAGATTTGTTCTGTTGCATAATGGTCTTTCTATATCTTGTTACCAACCCCCTTTCTAATAATTCTTGGCATTCAGGTTTTTTTTTCTGCTATGAACAATGACCTAATTTTTATTGAGAAGCAGCCACATTAACACTAAAATATTTCCTGCAATGTCAGGTTAGAGCCTATCATTCATAAATCTTATTTTCCATGGTCTTACTTTGCATTTACCAAAATTGATCTCTCCCCCCAGCTTATCATCAATTATAAGAGTTTTCTGCAATACTTTAGAGTTAGGCTCTCCTATTAGACTTCTGCTTATTCTTTCTATATTGTAAATGGACTGTATGAAAACACTGAACATACGACATCATTTTCAATGGGATCACCTAGATAATCTCTCTTTTATAAAAAACCAACCATTTATTCCCACCTTCTATTTTCTAGCTTTTATCTGTGAATAAATCCACAAAATTATCTTTCTTCTTATCCTATGACTCTTTAAATGCCTGAAAATCATGTTTTTGTTGAATCCACATGTACCATTTTAAGGAGATGATCCACAAGACAATTGAATAGGACACTAAAAGGAGCTCATTTCACACAAAAATCCCATAATTTAATTGCAAAGAATTATATAGATTTTGTACTGAAACTAAAATTCTTCATCAATGTTGTGCTATCAGGAACACTAAGAAAGGTTCATTGGCATCAACAGGAGCTACACAGATAACTGGAATGGGAGAAAAAGCAGCAGGGCTTTCACTCATTAACACTCTCATAGGTTTGTTAGGCATGGGCTACGAGTCTAACTCTCATGGTGAGTATCTGAAAAACTACTTGGCGTGTTTCTGCTGTGAATGGAAAAGAACATAGCCCAGCTCTGTGTCTGGTAGCTCAACCACCACCACATCAGTCAATGACTGATGCAAGTGTAAATGGAGATTCACTGTCCTCCACACTCAATTAAATTAGGTGTGCACTGCATTCTTCTACACACTTATTTTTGTTCAGCTCTCCAATAACTTACGAGTCCCCGAACCACATTTTTGACTGCAGAAGAATGAAAACAAGCATAAGCATTCACCTATGTACCGATGGCATAGGGTGTTGTATAACATATTGACATTTTTAGTGGACTTCCTAATATCTCCATGCATGGTTTGCCCTGTATCAAGATTCCTCATCACTGAAATTCTCTTTTTACATTGTCTAAACTCTTACTTAGATAGAAAATCTTGGAGAATACACATTATTCAAAACACAAAGGAAAGCAAAAATACAATTACTATGAAAAAATATCTATGCTGTGAACAACACCTTCTACAAAACAAAAGCAACAAATAAACAGCATAAAGTTTTGAACTCCAGCTGAACAGTGACCCAATTTCTTCTTTCAAGGTTTGTATAACAGGAGCAGCTAAAAATCTTCTGTGCAAAATGGGGGAGGGGAATTTTGATATAAAGATGAACTCAGAAAGGCAGTATGGAAATACATCTTTCTCAAGGTTATTCATTTTATAACAAAGAAATTCATCCATACAAGATCAACAGAACTGCTTGACCTAGTACTCACAAATATGTTTCTCTTGTAGCCTTATGTCTGAGTGTTTTAACACTGTGATTGGAGTCTTAGTTCCAACTATATGTCAGATAAAAAAAAATACTAAGGATAGCAAGTTAGTAAAATTAGAAAATGTTCAAGTGCCTGCCTGTACCCCTCAAAAAAATAAAAGGAAGTATTATTTCTTTGCCTGCTTTTCCTGCACCATAGGCTAAGCTGAATATGTTCAAAACTCACTGTGGATCAGTCAGTAAGCTATTTTATTCACATTTCTGGGCCTAAAATATAGATTTCTTCTTTAAGGGACACCATTTAAAACCAGAACAAAATACCCTCCAAACCCTCAAACTTTTCTTTATTTCTAGCAAATAAATAGCATTTTCAGGGGCTTGTTCTGTCCTTGGCATGCTGAATAGAGCTCTAGCTATATTTACCACATTAATATATAAAACTATTCTGTCATCACTCTCCTTTTATGCTTTTAAATAAGGCTTACATAAAGTACTGCCACTTTATAATTTTGGCAAATCAATAAAGTCAAGAAAACAGCAGCCACATCTTTCTGGTAGCAATTACTAAGGTTATATTAGTGGTATTTATTGCATTTAGGCTATTAGAACAGCAATACTTATATTTTATATAGGTGGGGCTGGTAATATCAGCTATTAGTAAGATTGCTTAACAGTTCCTATTTTAAGATCCTGTCTTTAATGTTTTAGTTGCTCATAACTCTGGAAGTTTTCTGTAGACTGAACTGGAATTTTCCATCCTAAGTACTCTGCAGAAATATCATAATCATTTCCCTGCCTCAAAAAGCAAGGTAAACCCTTCTGCCTATGTTTAAAAAATTAACTCACCATCGCCCTACTTGATGTACTTGTCTAAGAAACATTCTGGTGTCTCCAAGATTTTGAAGAGTAACTTGAAATTTCCTAAGAAAAGGCTTGATAAATTCTGCTCCTATTCAGTAGAGATTTCTTCAGTTTTAGTAAAGTTGTCCATGGGAGATGCCTCCTGCAGCACTACACGTCAGGTGTAGGAGTTTAGGAGCACATGCCCTGTGTCTCCATGGATCTCAGAGAGCTATTGTTTTAACCAGATACAGAAAAGACAAGAGAAAGGGGAAAGAAGATGAGACTACAGAGAAATGGGATAAGAATCCCTTAAAAAGAGAATTGAGGTTGATGTGCAGCATACAGACTGGGGCTAGCCCTGGGAGAAGAGGAGGAAAAGACCAAAAATGCAAAAAGCAGGAGGCATTAGAAGAGATATATCAGATAAGACACTCGTGTGCAAAAGAACTGAAAGTTACTGGGGCAAAAAAAACATGGTACCGGAGAAAGGACCAGAGTTCCAGGGGCTGCAGGAGGATCCTCAGGCCACTTTAAGTTTAACTGAGAAATCAGTTGTGATTTGGAGCTAGAACTTAAAATGTATTGAATGACCCAGTCATCAGAGCAGGGTTTGAGTTCACAAAGAATGCCGACACAGAGCGGACAGTGTGGGAGGAAACAAAATACCATTTAGCAGCTGCTTTCACAGGCACCATCCTGCCTGTGGCCTGGCTGATGTCAGATACCCATAAAATTAGAGGCCAGATCAAAACAGCACAGGATGCTCCCAGAGCTCAGTTCTGCATTCTTATAATTGTTCTTTGATTAGAACTTAGGTGAGTGCACATGTATGTGTGC
Organism: Zonotrichia albicollis; assembly: GCF_047830755.1. Taxonomy (NCBI): domain Eukaryota; kingdom Metazoa; phylum Chordata; class Aves; order Passeriformes; family Passerellidae; genus Zonotrichia; species Zonotrichia albicollis. The sequence goes on from NC_133828.1 coordinate 29,493,769, forward strand.
TGTTAGATGCACCCACTTAAGTATAGGCTTTTTTCTCTCTTACAAAGGGAGTTAAATAAACCCCATAATAATTTTCTTTCTGATAGAAAGTTATTTTCTTCCACAACATCCTTGAAACATCAGAAACAAAAAAAACCCAAAAAACCAAAAAAAACAAATCAATCTGGCAAAACTTTCAATGCATGTTGCTGATTCAAGAACCCTTCTCAGCCCATTATATTAATACCACCCACTTTCCAGAACATAAAGATAGAAAACACCTGAGATTACTTTACTGTGCAACCTCTTTTGAGGTTTGGTCAAGAATAAGGAGAAAGAAAGAGATCAATTTATGTCCCAGGCTGTATAGACCCTAGTTATACAGCAGCTCAGTAAATACTACTGATAAATAACATCAATATTTGCTTTGACAATGAGTTAAAAGCATCTTGTTTCAAAGTTGTTCGGTTACTGAGATATGTCAATAGGAAGGAGAAATTTTAAATTTTTCTTTTATTGTTTTCCCTTCTCTGTCTACTCTCTGATACAAAATGAAAACACATCCTTTTAACCTTAGGAATATTACTGTTATCCACAGCCCATCATACATGAAACTCTCAGAGTGCTGTGTCAAAGTGGATGAAAGAGACTGACACATTTAAACAAACCAGAGGTTACTCTTAGAGGCTTTGTACACATCATCCACACTGCATCACTTCTGCAAGTCAGTATGCATAGACAGGGATTTATATTCTACTGGCTTCCGTATAAACAAAAGTGAATAAAAAGGCGGCCTTTAGTTACTGCCAGTATTTTGCTTCTCATTTCTTAGCTGAGATCACATTCCACATTTGGTATTTTAACCTTGATTTTTCCTTTAACTTTCTGTCCCAGGGGCAAGAAGGTAAGGGTGAGACTCAGTTAAGTGTGTTCTGGAGCTTATGAGGTTTGACCACTACAATTCAATTTAGGAAAAGTACACTCAAATAAAATAGCATTTACATTAAATAACAAAACATCCAGCACCAAGGTTTAGTTTTCTTATATTAAATATGTATCTATCACATTTGAAACATGATAATATTTATCAATAACTAAAGGAAATACATGGAGCTAATTTCCAAAGGAATCCATAATCTATGCGTTTTAGAATCAAACAATGGATAGGTGTTGAAATAAGCAAGGAATTTGTAGCTCATAGACAAATTAAAGATTCCTAAGGGATATCAACCCTTAGTTTTTGAAGGCAGAGACTCGTTTCTAACGTCAGAAGAAAAATAAGAGCTACTTTGAGATAACTCTATGAGAGCAACTGGCACAAAGCTACATTATAAAACCAGTGAAACTTTGTAAGAAGGAAATTATCAGATAACTGCCAGTCCAGTTTTTGGAGAGTTAAAGTGCTATTTAATTTTTTTCTTTCCCTAAAGATCTGTAAAAAGATAAGGCACATATACGAGAAGAATAGCAGCTTATCTGGACCACAAATCTCTACTTCAAAAAATCCAGTGTCTTTCAGAAATTAAATGGATATTCTTGTCTGCACCTTTGACATTTTAAGGACAATGTATTTGAGGACATTGCTTAGAAAGATATGTAGTTCTTTGTGATTTCTTCTAAAACCTTGAAGGGTTTGAATGCCAAAAAATAAAGTTAAAAAAAACAAACAAAAAGTTAACCAACCAACCAAACTAGTAAGAGAGGCATGCTCATAAGGTATTGAAATATTTGTATTTAGCTTCTTGCCTTCTAAAATTAATGGAGAGAATAATGCATTTCTGTTTGAGATTTCTGAGACAACCATCTACATTAGAAGGGCAACTCAAAACACTGTATTACACAAGGACAGCGAATCCAGACCATGCAGAACAAACCACTGACGTGCAGAAACAGTCATTTGCCCTTGTGCTCAAAATTTCTGGAGGTACCAAACAAACAGACAAAGTCTTCTATTTTCTGTTTGGAGAAAGCTTCTGGTGGAAAGAGGACTCAATTAGATTGACAAGCCACCAGGAGGACAATCCTACAAAACGCCTTCACTCAGGAGGAGACTTGCAGAACTACTCATATATGACGATTTACTAAGCAAATTCAACCCTTACTTCTCCCATGGTGATTTTTTGCTTGGTTGCCTGGGTTTGGTGTTTTAGGTAGGTTTTCTTTTTTTTTTTTCCTCCCTTTTGAGGTAAAAAGGAATAGAGCTGGGACAGGGTTGAATTTTGCAATCAATAGGCCCAGTGTGCAGGCATCCTTTTTGCTAGCAGTGTTTTGGGAGTATTAGCATTTGTCTAATACTATTAGCAGAGAGGCACCCAGTCCCTTTCCAGGCAGCATTTCTAGATTTTTGAGTTATGTGAGGGTGAGATGGGGATCTGAAAATCATGAATTTAGAGAGATTCCAGCATGCAGAAGACAATATGGATCAAGAATTCTCATAGTTTTGAAGCTTAAACACCTAAACTCCATTTGTATCTTGTTTTAAGGGCCTACATCCTTTTCAGACTATGAAATCATTTAAAAGTAATTATGTTTTTGGCATCAACAAATATGATTTCAAATCCAGGCCCTGAAATTATCTTAATGGATCTCTCAAACTTAATCTAGATTTGGAATTTCCTCCTCGACTTATGCCTTCTTCACTCTTCTCTAATTAGCAGTGCAGTCATGCTACTAATGAAAAGCAGGTTGTTTCTTCATGTGAAGACCATCTGCCAGCACAACACTGCTCCTACCCCAGATGGCAACTTCTTGGTAAAGCTAAGAGGTGCAATTATTCAATTGTTCTATAATCGGACACACACTTCAATTAGCTACTGATTATTACAATTCAACAGTACTTGCACTACTTACTATTCCATTTGTCAAGATATTGTGAGTGACCTTTGGAGTGTTATGATTTAACAAGTTTACCATGTTGTTTACGTTTAAAAGACAAAGTTATTTAAAAAGACAAAGTACTTAATGGGTTTATCAACTCAGAAAGCAAAAGTAATTTAATTTTGCCTAAACACTAACTAGTTCCAGTATAATGGCAAGGACTTGATTGTCTCTAACTAATATTACAGCCAGGATTCTCTGTTTAAAAGGATGTATGTCCTGAGGAGAGAGATATAATGACACTTAGCAAACATTTTTGCAAGTCACACGATTGAGAAAACGAAGCAGAGAAAGAAGGTCTAGAAGTAGTAAAACTATTTCTAATTCAAATTTAATCAACTCAAGCATCCCTGTCAGCCAGTCACAGCATTTAGCAGTTGCATTTATGAGAAGGGGAAAGTAGCCTTTGTGCTTTTAACTGTAACATTCTTCTTTATGTTCTCCCCTTGCAGTCAGCCTGAGCTGCCCTTGGGATTCTTCTGGGAGGGTGGCAGGGACAGCCACATCCCTGCTCCTGGCTGCAGCAAAGGGCCACGTGTGCACAAGGACTCTGCGGCACATTTAAACTCTGATGAGGAAAAGAGAGAAAAAAACCCCAAAACTCTAGAAAGTTAGTGCCCTGCTACAAGTTTGCAGGAAGTCTGTAACTGAGCAGAGATGAACAGCATTGCTGTTCGCCACCTCACAACAGAGTAAGACAGAAAAGAGTAGAAGCATTTGAGAGAGGTTTCAAAGTTCTGGCGAAGACAGATCATTCCACCTCCTGGATAAGAACTGCCACAAAAGCACAGATACAGCTCTGAGGAATTTTTCCCATTACAGTAGGTTAGGGTATTTTGTGCAGCTTATTGTAACAAATATGTTTTCTGCCTTTTAGAATTACCATTCTTTTTTTCTAAAAAAACTGATATTATTTGTATTTTGAGGCTAAATATGTTTTCCATCAGTATCATTTTTTTGTGGAGAACCAGGATAATTAGGTGTCTGATTAGGTCTCTTAGCCCGTACAGTCTGTGCTCAGACAAATCTGCAGTGCTATTATGCATTTTAGTGAAGGCCTTTGGGTGTAGCTGAAGATAAAAGCAGGTCGTGTGAACAGCACAAAAAGCCTAATATTACCTTGTAAAAATTTGCTGAGACATAAGAGTAGAGAGCTGAGCTCTCTATCATCAGCTACCCAGCATGTGTGGCCACATTGGGTGACACAGTAGTATAGCTCATTTGTTCACACTGGAACTGAAATTTTCCTAGCAGCTATGAGAACTGTAGTTTTTTCATATTTTTCAGGCTTTTATATACTAAAAAAAAACCCCAAAATTTCATTGTAATAATAATTATACACTATATTAACCTTGCTGTAGATTTCCATATCAATATAGGTGAATTTATAATTACACATTCATTTATTCAAACACAGAATAAAGACTAATGAGGCTGAGGTATATTGAGATGCAGTGCCCCAAAGGAGAGATTGGCAAACCTGAAGTTACCAACATAACTTTAATTCTCATGCTTCTCTTTATGATACAGTCTCTAACTGAGTGCATGCTGGTTTTACAACAGTTTTACAGTACAAAGTACTTTATTCAGGTCATCACTGTTCACCATTTCTTTCAGTGCCACTGAAAGGCTGAGTGTCACTCATTGCATGCTACCCAAATGCCAGCTGGGCTAAAAAAATGTAGAAGTTTCTGCTGGCTTTCCACAGGAAACATAGTCCCTGAGTGAAGAGACTAAATCAGACAAAAATCACATTTCTAGGCTTATTCTCAAAATCCAAACAAAAAAAGCCCTACAAAACCCAATATTATTGCTTTGTGTTGCTAAAGATCATGTTAGAAAGATAACCTTAAATTTTAAACCTGGGACTTATTAATTTTTTTTATATGCAGGTGGTGGGTTATAGACAAACTTGAAGGGAAATAAACTTAGAAGTGAACAGTAGTTTTATCCCACAAAAAATACACAAAACCTAAACAATCCTAAGTGCAGTTATTAAAATTCACCTCAAAGATATATGTACAAATAATGCATCTAGATTTACAGCAGTGACTTTGTGTTCTAAAACTATATATAGACAGTCATATAATTTACATTGTCAAAGTCAGATTATTCCTTAGTAGAATCTCAAAGGCTTAAATCAATAAACATTATAGCCATTTTTAGGAGCTACTAAATACTTATTCCAATACTACTTCCAATACTTATTAAGCCTCCCAGTGGGAGAGAATATTTGTGATGGCTCCTATCAGTCTGTGCACTATTTATATTGCTAATGGACACTGAAGGCTGGCAGAAATTTCAGTCAGCTGAAACAAGTTTTCTTTTTACTCTCTGTTGATTACCCTCAACCAAGCCTGCAAATTTTTTAATTTTTTTTTTTTGCTACTAGTCCCACATGGACAGCCTCTGGGTTTTGTGGCACACTTTTGCTTGTTTCTTCTAAGTCATCACTTACTGCTTGCATGGGTTGCTAGTTACAACAATAGAGTTTGTCTCCTTAGTCTCTAAAAGGGTTTGTCCTGATGACTATCATGAGACAAGCTCTCTTACACCCTGATACATTATTTTTGGCATAGGGGCCACATAACAGCAGTGCTTTGGGAGAAATCACCAGAGAAACCTCAAGGACAGATCACTGAATCCAAATTCCTTCTATAGTTTAGACTTCTCGAGGGAGTACATGTGATCCAACTGATCCTGGAGTTCTTTTCCAGGGGTTCTCCTGGAAAGATATTTTTATCTGTACAAACATGGGCTTTCTGTAGAGATATTCACTTGCCAGATGCCCTTGATACAATTTGGTATCCACATATAGTCAAGTTTATATCATGGGGACTTACAATGCTCAGTCCTTGGACCTTGGTATTATAAATATATAACTGACCCATGGGGACAGATTTGCTGAGCTCATATAAGAATGAAGTCTGACATATACTTGTGGTAATTTTAAATGAATATTTCCTGTATAGATTTGCCTTTCAAATCCACCAGGCAATGTCAGAAACTCTTTCATACTTTTGGAGGATGGAATTTCAGTGGCAGTTAAGAAGATGCTCAACAATGCTTTAGGAATTAGATTCCCCAGTGCTATTCAGATACTGGTAATAAATAGCCTAAATCTACTGCAAAGTCAAAGTTTTCAAAAATTCTCTTCATATAATGAGAGTAATGTATTCCTAATGCTTGAAGGCTAATAATAATAATAACATTCAGTGAGTGAAGGCTGAGCACCCTTTCCTTCAAGAAGCAGAGTTCAAGGGAACAGAGCTCTGCGCACATCATGGGCTCCTTTTCCCCAAAGTCAGTAACTCCAGTCATGAAATAGCTAGGCCTGACTGCTAAGTAGAGATAAAAGAACAAAAAAACCACTGTTCATTGCCAGAACTCCACTAAATCATGATGGTAGATGAAAGAGAAACAAGACAATCACTGGAATTCTCATCTATAAATGTAAACATAAGATAAAATATATGTTTTTAATTAATCACTTTGTTATCGCCTAAAAATGCAGCCCAGAAAATTGCAGAGACTGTGTCCTACTGCAGTGTGTTGATGAGAAGGAAGGGGAAAGCAGTCTCCCTGTTCTGTGAATTTGGGCTTGGAGATAAAAAGCAGCTTCCATCCTGCTGAGCTCAGCTGCTGCAACAGCAGAAAGTTGTTCTAGACAGAGTGTGCACTCATAATTTATTGTTTCTGCCTCCTAAATGCATTACTTGTTGCTCCTTCAATTTTTCGTTTTATAATCCTTTCAGTTATTGACCTTTCCTCCAGTAACCATGATCTTGTGTGATCATTCTCACTTGTGTAGACTGAGTACAAAACACAGTTCCATGAGATTGGCGGCATCTATAAGTCCTTTTTGTTGGGTACCAGAGTAAAGAGAGAGACAAATGAAGATTTTTATCTCGTTTTAAAGCAGGAACACAGCAAGATGCAAAACTAAAAAGACAGTAAAACTCCTGTTACCCCAGCATGTCATGAGTTTATGAGGAGAGCCAAGGCTTTGGGGCTGTCAGGTGGGAGAGGTATTACATAGAACACTTTAATCTTGCTTCTGTTATGCATCTCTGAAAGCCTGCAACATCAGGATAATTCCTATTGCCAAAATCCATAACAAGATCAGTAAAACAGATTTTCAGCCTCTCTTTTCCTCCACCAAAGCCAGAGACATACAAACTAAGACTGAGATTAGTCCAGGTTTAGACAAGTGCAAACAACAGTTCACATTCCAAGGAAAACAGCCTCCATCAAAAAGTCCAAGCAGAAATAAGTTCAACTGCTGCTTTTTCCACACAGTTCTATTTTTTAATTCTCCCTTCCTTTAATAGACACCCAGTGGTTTGTACCAGGTAGCTGACTCTGAACACACTGTTTTTGAAGTGTGTTTACTGTAATAAAGCTGAATAACCAGGAAAAGCTGTACCTTGCCCACCTACACCAGTTCTGTACCTGTCCCACTACACTTATCCCTTTTATGCCCCATCCCCAACAATCACTGCCAAGTGCATATCTCTGAAAAGCCAACCTTGTTCTATATTTGTCTGTATTGAAGTGTCATTGTCCTCTATTGATTTTAACTAAGTCCGTAAATAGATAGCAATTGTGTTCTTCATTACTTACACTTTCATCCATTTATAGTATCATCCATCTGTGATTTTTATTTTTCCCTTACTTTCTTTCCTATTTTTTACTTCCCCGAGCCAATTTTCTTCTTATTCTATAAACCCACAGAACTCTGCTAAAACAACGATCTGAAGTCAAAATAGCATCAACAAATTTGCATTCAGTGTTTGAAGCATTCCTTATGCACTCTCTACAGTTGCAGAAACTGCAAAAAAATCTGGAAGAACTTTCTACAGATCATAGAGAGTATTCATTATTTAGTTGATTAGAGTAACAAGACACACACACTGTTTTTCTTTTGCTCAAGTCACAAAGTCATCTTGATGTGAGACAGAAATCAAAACAGTTTGCCTCAAGCATAGATTTAATCCTTGACTTACCCTATGCAGGTCTGTCAGGCAGTATTCTGAGGTATTCATCAAATTGTTTCACCTGTAAAATAAGTAAAACAGGACTTTGAAATTTTACCTGTTTTTAAAACTAAGAATATAGTACTCATTTCTATCTAAAAAGATACTAAAACCCCCAAACTTACTCCTATAGAGTTTTTACAGACAGATGAGAGGATCAAAAATTTATCAGTAGTGTTGCAAAATGTCTATTTAACCTACTTTTTAAGGAGCCTCCCAGTAAGATCAAGAAGCTGAAAAGCAAAAAAAGAAACCAAGCAATCAGATTTTCTTCAGAGTAGGAGCTCTAATTGCTTCATCATTGGATAAAGGAGTTATTGAGCAATAACAAGCTAACAAGGAACACCTGTCTGCCACTCCCTCACACGCTGTCCTGGCCTCTCTACTGGGTTTTGCCCAGCCCCAGTGACTGTTGGGATCTAGGCAAACCTTCCCAAGGCTTCCTCTCCACCACACCTGGGACTTTGATTCCATCTTTCCCATGTACTGCCTGCAAAGGGAGCCCTCAGCCCCAGGCTGCTCTTGCCCATAGACCAGGTGCTCTCCAGCACCACTTCAGCCTTTCCTTAGAGGAGAACAACAAATTTGCAACCATAAAAGGAAAAAAATAAAAATTCCATCTCTACAAAAAAAAAAAAAAAAAAAGAGAGATGGCTTCATTGTTATGAAAATGAAACATTCATTTTCTTTTTATTTCAAGAGATTTTTTCACTCTCTTTTACACAAACCTTGAGTATATTAGAATGCCTTGAAAGGAAAAAAATACAGTTTTGCCACTTGTAGAAATATTAAAGCATTTCAATCTAAGCAAGGTATAAAATCATATAAAAATCTTCTATGATCTGGAGCTTAAATAAGGAACAGGAAGGAAAAGTTGGAAAAGAAATTTTAACTTCTCAAACTATTTTATAGAAACTTCATTAAGAAATCAGTTGCCAAAAACTGAATTTGTACATTAAATACTCACAGGAGAAGATCTATAGATACCAGGAGGTCTAGCTATGCAGCCTGGCTGGGCCATTCACTGATTACTTACATGGCAAAAGAGAAACTTTTGTCCACGCTTTTTCTGAGGTTGCCTTGCCTCTGCCCAAGACACACACAGAAATACTTTGACACTGGGGTTACAGATAATGAGGCCCATGTCCTTCGCCTCCTGTTTAAAGCAGGCTGGCTCTGCAGATCAGCTTTTCTTCACCCTGCAAAGACTAACACCTGAGCAGAGGCACAGCACTCAACACAGCCCTGACCTATTTTCCAGGGCAGCTAAACTCGTTTGAAAATCACGTGAAGAACAGAGGGAAAGGCATAGCTCATGTAGGCTTTACAACAAGGAGTTTCATATACAGGAATGGAAAATGCTAAAAATTATTTATATGGTCTTACTAATAAGGTACAGCTTTGGAGGTTGAATGAAGTTATTTTCTTTGCTGGAATAAACTCCTTATGACTATAGAAAGTAGAGAACGAGTAAGTAAACCCATATCACTGTGTGGGTGAATAAAAATGGAAAATAAAACGCACCAAAGCCATGCCTCAGGAATTATTTTTTCTCATTATGTGCAAAGCAGGTTAATCTGGTTAACCTCTCCCACATACTTTATAAAAGCCATAAGTTTTTCCAAGCTTTTACAAGTCCTATGGAATAATTTTCTGGAAACCAAATAAATCAGTCCAATCAGTACCAAATAAGTTCCTCAGTTCATGATCAGGGATAAGGAGAGAAGGGTGACTTGAGTGCAGAGGTGGGCAGGCCTGGCAGCGTGGGCTTCCCAGAGCTTGGAGTCTGGTGGGCGACACTGGCCCTGCCAAGCCAGTTCTGTGCTTCACCCACTGCTGGTAGGGCTCCCTGTGCTGGATAAGCAGGGGAACGTGGCCCAGAGATTGCTCTGCAGAAGCTGCTCCCAGTCTGGAAGCAGCAGTCCTATCTATTATTCAGATAATGGGCAGCCTGCTAAAGAGTAGAGCCACCAGAAGAGGATTGGTCCGTCAGCACTTTGTATTGGGTTTTCACTGTTGAGCTGTAACAAAAAGTTATTTTTGGAAGCCAGATTTTTACTCCTTACCTTTATGTGAAACGAATTTTCACTGCTGTGCTGTAACAAAACGTTATTTTTAGAAGCAAGAACTTTACTGCTTACCTTTACCTGTTGGTTTTAAGGAATGTGCAGCACATTTATTTTGTTTGCACTGACCCCAAACTGTCTTCTATTTAAAAAGAATGATATTTTAATAGATATTTATATAATAGTTATATAAAACAAAATGGCAGTAAACAGATAAATTATAAATGAATTTTAATCATTAATATTCACTCAACTAAATGGATCAGTATCCTGAGAATGCCGTTATTTTGTGTTCAGCATTTGTATATGACAGGTTTTATTTACTTGTGTACTTGTGTCTACAAACCCCAGCTGAGTCATGGGGATTTTATTACCCTGGGGAATGAATAAACATAGAAAAAGATGGTCTCTTAGGAGTCTGAGAAAACACATCAAGTGCAGAGCAGAGATGCCTAGTGCACTCTCATGCCTTTCCAGCATACGAAGAGTAGCTATAAATTCAGCTAAAAAGTAGCATGAGTTCTCAAAACACACCCAGTATACCATGGGGTACTTTTCTGTAAAACACCTGCCCAACAAAAACTTGTAGCAACCAGTCAACCTACAATTATAACTGCAATATTTCTGCATATCTGTCCCATGTCCCTTGTTCAGGACCTGTGTCTGGGACCCAGCTGGATCTATGGCCAGATCAAAGTGTGGAGGATGCTGCAATAGTTGCATCTCCAATGGAGATGGAATTTCTCACAAAAGTCATGTTTACTGATGTAATTTATAATAAATCAATAGTTATCCTGCAGGCATTTTGAGGAAGTAAATTACTCTGATGACTTTATGTTCCTGAAATTACCTTTCTCATCTCAAATAAATATATATCCTTTTATATACTTAACCAGTACTTTTAATTATATTTGTTACATATTATTACATTCAAGGCCCTGACTGTTGAATGAAATCCATATTTTCCTTTCTGAACAGCAGTTTACACATGAATGTATTTATGTTTAGTTCTAGTTGTCCTGAAATTCTAGTAAATGCATCATGAAGTTAATAATATTAATATTATTAATATAATAGGAATTAATATAATTAATCAGGGTGTTTTCTTGATCATTTATACAATATTTAAAGGTATCTTTGAGGTATCTTTGCCAATATTGTCAGCAATTCCCTATTCAGTAATCCTTAAATTGCAAAAGGATCATAAAGGCACTAGCAGAGAAATGAATGGTCTCACAAAAGGCACTGTACAGAAAAAAAATCTACTTGCAACTCCAAATCTCTTGAGGGTTGTCCATTCAAACACCAAAAGTCCAAACACTCAAAAGCTGATGCTAATATCTACATTCAGAATGCTAAGCAAGAGAATAATACTCTTTTCCTATTCTTTTACTTGCACAGATATTTTGTGAATATAAACCAGTTTTCCAATTTTTGCACATGTATGTTTTAGCATTATTTTTAAAACAAAATGGAAAGTAAAAATAACCTTTCCTACATTATGCAGCAAATGTAGGCAGACCTTTATCTTCAGCATGACTCCATAACTGAAGCTGTCCACTTGTGTCCCTACAAAGACCTTTTTGCACAGTCAGCTTAAATTAATAAAGACATATGATGCATTAAGCCATGCACATTACATTGAACAGCGGTTCAGGCTTGAAAGTGCCTAATGTTGAAGAAAGTTTCCCACCAGCTGTTTTTGTGTTGTTTTGTGCTCCCATTTGAACTATTACATAATGTGTTGAGATGAAAAATTGGCATATAGAGGTAAAACAGTTTTGTTTTCTATTTGTTTTCTAGACCTTTAGAACAAATAGAGAAAAAAAAGAAAGGTATAGGAAATGACATCATAGACCATCACTTTCAGGAAGTATTCTTAAAATATGAAGACATATCTTCATCATGTCGGAGTCATAATTTATGACAGATCGAAATCAACATTCTTCTGCCTGAATTATCATGGTCTAAAGACATTATGTACACCGACTTACTGTAACACAGGAAAAGGAGAGAAATAAAAATGATAACTGATATGTTGCACACCATATTTTACTCAAAGAACATCCAGTGAATGATTCGAAGCATGTACAATATTGAATCAGATAAAATAAATGAATGTGCATGCACACACATGAAAGATTTATTGCAATAGCACTAATGTTTTGTCCATCATATACTTGTGCACACAGAAATGCAATCTACTCTGAGATGGAAAAAGAAAATACAACAATTAGCAGGCATGGCTAGTGCCCCAATGATTAGAATCTCACTGAGTTACTAAAGAAATGGGCTGCAGTACCACCAGCTGGTTTGTAAAAGCTTTGCTGCTACTTAGGAAAAGGCAGAGGTAAAACCATAAAAGATGAAAACAAAACCTTCAGTGGGCATTACTTGAGCCTTTCATTGGGAAGACACAAGAGATTTCATTTCAGCCTTTGGTCATTGCAATGGGACTTCACCACCATATACTTTCATCACTGTAATGTCCACGGGAGTCATATTGCATTCAGAATGAAAACCAAATCTATTTTTGATAAGAGGTAGGTCCAAGAGCTGGAACCATTAGTTAGTAGAAAGGCCCAAGAGGATGGAACTGCCATGACAAATTAACCTTATCATGAGGCAAGTGAAAAAACTTATCCTTAATGCTGCCTAATCTTAGCATATATGTGTTTTGCCTAGAGATGATTCTGGGCTCACTCTTAGGGTTTTTTAGTGCACATGCATAACACTGGCTTTTGAGACAGAGAGATGCAGAAAAGTTATCCAGAATTTACAATGGGGTTTAAATTTATCACAAAGCAACTTTAATGGGACTCTTGGCACTGGTTATCCCTCTGGTAAAATACCAGCCACAGGAAAGATGAATTTGCTGCCCATTCATACTCACCTAAGCATAGATTTTAAGGTGAAAAAAAACCCAGTGATTCAATTTCTCTTCCACACAGGTAAGAGGTCCAAATGATCTGCACGGTCCATGTTCGTGTGTAAGTGGTACCGATTTTCAGTATAGCTAAAAGTTAACACTGGATGAAAGTTTGCATCCAGAATCAATGGAGAAACACTGTCCAAGTAGCCATTATCTGTAGCCTCATTTCCACAGAGTTATAATTTGTTTCAAATCTTTGAATACTGATAAGTGTGAGAACACCCAGAGTCAGGCAGAGTGAGATGAGACTCTTTCAAAAAAAGAGGTCAGAAATTCTTCAACATCAATTTCCATGTGCTCAACACCCTCTTTTCTATTTTCATGCACCAGGCAGGCAGGCACTTTTACTGGTAACACATCCACACAGGTTTCCTTGGCATCCCTCAAATCCTCACAGCGCTATTATATGTGAATGCTGCAATTTTCCATCAATGGAGAAACTACTCTGTTTCCACTCCCTGTAATTTTACACCTTCAGAAGACACTTCTGTTGACTGACAGACATCACCTTCTTCTTCCTGTTGCTGCACTGGGATTGGAAGCCTGTGCCTCATAACAGTTAATATTCCTGACTTTCTTTCTTATACAATTAAAGAGAAGTCACATGGAAGAACAAGTTTGTGCAAGGCAGGTCAGGTTTTAAAATACAAAGTCCCAGGAAAGACGAATATGGAGAAGTACTTCAGCATCTTAGTTTAAATTCAGCCCTGTAAAAGCTCACATGAAATATTCATACTTTAATGTCCACAAAGTAGTTTAATCTGATCTGCAGAATCACAACACTGGCAGTATAATATGTCCCATGGCCATACAAAATGCTGAAGTGAGCAGAATACGCCCATATTCGGCGGCCAGAAAAATTCTGACCTGCAGGCTCTGGTACAAAGCACTCACTAAACACCCTGTAAAGCTATTTAATATATGTGCCCTCTGGAAATGCTGAAGGCCTTTCTCCTTAGGTGTCTGTCTCTGATCCTAGCAACGGACACTGTTTCTTTGTTCAGTGACCTTATGAATAGAAGTACTAAGAGCCAGATAAATTGCTAGCAGCATCACAGTCATTAGTGAAGGCCAGTGATCCTCCAAATTTCATCCTAAACTCAATTATGTGGAGAAATCTATCTACAGAACTTACGGGTTCCTCAAAACACTTCATCTGTCATCACCCCATTGAACCAACACTATTTATTTGCTTTCTAAAGGAAAGCTAATTGATTTATCTGTTACTTGGAATAACACCACGATAAATAAATTATCACTTAAACACAATGGATTACTAACATTTCCCTTTCTAATTATATTTGTGACATATTACCATGTCTTCCTTCTTTTAAAAGCTTGCATATGTTTTCCTTATCCCTATAATCTAATCTAAGGTGCAAAATCTGGACTTGTGCCAGTGAACCCCTTTGTTAATATACTGCTGCACTACCAGAGTCCATCTGGAGTTACTGTTCTGCTTGATGTCACACGGCAGATCCTACCTGCATGGAAGATGAAAGGACATTCAAGGCACGTATCAAGGGATGACAGTTTTCTTTGTGATGAACCACAGAGTCACAGCTTGTTAAGTAAGACTGTGACAGTGATAAAAGACAAAGCCATCATTTTATAGCAGAATATGGCCTATCGGTACATGACAAGCCATACTATCTCTGCTCACACATGCTGACATCTCATAATGCATTCTCCCAAGTGCCGGACAGAAATAGTCCCTGAAGACAGCACCACTAGAGAGTAATAGCATACTGCTTATCTGGGAGCAAATGAATGGAAAAAACCTGAAGTGTGCAATGTGTCCCTACAAAAATCACAGATAAAGTGAGCTTTCAGCTGAAAGAATTTTCTAATTTCATTAGAAGTTCAATTGCTTCCGAATCAAACAATAAGACAGTTATATTATCTTCACTGACAACAACTTAGTTCCCTTTCACTATGATTTTTTTCAAATTTTGAAAGTAAATTTACAAAAATCTGTTGGGAGACTTCCTTTTTGAGAGCTGTGCATCCATACTGTTCATACAGTCTTGCACTGTACTTAACATTCTTCACACTCGACATCTTCCCAGCCTGTCCAAATATCACTAGCTGGTGCTTACAGGCACCCAAGCTGCCCTGCAGGGTGAAATCCCATGGGAATGTAGGTTATGGTGAGAGGCTAACAGCCAGACACCTCCCAGAGCAGGCAGCATAGAGGGACACGGAGGGGACACTGTCAGCAGAGGTGGCAGGAAGGAAATAGAGACTGCTACCTTGCTGGAGGGAATGGGAAGACTTAGTGGCTTCCTGGAGAGAAAAAAATCCTGAAAGGAGCATCAAGAAGGAAAATATTTAGCTTGAAAGACTAGGGAAATATGCAAAAGGCTACCAGCCAGCAAGGGAATATAAGGAAAAGTCAGGCTCTTCTCTTGGTTTTAGCCCAAGCCTTTAGATAGCCCCCACACAAAACTTTTCATGATATATTGATGTTGCTTTTGGAAGCAATTGCAATCCACCTGGATGGAAGAAACAGAAATATCTATCTTCTCTAGTGATTCCTATGAAACCTCTATCTCCCTACAGCAACTCTCCTGCAAGTGCAGCTTATGGGGAGGGACAAGGAACAGCAGTGCAATAAAAACATAAAGTGATGTTCACAGAGATAACCCTGTGTGACTGCAAAATTAGTGGTGATGTGATGATGTAAGGGCTGTTTATCAGCAAGAAGCTGTCAGTGTGGCTAACAGGGGCTTTCAGGGTGAGCATTAATCACATGGGCTTAACTGAGAAGTTCTCCTGGTGCTGCTGTACATTAGAGATGCATTGGCTGCATTGGCTGGGGATTGTAAGTCTTCAAGTGGAAAGCTGTCTGCCACTCTCCTCTCGAGATGCATAGTGCCTTCTGCAGTCCTTCCTGCAGCCATCCTCTCACAGAAGCTGTCCCTCTGGCACAGTCTAGAATCCTGCTCTCACTTGCCCTGTAACTCACCCACAAATACCTGCAAATTTCACTGGTTAATCACCTGCAAAATTGTCCCCTGTGACACCTGTAAAATATTAGTCACAAAAGTGAAGTAGCCCATTTGAGTGGTGCCTGCCATACTGATCAGCATTTACTGTTTGCTTGTGCCCTTCCCATCTGTTGACTGAATGGCACTTATCTTCACACATAAATATTAAATTCTTTGGTATAGTTGTAATACAGTAAGTACAATAAATAGCAGTAATGTTAACTACTGTATTTAATAGTGAAACTCTTGATACCATTTATATTGCTATAACTATTGCCTAGTTAGTCCAGCATTTCTGATTTGTGTCACGACTTTTGTTATATAGATAAATTGACTTTTGGTTTTCAGTAGTTGTTGTCAAGATCAAATAGATACTTTTTAAATTTCCCCTCTTCTTGATTCTGGACTTTTAAATCTATATAGACACTCAGGTCCCAGTACCTTTATCTCCATTTCTATATTTAGAGTACCTTCCTCACTTATCCTTCTTCCATTCTCATTTTCATGTCTTCCTTTTATGGTGATTCTCAGATCTGAAACTGCTCTCTCACTCCACTTATGTTGTTTTGCAGGAAGCCCTCTGTGCTAGATGGAACAGAAAAATCCAATTCAAAGACAAATATTTCAGAATTAAACCCAGAAAATATTTCAGGCACTACATCTGATATTTGACTGTCACAGACTCATTAAGTAGGAGGCTGGAGGGGATCTTAAGGATAAACTGGCCCAACCTTTCTTGGTAAAAGCTTAGCCAAGACAAGATGGCTCTGCACTCTGTTCAGCTGAATCTTAGAAGTGTCCAGTGCTGGAAAAGGTGGCCAGTGTTGGGGAAGAACCAATATTTGAGCAATTACAGAGCATGTATACATGACCACATTGTGGTACATAGAACTGTCTGGATAACAGATTAGAAAGATCCCATAATACAGTGCTTTTGGAGAGGGAGTCCCCCCATCTGCCAGGCCTCAGCTAATCAATCCTGTGTCTCGGCTTCATATGAGCCGGCAGATTGTTTCCCTTTCCACACCAACCACCACTCACAACTTCTTGTCTCCACTCCTTCACTGGTGCAGTACAGACAGCCATAGTTATTCTGAGGCAGGTCTCCATCCTGTGTAGTCTTAGGCATGCATTTACCTGGCTAAAAAGTATATAAAATGTCTTATCTCTTCTAATTTTACTGTGGTCGTGTGTTTGAAAGCTCTTAATCCTGAAGTGGTGGGATTATGTGACAGTTCCAGTTTTCATTTGAAGAAAAACTCTTTAAAATTTAAAGAAGTATGTTCAAAAAATCCGAATTCATAGAGAGAGGAAATCACCTTTTCTTGTTTGTAACTTTTTCCTGATTTTTCAGTCATTCTAACAATTTTGGCATATTCTGTTCTAGATCATTTGCAATTGGAATTAGCTATGCTAAAACACTTCATTGTGAAGACTAAATTTGTAATTTGTAAACTCATGACAAAGATCACACTTTTTTACACATTCTGACATATGCATAAATTAAAAAAGTCTATCAACATTAAATTCTAAATAAATGTTATAACTTCTTCTGTTTTCTTCTAGCGAAGCCATCACACAATTTTTAAATTGGAAAAGACAAGCTGTTTTATGAAGTCAATCATCATTTCACCTGAAAAAAGGCTATTTTTAGAAATTCATAAAACACAGCTAGCTTTTTGCTAGAGTTTTTAAGCTTTATGTACATTGTGGTCCCAACTAAAGTGCCAAAATGCCACAAAGAAAGATTATTTCCTAAATACTTTCAGCTTAGTGAGAGACTGAAAGTGCTGAAAATTTTATAAAAAGAGAAGCCATAATGAGAATTACCACTCAGCTTTTTGATCAAAAAGGCTGATTAAGCACTGGAGGTTTTGGGAAGGTTTTCAAGCAGAATTGATGCCATAAATAATCAGAATTTTGCTGATCAATTTGGTAAACTTACTGAATATTGTCTTACATGTGATCATTTTTAATATTCAGGTGGGCCTCATATATATTTTAAAAGAGATAGCCTAAAGCCTAAACCTACCTAAACCTGACCACTGCTATTGGGTAAATATGAAAATACAGAGAATGTGTATGTTGATGACTGAATCTTGCCATTGTTCAGGTTAGCTCTTCATTTTTTATCTTATTAAGAAGCTCCTAGAATTACACAGGAGAGTGCCAACAATTTGAGATATTTTCCACGCAGGTCAGGCTCTATCTGTAGCTCTTGGGGGGGGGCAGAGGCTGCCAGAGTGGTCAGGCTTCACTCCATCTGAAGGCATCTGCATCCTAGGCCAGGTTGCAAAGAAGCAACCTGTAATACCAGAACATTTCCTCTAGGGAGCCATGGGATGGAAGAAAAGCACATACTAGAAGGAGTGGAGGGCCAGGGTTAGATGTCAAATGACCAAAATGTCCCAATTTTCTGTTGTTTCTCTGTACAAATTGTTTTAGGTTCGCTGATGTCTTGAAGCAGGAGCAATAATGAATGTCAGAAAGACTTTCTTCATGTCTCAGGAGCACCGACTGGAATATATTTGAGATGTTTGGTCATTCCTTTACCTTGGCCCTGATCATAGATGAATATTCAAAACTGCACATGAGGGGGTTTTCATGCAGCAACTCTGATCAGAGTTTTTGGATCTGCAATGCACAAGTTACTCATGTAAGGCATGCAATGCACAGTGAATATGAGATAACCTCCTCCTTGTCAAAGATAAGGTGTGAACTCACTGATGCTTTTCGGAAGTGGAGTAAATTACTTCACACATTGCTGGCTAAGAGAATTTGCAAAAGGAGCTAGTGTGGAGTAGTTTATGAGCTTGAATTCACACTCCAATTTTTTTTTCTTTATGGTAACTTTTAACGCAGAGAAGCATTCAGTCATCTTAATTCTGAGAGCCTCAGTTCAAAAATTTTAATGTAAAGAAGCATTCAGTCATCTTAATTCTGAGAGTCTTAGTGACCAGAGTCTTAAAAAACTGCTGTGTAATATTCTTGTGTTTTTTTCTAAAATGCCAATTCTCCATAAGCTGAATTACACTCTTTTCAGTTTGTTCTGATTTCAAGGGTAATGGTATGAGATATTTTTCTTGAAAAATATATGTCGTGTTAACATGGGCTATTCAAATATGTTACATACAGCTGAAGTATGAAGAAATTCTAGGAAATTAGTATACAAATTAGCATATTTATAGTACTGGAGGTCTTATGTAACTTGTAGTTTAGGTCTTGCATCTTCCCTGGCATCTTCCCTTGCTTAATAAGTTCAAAACCAAGAGAATCCTCCCTCTTGTAAAGCTGGAACTTCTGAATCAGGACCTCTTTGGCACATGAAGAAGAACCCAGCAAGAGAAGCACCTCCCACCAAATCCTGCTGTCATTCCAGATGCACAAAGACTTTTAAAAGCAAGAATCTTGCTCAGGGCTTTATGCAGTCTGGTTTTGATACTCTCCAAGGATGGAAACTGCACAAAATCATCTCCAAAGGAGCAGGCTTTTCGCCATATTTTTAATTGCTTTGTTCAAATTCACACTTCATTTAAAGTGCTCATGGAGGTGGAGTGCTAGTGAACTTGTCAACCTTTTTGAAATGTGCTGAATCACAGGAAAAGTGAGGATGCTTGCTTATAGAAGATATCCTGAGCTAGAAAGCTTGAGTAATAGTAAATGAAGTAAAACCAGATTCTTTCAGAGTCGTCACAGGATCAACATCATAATTTTCCACAAGGTCCTAATACAAAGCATTTTATGCAAAATTCTGGCATTTCAACCTAGTAATAACCTACCTGTAAAAACTAATTGCTATGACCCCAGACTCTGGTTAAAGATAAAAGGTCAGTCAAGTCTGTAGATTTCAGTGACTGTAAGCAGAAAATGAGAAACAAAAACCAGTAAAAAATAATACCTTGAATTGCCTTCTTTCAATTTCAGTGCTCTATTAGACTGCTTTAGGTATTACTTCATTTAAATATCCCATACAGCAAAATTTTAGGTGCTTAACTGAATATTGATCAACCAGTATTCTTCTTAAAAAACATTCTTTGCAAGTTCAGCTTTGTTACTTGATACCTGATTTTCCAAAATTCTGAGCACCTGCAGCTCCCAATGACTTCATTTTCACAGTAACCACAGTTACCCAGGAATTCAGTTCAGAGCACACTTGTACTCACGTGGCATAGCCCCAGTTTTCAGTGGAAAACTATGCATTTTGAAGACTAGGGCATTTTTTATTTTGCTACACCTTCAAATAAGAAGTGTCTATTTTTCCACAGCAGATGCTGGAGCCCTGTCCTTTTAAGCTGCCAAAATCCCAGATTCTGTTTCCAAGCTCATCTATTTAAAGAGCAAGAATTGTCATGCTGGAAAGTACCTTAAAAATAGGGGTCTTGTGCAGGGCCTAGACCCAGCTCCCTACTTATTCCATTCTGTATGCCAATGGCAAGGAAAAATAAATTATGAACAGATGCTTGCTTCTGCCCTGCTCTGGATTCTGGCCAGACAGACTATTTGAAAAGGTGTAATACAAGCAGCTGCTGCTTTCTAAAGGTACAGATATTTATTCACAGGAACAAGAGAACTGAGATGAAAAAGGTAAAAGAATTAGGACTCTGAAAAGTACAATTTCTTAGAGCTGCCAACAAGGTGACACAGCTTTCCACCTCTCCATATGCAGAGGCACCTTCTATAAATCCATACTTGTGCTACATATTCTGAGGCACTTGGACAAATCAGGCTAATGCAGAGTTCCTTGTTTCAGTGACTCTGCAGAGCACAACTGGAGATCAGGAAAATAATTATTCACTGCAAAAAAAGAGTGTATATGGCATTAATCTAGATTATAAAAAGCTAACTACATCTGGGGCTAAAAAACTGTGCTATCCCAAATTCTCATTAATAGCATCCAATTACTGTCTGTGGTTATGTAACTGCTCATCTCACTATGTGGCCACTTACTGCTGGAGTCTGCTGCTGCTCAGCATAAATTGCACAGAGCACAGGGTGTAAAGGCATTAATGGCATTTACTTTGCATTTTGCAGTACAAGGATATTCAAAAATATAATCTGAAACAAAATTCCAAGTTGCAGGGAGAAGTCATTCCAAACAAATTTTTAAACCTCTTTTTTTTTTTAATTATTTCAGTTGCAGGGGGAGTGGGAATTTTGTTTGGTTGTTTTGGGATTTCAGTAGCAAAAGCATATGATTGTTATGGGGTATAAAAGAAAGTAAATGTTTTCTGTTTCAAATATGTAGTAAAAACTAGTACACTATCACATAAAACAAACCATTAATTTTAGAGGGTTTATTCCCCTGAATGCTATACAAATATTTCAGATCTCAAAGTGCACATCATTAGAATAGGGGAACTTTTACTGAGCAGTCTGACCAAATAAAATGTCAATGAGCCTCTACTGATAAGAACAAGCTGAGATAAAGTGGACAGAAAGATCTGTGAGTCAGTAAATACAGCAAACAACAATCATAGCAGGTCAGGCAATTATCACAAAAAGAAAAAACACCGATAAGTCCAGCAAATAAAAACTGATCCCCTCATAAACCACGAACATCAGAGAGAATGACAGCAGACTAAAGCTGGGGCTCACAGGACATTAACCTTTCTGAATGCAGGGCTGACTATTGCTTTGGAACCAAATCCAACAACCAATCTGTTTGTACAGCAAATTACCTATTTCCTTTGTAGAAGGGAAAACAGAGTGTTTGAGTACCAAGGAAACAAAATCAATGAGCCAAAACATGAGGGAACAATTGCAAATTGAAACAATGAACAAAAGAGTTATGAAAGATAAAAGCCTAAGACTGAAGCAGCAGAGAAAAAAAAGAATAGGCTGCAATGATTTCTGAGAGGATGTTTTTTCATTTTCTTCATGGTTAATGGCAAGATTTCATTGACCTCTGCTGAAGTCAGATCAGGATTCTTAACATGAGAACAAAAATGGCTGAGAAAGGACAAAAAGCAAAACAAGTAGTGAAAGGATTCAGTGTGAAAAAAAATCTAATAAATACTAATTCTTCCCCCATTATAAGCATAATTTATGCCTCTGCTGGAATAGAAATTTTAATTTTCTGCTATCTACTAAAAAATAATAATTTAGCAAGAAGTCACCACAGGGGATTTTTGCCGTAAAGAACAAAACCTTCAAAAACTCATTCTCACAATAATAACATTTCTTAATCTTCAGCATATTATCTGGGGTCTGAAAGTACACAGCTGACCCTCAGCTCCTGCAAAATTCCCTTTCCAGAATGTAGTGCATAAGGTATTCCTAAGAAAATTGATATCATACTGTAATGGTGGTATCTGCTGGTATTGAGCTTAATTTCTGAAATTTTCTACGTGAGCAAAAAATGCCTCCTGCTTATATAAATGAGCATATATCATGAGTTACAATATGAGTTGACAGATATAATCACGAGTTGACAGATAGTCAGACTTATTTCTGGAAATAACCCAGACATCCTATTTTATTCAAGATTTTTTTCAAGATATTTTTTTAACTAGCCCCGACAAGTTTTCTGGGATAAACACAGTATTGTAAAATCAGAATTCAGCCTTGTAAGTTAGCTAATATTCTGCTCTATCCAGCAGAGCCCCAGTGCTTAAGTCTAAGATCCTATTCAATACATTTCTTTCAAAACATGTTAGCTTAGCAAGGATCTATGTTATAAGCAGTATTAATCATGTGTTTGCAAATAACAGCTTTTATCAACATTGATTATTTTCTTGATAGAATTGCAAAATCAATAGGCAAAAGTTAGACAGTAGATGCAATATATTTAAATTTATAATTATTTACATTTAAATTTTAAAATTAAACTTT
Organism: Zonotrichia albicollis; assembly: GCF_047830755.1. Classification (NCBI taxonomy): domain Eukaryota; kingdom Metazoa; phylum Chordata; class Aves; order Passeriformes; family Passerellidae; genus Zonotrichia; species Zonotrichia albicollis. The sequence continues at coordinate 29,516,480 of NC_133828.1, forward strand.
AAAGAGTGGCTTGCATGAAAGGATTTTGACAGATTAAAATCAGAACTGAGGGGTATCAATATGTGTAAATGCATCAGAATAGAGCAAGAGGCTAGCTAGAAAGAGGAATCAATAGTAAAACATTTATGGTGAAATTAAAAAATGTAAAGATCATAACTTCAAGAAAAATAGTTACATATATACACATACATAAGAAAAGGCAGAAAACCTTGAGGACAGACATTTTTGACAAGCCTGCATAACGATGCAAACATAAATATTTGGTCTAATATAAGGACAAATTAAATGGGTGTGTGTTGCTCAATTTCTCAAGCAATGTTAAAACTCAATACTAGATAGATGTACAAAACAAGAACTGGGCCAGAAAAAGATCTATACCATGAACAAAGACTCAAAAAGAAATAACAAATATGTAACAGAAATGATCAGGGAAAGAAATAAATGCAGAGAAGAAATTAAAAAGAAAAGAACAAGATGCTTCTCATATGAATTTTCCCCCAGCATTACAGATAAGTTCTTAAAATCTGAGATATTTCCAGAGGAAAAGTAAAATAAGTATGGGTAAGGAGACAGACTAACGTGAGTGTAGAGACTGACCACATGGGTATCAAATGTACATTTTGAATACCAGAAACTAATAATGGACCCCCACATCCAATACTACATCCCTTAACTTCTGCACTTAATCAGGTCAGGATGATTTGTAGGTGCTTCATCTGAAACACTGTGGGCTACAGCACAGCAGAGCCTTGGTGGCCAGAGACCCTGGCACTCCCTGCCATGGGGCCAGCACAGGGGCAACCAAAGGGTTTTTTCTCAAAAATGCACCTGAAGGCACGAAGAGTGATGAAAGCACTTTCCTTTGAGACAGAGTCTGTGTGTTTAATGCTTTCTGTGGAAGAAACTGAACTCAGACCCTAATTTTTGAGCTGGTGAACCCTAGAATAGGATAGAAAAGGAGAACAGCACTGTCATTTTCTCCATTAACTTAAAGAAAGGGAAACTGCAGAAAAATGCAGCATGTTTCTGATGATATGCTTTTGGCACACTGCAAAGGAACTTCTTAGGTTAAGTCTCAGAGTCAATTAAAGTGGAGGAATGTCTGCTTCTGGGGTTCCAGCCATATTTAGAAGGAAAATAAGTAATAAGATGGCTACATAGACATCATCTGCTTTGAGCATCTACAGAAGCACAAGCCTATGTGCTTAGGGATTTTAAGGCAGAACAGGGAGCTCCTTCTTGAATTTAGGCTCCTCAAACGTTAAATAGTGACTGAACTGATTTAGATAATTTGTATCTACTCAGCTGTTGTCTTAGGTGCCTAAATCCTTTCCTGGAACTGGACCAGGAGAGAGCACACCATTGTGCTATTAAGTGCTCCACTTTTACAGAAAATCAATGCCAATCTACCATATTTTCATTTAGAAGATCCTCCCCCAGCATTTGTATAGCTTGCCATTATACAACTAATTGGACACATTATAAATGCTTAAAGATATTGGAGGCCCTTAACAAGGAGGAAAACACAATTATTTTGTTTTGTAGAAGAGTATGAAAATCAGAAGAAAATTCATGTATGTAGGAACTACTGAGAAATTCTTGTATTCAGATGAGGAACTACTATGGACTTATAAAAATAGCAGGAACTTCTTCATTTCTGTTATTTTAAAAGTGAATAAACATATCACTAATAAGTAGAAGGAACATTATATTGCTAAGCAGCTGATGTTTGGTGTCATCTCTTCCTCTTAATGATGTGACCTGATGGAATTAGCTCTCTTTTCCATTTTGAATATGTGATTTTTAAGCAATTAGTGATTATCAGAGAAACCTATGGGAACATGACCTGTCATGGGGCTGCAATTTTCTTGCCAATAATTTCACAATTATCAGGTTTTACTCATTTAGTCCAGGATGGTAAATCCCTGCCTGGGACTTTGTGAAGATAATATTTTTCTCAGAAGTAAATAAAGTAATGAACATAGAACTAGGTGAGGTAACACTTTTCGTAAAAGTGATAAAGCCACAAAATCAATAGCACAAATGCTTTAAAAGTGAATATCCATTATCCTCTCCCAAGATCCAAGGGAGAGGAACACTTTGGGAACATTTTATGATACAGAAGGTTGACCAACAAGTACAAAACTCTGAGCACTGATCTTTGCTCAGAAGGTAAGGATCAGAGCCACACCTCATGAAAAGCAAATCATTGAATTCTGGTCCACTGTGGAGTCTCATCTTCCTTATTCTCTGTAAGATTGCGTTGGCCCCAAAAAGCCAACCATTGCTGGAGTGCATCCAAAGCAGCATGGGCAGTAGGATACGGGAAATGATTCTGCCCCTCTGATCTACTCTGGTGAGACCCCACCTGTATCATTGCATCCAGCTCTGGGGTCCCCAACATAAATACACAGAACTGTTGTATTTATTACAGCAGTTAATATTATGTATTACTGTTGGAGCAAGTCCAGAGGAGGTCATGATGATGAGCAGGGCTCTAGAATGCCTCTCCTGTGCAGACAGGCTGAGAAAGTTGGGATATTTCAGCCTGGAGAAGAGAAAGCTCTGGACAGATCTCATTCACCTTCCAATACCTGGAGAGAGCCTACAAGAAAGATGGAGAGGGACTTTCTATACTTCTATGGTTCTATGAAAAAAAAGGACAGAAAAATTATCATGCGAATAGAGAAAGTCACTGACCTCTGGAGATACGTAATCTTTCCTTCAGGTAACTTCTTTGATTAAGGGAGTTATCCACTGGCCAGTTTTTCCAGCAAAGCACACAACTTTTCAAAAAATTTATTAATATATTTCAGTACAAATAGTAAAAATAAAAAAAAAAAAATTAAACCCACATAATTGGCAGTCATTATACACAAACTTGGATAAGCTATTTCACCCAAAATATACTCCCTAACAAATAATACTAAAAAAACCCAACAAAACCAAACCAGTTTTAGAAGTTATTCCTGTTATTAACATTTTTTCCAATTGACCTCTTTTTTCTACATTTTCTTCAACACACTACCTATAAAATTTTTATTTATTAAAGCATTACCTTTTTACTGAAATACATAGATTTTTATAAAATGAAAAATGTGAAATCTATATTGATAAAATATAAAATGGAAATAAAAATAGGAAATGGGTCAATCTTGAATTCTGTTAAATGGAAAGAGTTTTAAAATTTCAGAACATCACATGCATTTTGACAGTAAATATAAACGTATCAGTAGTGAAAAATTCACTGTATAGACTTCCAAGATTAGCAAACAAAAGAAACAATAACCTTTTTTCCTCTTAATTTCTTTTTTTTTAAGCCAAACTTACCTTTTCTTGCATCCTAAGTAGTTTTGAATCCTTACAGATGCCGTAGTCAGTTAGCATTTAAGTTGTAGAGTGCACTGTAAATCTGATAATAAATTATTTAAAGGAAAATTGCTTCCATTTACAGGAGATCTTAGGAATCTGGTGAATATAAACCTACACAGGAGCATTTTAAAGTCTCTATTCATTCACAGCAAAGGCTTTTGTGTTGAAATGTTGATTCTCTGTTCATCTATATCTATTCTATTAATGGTTTACTAAGCAGTGTAAAGGAAGGTATTTCCTTTCTTAGAGACCACTCAAACACATCAGAATAACTTCCTGAAAGCAATACACTTTTGCTTTCAAACAGGCAATATTTCCCTTAAAAGCTACTTTAATAATTTTCCTATTAATTACCAAGCTTTTAGGAAGAAATATTCAAAAAATCTCCAGGGTTCACACAGCCTTTTTAACAAGGATACCTGGATGCCTTCTTATTTTTAAATACTTCTGTTTTACTACGAGGAAATAGAGCCTCATAGAAACATAAGTGGCTTTTGGATTCATTGGCTGCAGACTGCCAAGTGCACTTCTGTCAAATCCAACCAACATCTTAAAAGGCCAGGAAAAATCTGCAATGCAAGTGTGAGGATGCACAGCAACACAGCCCCTCTCCCCACATTCTGCATTGTGTGTTTTGTTGGTAAACTTTAGGTATGAGGGGCTGCATCTTCTTCATCCATGCCACACCATCTTTCTCCTTCTCAAGGCAGTGGTTATCCTAAGCAGTGTCCTGCTCCACAGAGGCAGAACTTTTGACACAAAGGTGACAGGCACAACTCTTAGTAAACACAGTAAACAAGTTACCATATAAAGGAATTAACTCAGCCTGTTTCTTGTATTCATAACACTTCTTTATCAGTAATAACAGGAGGAGGATTGAGATCTGTGCCTAGAGTGTTGCTTTCTGTTCTGCCATGCTATTCAGAAATAGCAATTTCCCAACAAAATATAAGATGGCAAAGTCCTGGTAGAGCTAACTTTATATTTTCCCTCCTTCATTCTTAAAATACAAGAAAATACAGCAAGCTTCTTATGAACTATCAGAACATGCATGGCTACAGAACCTCTGCTCAGGTGCTTCTGTGCTCAGAGGCCCAGGGCAGTTGGAGTTAGAACAGTTCCAGGCAATGAAAGCATAAACTTCCACCAGGAGAACAATTTATGTCCTCTAGAGGACTGTTGTCATCAAAAGCACATCACACATTCAACTTCATTGCTGGATAAATGTGATTTCTAATCAGTTTTGCATGCATTGCACAAATATACATGAACTCTAGCAAATCTTAGGGCTTTCTGTTCACTTAATCGTCACACATCTCATAACATATATTATTCTGCCTAAAACATACATTATTTGAACTAATGCCCTATGGAGAAAGAGTCAGTCACAGACTTCTTTAGATTAAAACTCAAATATTTGTGGTTTACACCTGCATGCATGTTTTTATTTTTGTTTTCAAGGCTACAAGTGTTTAATTCAATGTTAGTGATAACCAAGACCACTGAATTATTCCTTATTATCTGTAAGAACTAGTCAAATAAAAAAGTCCATTACTACAATCAGTAATTATATCCTACATCAATCACCAAGCAAACTACTCAACATTTGTCCCTGTTCCATAAATTTTCTGTACATAATAGTCACCAAACCAAAAAAGAATCAAGATCTGTTTCTGAAAACCTCAGATAAATTATCAGTAAATATTTGTTTTATTAACCAACTCTTTTACCTGCCATGTCTCCCAGCAGATGTTAAGTATTCCCCTAACTCATTTCCTAAGTAAATTAATATCTGGTTACACACTTTTTTTGTGTGTGCGCCACAGTAATATGATTTTAACCTCACTTTCTTACCGGTGGCCAGGTACCAGTTGAGAGTGAATGATGTCCAGTCACAAGTCTTTACTGTCATCCAAATAAAGTTTCTCCAACCATGACCAAAGTATATTTTTTTTCTTTCCTTAGTTCTCTTCCAGCTTCATTCAGATTAAAAATACTGCTGTACATATGCCTTGTACAATAAAAAAAAAAAAAAAAAACAACCAGAAAATGCCCAATCTGTTTAATTAATTTCTGTCTGATGAATTATCTATTTTCTTTCTCAAAAGTGTTTAAATATGTTTTCTAACCAGTAGTATGGGTATCTTATATGTTGATCTTTAAATAGAATATCCTAAAATCTATTTTCAAGCCTAAGACGATCAGGGCTGGGTTGAGTTAGCTCAGGATATTTCCAACTCCTAACCTTGGCAGCATGTCTTTGCCCTATTGGAGTGCCTGTACAGGCAGAAAGACTTCATCATTTGCCATAAATACATAGGTATTTTTATTCCTTCTAAAAGAATATGAAACCTTCTTTTTTAAGTAATTGGTGGAAGAAACAAGTGTTTCTAGTTTCAACACTTACCCTAAGCAGCTACAGCAACTCAGGGACTCAGAGAAACAGGAGGACAGGTGATGACATTTCCTGTTCTTGAAGTGCAGCATAGGGGACCCTCTGTTGGGCTGGTAATAGCAGGGTTCCCCCAGTGCTTTACTCAGATTTCTTAAGTAGCATCATTATTTTAAGCGTACATAATTTGGGTTCCTGCTAAAAGAGAAAGTTTTGCCCTCTACCAATTCTTTTTCTAGGTTGATTTCAACCTGAGCTGTGAGTACATGAACACTTGCTCTGGCATACGGGAGTAGGCGGCACAGGAGCAAAACAAGAAGACAGAGATGGGAAAGGGTGGACTTTTTGGAAACATATATACTTAGTGCCAGCTTCTGAAGCTGTGATGTTAAAATCAGCACCCTAATACAGCAGAATCCTCTCTCTTAAAACTACTAGATAAGATGTCAACTAACTCAATAACTGAGATTTGTTTAGCTATCACAATAAAGAAATATTTCTGCTGATTTATGAAGAATGAGGCACTTGAGTCCTGTTAGATAATTCCAAAATCTGATGGCCATGCAAAAAGTCTAAACTTGTTTTGCCTTAATAAAAAACTGGATATTATGATGGGACTATTCTAATGATCTAAGTGGAATCACTTATAGAATCATATAATCATTAAGACTGAAAATACCTGTAAGGTTTTTGATACCAAACAACATGGAAACTGCTGTGTTTCAGTGTCAATACAGTCATAGATTTCTATCTTCTGATGCTTTATATAGGGGGTGTATTCTTATGTATTTTAGTCCACCAACTTGTTTTCGTGTCTTTCTTAAGGTCAATATGAACTTTCATGTGGTCATATTTCCCAAGTTTTATTTTTCAATAAAAATTAAAGAATTTAGGCAGGTATCTGAATAACACAAAATGGTACAGCTCTGACTTGATGAAATCAGCACATTACTGATTTTTTATTCCAGAGACAGATGCACTTTATAAAAATATTCTTTAAATATCCTGTGACACTTAGGGATTTAACATTGAAAGAAATAGATTTTCCATCAAATTGAGGGGCCACAGAAGTGGATAATGCATAATGCTTATAACCCCTTCATATCCTTAATTGGTTACAATTTTCAATTTCTGTTTTTATTCTCGCATGTTTCAGTGATATCTGACACAACTGAATAACAGTGAATTGCTCAGAACTTATGCCAAGCAGATACAAAATGTCATTAATTTGCTTACCTGACTAGGTATAAGAGGTTCATTCTGGCAATTTTTATTCTTGTTTTTCCCCATAGTCTTTGCATGTATCCAGGGAATTACCACTTTGTTAATTTTTATCCATTGTTGCTACGCTTCCTCTGTGTGAAACAGTCAAATTGCACAGTTTAGATTTCACTTATTCAATTGCCCCATTTTGATCAAAGTTGAAGTCTTTATTTTGCCTATATTTTTAACCTAAAGTTAGCTAATATTTAACTCTACAGGTCAGGTGAAACTTTCCTGTTTAATGTTGTCTCACTATGAAAAAGTTCATTTGATGATTAGGAACTAGACATTTATAAGCTGTGTCATATTTATAGTCCAGTTTGCAATTCACCATAGTATTTTCATAATGGTCGGCATGATTTAACTGGCAGCTCTTTGTGAGCTCATAGTTATCTAACTAAAATTGAGTATTTGGTCCATTTCTTTAAAAATAAATCATGATTGATGTCAGAGAATATTTTCATAGATGTAATGCTACTCTCTATGTAAAATGTGTAACAATACCTTTCCAAATTCTTGCCTATTTAAATACCAAATAATTTCTTTATTGAGAAATAAATTTTAGAAAAATAACTATTTTCTCATTCGCTCTATGATAATGTGAATCAAGAACCAAAGCAGTACTAACATAAAGAGAAGAAATTTGGGTCATACATAAATATACAGCAACAAGTACCTGAAAATTTAATTTATGTTCATCCAAGTAAATAGTAGAAATAACCTGGCTATCCCTATCAGTTTTCTGGAATTTTTTGCCATTGGCAGTTTACATAAAATAATAACATTAAATCTAAAATGTACACATCCTACAGAGCCACCCCCTTTTTCTTGCTGCCATTTCACAGAATCACAAAATATTCTGAGTTGGAAGGGACCCACATGGATCATTGATTTGCACTCCCTGCCCTGCCCAGCACCATTGCCAAGTGTCACACCGTGTGCCCGAGAGCATTGTCCAAACACTTCCTGAACTCAGTCAGTTTTAGGCCTCTCTCTCCTAGAAAGACACTGGGATTCTGGAGCTTGTCCATAAAAAGGCAGCAAGTTGCTCCAGAAGAGTTTAACGTTCAATATTGGGAAAATTTCTGCATTGAAGAAATTGTCAGGCATTGGAATGGGCTGGCAAGGGATGTGGTTGAGTCACCATCCCTGGAGGCATTTAAAGGACATGTGGTTGTACCACTTAGAGACATGATTTAATGGTGAACTTGGCAGGTTAACAGCTGGATTCCATGATCTTAAAGGGTTTTTTTCCAAACTAAATGATTCCATGATTTTAAGATTAATTTAAAATCAAATTCTTCACATATGCTATTTATTTATTCCTACTTCTTTCTAATGCCTTTGTTTGGTGACTGACTAAATTGGCAATAGCCTTGCTTTAAAGTGTAGATCTTAGGTACTTAATTTCAAAGTGCTAAATTATCACTGCTTGGTTTCTTTTCAGATTCCTGGGTGCGTGCCATTTAGAAATGTAAACACCCAGCAGACATGATGTAAACATGCAAAGATTTTAGTCAACACACTGGTTGGATTCCTCTCACATTAGCAAGGACAGCACAGACAACACAGACAACTATCAGCTCCAGGTGTTTAGATCTTTTAAAATCGGTAACACATATGCAGGAAAACTATGTTTCTCTTTAAATAAACATTTTCTATTAGAGATTTCTTACCCAGACTTGCATAACAGATTTATTTCCCTGGGTCATTTTCCATTTTACAGCAAATAGATTATAGACAGAACATAGCAATCTGACAGCAGCTTTTCCCTCCATCAATAGCATTTCTATTTAAAGAAGAGGATTCAAAATCAGTACTGAAGGTACATGCTCTCTTTTCGAAAGGGAGTCAGTGTACCTGTACATAATTCATCATTTCTGTTAGTTCAGTAGGGCCAAGCCTAAAAATCAAGGATAACCTGGCACTAAGTCTTTTCCTTTAAATGTCCATTGCTCTGCAGGTGAGAGTTCATATCTTCACCTAAAGCCAGCTCTATTCTCTGACCATATGTAGACCATATTCTCTGACCATATTCTCTGACCATTCCTGTAGACATTACATGTCTACAGGAATGCTGTTGGCACCAACACTGTTGGTTTAACTGGTGTCCAAGGAGAGAGTCATCCCCACTGTACCTTGAGAATACAAGGATCTTCCATTACATTCCACTTTCTTATTCTCCCACTTTGTCCTTGTGTTCTCTGATTAAAAATAAAACAAAAAAAAAAACAACTCAGTTAAACTGGTTAACAGGTATGGCCACATAGATAACAGTACGACAGCAAATTAATCAAGCATGAGCTGGTATCAAACTCAGAAAATGAAGGAAACTTTTATAAGAAAGTAAATTTTCATCCAATGAAATTGAAGAAAGAGTATATGATTCCCAAAAAGCTACCATCACACCTGGCTAATGCTATTATGCAGTTTTCTGCTGTTTCTCAGTGAGAATACAGAAACCTGCTACAGTTGCTAACTTGTGAAACGGAAGCTTTCCATAAAACACATATAAAGTGCAATAATTATCGTAAATATGCTGGAGTGCAACTCAGTTTCCCTGATAAGACTTCATAATCTGCTTCCTGACATTCTTGGCTGATTGATTAAAACAATGCATCCTTCACACTATCTCAAGAGTTAAGCTTAAATGAATAGCCTGGCAGAGCCATGATCCAGGGCCTTCAGTACCTGCCACGGGCTTTCATGGATGATTTCTGATGAACACAGCCCAGAGTAAACACACTCTTGTAGATTGCCTGTTCCTGTGATCATAATTATAGGTACACTCTCTTTCAAGGACCAACTACTGTGTAACTTGTAGATTTTTTGCTTTCATAACATATTTAGCTTGGAAGCAAATACAAATATGAAAGTGACATTGTGAGCACAGTGACGTTGAAGAGTCATGTGATTCTATGACCAAAAGTTGGCAGTATTTTCACAAAAAATACTGTCATTGAGGCAGACATCTGTATCTAATTATAGGGTTAATGGTTTGGGTTATGAAGGTAGGAGACCACCCCTGCTTCCAATGACCTACTTCTTTGTTTAAACTATTTGTAAAAGAAAATATCCCAATAGCAGCAAGTGGAACTTACACCTAATTTATAAGAAAAAAATTAAACCAGAATTTTCAAGTCCTATTACAAATTTTAATGAGCCACTTACTGGATTCTTTCACTTTTTCCTCCATCTCATTTTAAAGACAGAAATAGAATTCCCTTGGAAGTTTTATTTTAAAGATAGAAATAGAATTCAAATGGATTTTGCTTCATTTGCTCAACACCTAACAAACAGGCATCTAAACCCAGCTACAAAGACCTTGGATAAAACAGTGTGGTGCTTTACCTTTAAAAGGTAAAGTTTTAGAAATTGGGCTGGGTATCAGAAATCTTGCTTTGTGTAAACTTAGCTGCCTAATTACAGCTGTAGACTGAAGGAAAACGTTTTTGCTATCCTTTTATTAACTTGGGTATGCATATGTATAAACCAGTTGACTTCTAATCCCATGGCACCTTTTTTTTTTTTTTTTTTTTTTTTTTTTTTTTACCAGAGGATCAGGAAGCAACTGTTCGCCTTTATGACTCTAATTCTGTACTATATGGCAGTACTGACTTCAGTGGAATAACCCTTCATTCAGCAAATTCTCTGGAGAGAAAGAGTATAATTAGATCCCTTAAAATTATTAGAAGTGAGAGAGTAAAACAAGCCTTAAAGTAGGTGTGTTTCCATATTGAAACGCTTTAGTAGCAGTAGGTTGCAGGGAAGTCTATTGTCATTTGCAGCCTATGTTTTAGGCATGATTCTGCTAAAATGCATATTTGCTGTGGATGTTGTTACTAGGGAAGTATAATTTACTCAAAATATATATATAACTATAAAAAACAGGACAGTGTTTAATAAAAAAAAAAGAGAAAAAATTGCTAGCAAGAAAATAATATAAATCCCTCCTATCTAAAACACAGTCTGCAAAATGTTTCATGAACACAGGCTGGAATGGTGCCTATTAGAATCTGACTGATAGAGCAACCAGTGGGAAGAGAGGAAGAGGAGGGACAGTTGTCCATGGAAAGTTAAGAGTTCTGGAGAGATCTATAATAGACTAAGACCCCCTAAAAGAAAGTATCTCTTTCCTCCTCTTTTATAGAAGTCCAAGTCCTATAATTTTCTTCTGTTTTACTGAATCACTCCCTCAGTAATTTGCCTAATCAAACAAAGGAAAAAATCTTTCTTAAAAACTGAATCACTTGCTACCTTTCAGAAATTTACAGCTATTGAAGAATATCCTAAGTATACATCTGAATCCCAGCTATCCAAATAAATAGGAAACATAGCAACTCTACAGAGACATTATATAGCATAGAGAGCAAATTGTAGGTAAAATTGGCTAGCAGTTGTTAAAGATAGCAGATGTCAAGAAAGTCTTTTAATCACTAAACACAGAAGTGATTGACAAGTTGTTATTTATCCAGAAATGTAGAATTTTTAAAACTAAATAAGGTGTAAAATACAATTATTGAAATAATTGGTTATATATAATGCTAGACATGTGTAATTCTATACATATTTTAGGCAAAAATAACTATTATTTTCCCCCCTAATCTAACTTCCTCTTGGCTTGAACTAGATGTGCTTTTAGGTAGTGATTGTCACATATCACTATTATGCTCCCAACCTTCCTGAGGTATTTTCACATAAGAAAAGCAGATGGCATTATAGCCAGGGCTCTGCTACCAGATTATCATATGCCATGATCTGTCTCAAGTGTGAACTATTTTGGAAGGATTTCAACGCTTTATAGTTTCTTAGATTCATAAATTGATAAAGTGTTCCAAGACCCACAGCTGTTCACATTCTTGTGGGTTAAAAATACATGCAATATTTTTGGCTTATCATGTATGTTCTACCTACTGATACCTACTGGCTTGTGTGAAATTCACCCATAAATGTGCGTGAGCACCCATAAATGTCTTCTAGCAGTAGATGTAATTATATTTATATTAAACAGAATATTGATAATTCCTGTTTTTCTTTTTCTTTTTGACTTTCAGGAATTCTTTCTGGCAGTAAAATGTTCACTTAGAAGATCAACAGGAGAGACTAAAACATATAAAACAGAATCCTGAGGTTATTCATGTCTAAAGCAAATGACACAAATGGGACACCAATCTCAGAATCTTCTGGATGAGAAAACATGGATCTCAAGTTAGTTTAGGAGAACTCAGATGAATAAATTGTTCTCTTATAAATATTTATTCTTTTGAACATGATTATTCCAATCCAAATTATTCTGACATGAACACTTTGGCTAATGTTTATCCACACACCCGTGTCCTTTGAGCATTGACTGGTGCACCTGCCTTCACTACTTCTCATGGAAACTGAACTAGAACTAAGTTAGTTTATGGTCCTTTTTAGAATTCCTCAAGAGCAGTGCATAATTTTTTAAACTCTTAGATGAGGAAGGGCAAGTAAAACTATAAAAAGCAGACAGTTTTCAATTATTCCAGGTAATAAGATCTGCCTGACACTTGTCATCTGCACAGTGATTCTACTACTCCCTAACAGATCACATTTCATATACTAACATTTAAACAAAATTAAATCAAACCCCTTGAGTCTTTACTTCTATAGCAGTTATTCAAATTACCTTGTTCACCTGACTACTGAAAAGGCAAACATGTCAGTGCTGAGGATAGAGAGATACAATAAAGAGGAAGAGGGAAATCTGGTAACCAAGCAATGGAGTCATGAGCTTGCATCTGTGAGAAGGATCAGCAAAGTTCCTGTGCTCCGTCAGCACAAGGGAGCAGTGGAAGAAATTAAAGTCTCATCCCTGAACTTAAAGAAATAATTATAGAACTGGAAGTACTTTATGGCAGATTAACAAATATTACTAGAAGACATGGAACTCTCATGAGAGAAAAGCAGCGCTGATGCAAAGGAGCTCTGAGAGTCAGGGGAAATGCTGCTTCTGTTCAGACAGTTAAGAAAGAAGAACAAAGGGTACAAGCAAATACTGGGGATTTATATTTAATGTTCCATCTGAAAAGGTTTCAGATATCAGAGACAAGTATCCTGCTAGTATACACGTGTATGTGTGATGTCTTTTAAAATGTAAATCAATTATGTATCACTTATGGAACATCTCAAGCCTGGGCAATCCTATTCGTACCATTGATGATTTCAGCTAATGGTAGAAATGGAACCACACTCTTCAGGGAGCCCTATGAGGCCAGCACATAGATATTATAGAGGGAAAGAAGTGGCATAATTGAAACCTCATCTGCATATTCTGGATAATCAGAAACCAAGTCTCAGTATATCTGAAATTATCAAACATACCATCATGGAATCATATGATGATATGATTGTGAGCAAACTCAGAAGGTGCAATGTCCTGCCTAAAGCAGTGTCAGGGAAACTGTGAGACCAGGTGGTTTAGGGCTTTTTGTAGCTCAGTCCTGAGAATGTCCAGGGAAGGGGAATGCATGGCTCTGGGCAATCATGTGGCTAGGTGAGTCTAGCAGAAAAAGGACTACTGAAGCACTAAACAGGATTATAGTTTTGTCCTAAACTGAAGATTTATTTTGTACCCCTTACCCTGAAGGGATGTATAGCCCTAAATTGGGTTAGTTGACAAGGTCTGATTGATATTTACTGTCAGGTGAATCACAGCAGTCTTGAGCTTTTGAGTGCCAGTATGATGAAATCTCTATTTGAGATTATCACAAATTCTCTTTCAGTACAGTCCTTTGATTTGGAATGTTCACTTCCCAAAATGTCAGTATTTCCTGGGAAAAAAAGTCCTAAGAAAAATTAAAAATGTCTTTAGGAAATATTTTCACTTATACTCAATTTGACTTTATCAGTTCATTTTTTTCATGATAAATTGGAATAAAAACAAGGCCTATGTTTTCAGCAGTACAGTCTGAATCTGCCCATGGATCTGTCAGGATGTGAAAGTCTGGAGGCAAGATTGGATAGGAAGTCATCTAAGTTGTGCATTATTTCTCAAACCTGACACAAAAACATGGTGGATTTAAAATCTTAGATGTGCTTTCTTTCAAGCTGTTGACACAGCATATGAGGAAAATGAGTAAATGAATATTTATCTAGCTCAAACAGCATTAATGTATGTCTATATTGATTTTTTTTCAAGACTTGTGAAATCAGACTTTCAAAATCACCTGTGAGCAGCCTGAATACTGAGCTAAAGCACAATTTCTGAGTGATGTACAGCATGTACAGAGGAAGTCCTCTTTCAAAAAGCATATCCGGATAGTTTGGCTATAATATTGTGAAAATAAATATAAAGTATAAAAATAGTTTAAATTATAATCATCAACCAAATTAGTATTTCTACTATGATCTAATATGTGCCTATCTTAAATAACTGAACAAAGGACAATAAAAAGAAAAATGCAAAATAAATGAATGTGTTATGATGAGATAATCTTGTTGCTTCAGAATATGTATTTTAGCATAGCAGTGGTTTTATTACTCTTGCAGAAAAGTTGACTTTAACCTGAAGTTATTATTCATCCTGCCAAATAAATTGAACTGTATGGAAGACAAGTACTGGGAAAAGTAAACTGAAAATAGATCTTATTAGTATTGCAACCAAATATACATAATGGTAGAGATCGGAAATACAGGAGAGATTATTTAAATAAATCCTATCTTAGGCAGCAGAAGACTTTCACAAAACAACATATGTCATTTGATTATCTCTCTCTGTCATCACAGATAATGAGCAAAACTCTCACTTGTCAAATACCTGCCATTCATATTTCATATTGGCTTCAGCAGGGTTATTGAATACAGTACTTAGCACAGATGAAAAATCTCCCCATTCATTTGCAGCTGTATTGATATAACTCTGGAGATGTTAGCTCCAGACAGGCACCTGGGTTTGTATATTTAGCCTATAATGCATCTATTCTACCTGCACAGACAGGTCACACTACTTTTGAGGAGGAAAATGCTGTTTCAGGATATGAGCATCTCTTCAAATGAATATAGACAAATGCCAATTTTTGTCATATAATTAGACATGACCTCATGCTATGGTTTTATGAAAGAAGAGTAGAAATATTGAAAAAAGAAATATGCGAACTGGATATTTGCAGACTATTTTTGACAGCAATGTGAACAAAAGCACTGATAAGTACACTGTCAGGAAGAATTAGTCTATACAATTCTGGACTCTACACAGTTACAGAGAAATAATATTACTGTGAGAATAATACTGAAAAATAATTGTGGAAAAAATACAGTTGTAGGGAGAAAATATACATGGCAGGTGGAGAAAGCTTCGCCTACAGAACTGAGTGTTAGAATATGCTAATAATAAAATCGTTAATGACTAAGTGAGCACAGTGTAGAACTGCAGTTACTTTATTTAGATGAAGTGACTGTGTAAAATATGTTAACAGAATGCAGAAAGAGCAAAGAAGGTATGAAACACTAAAAAATTAACATAGAAACACAATGTACTACTACTGAGATATTTAGGAAAATTAAATTCACCTTGATCAAGATTGTATGAAGCCGTTGACACTAAAGCCTCATACTATTTTAGTAGGGTTTGTTTCTTATGAGTGAAATAGGGATTTATTTGCTTTACTGTGTTCTGTAACATATATACAAATTTCTCAAGCTTACTGCAGTCTGACTGAGGTCTACAAGGTCTTTGGGGATATATAACAAACATCCTTAGGAACAGCAAAAACATTCTCAAGCTGGAATACACATCTGAAATTGCATTTAAAGTTGATGGATATTATTTTTCCCCCCTAAACTGTTTCAAATTATATTTGATTTTGGCTCTAAAGTTCAGTGCATGTTATAATTTCTGGCCAGTTTGAGGTCAGTTTCTGGTCCATTTGTACTTCCATCTCCCTGTTCCTTCTATTCCTTTGAGGCTGAAAAGCACAAACAACTGACTATAACTAGTAGATACAGTAGTAGTATTGACAGTAGTCAAACAGTGAAGACAGAAATCTGAAAACAGTAGGAAACACGACATAAAGGGAAAAAGGGAACAAAATTTATCCAAAATAATAACATATCAGATCAGCCCAAGGAAAGGGAACAAAACAAACCCCATATTTATCTACTGAGATAATTTTAAAAAAATCTTCTTATATTATTTGTACTACCAGGATACCAGTGTCCAAAAAGAACCACTTATATGCTTCAAAACTATATTTTATTCATCTTAATATCTATCTGTGCTGGAAAGGTATTTGTATATGATTTGTATATGATTTGTATATGCACTCTTTGAGAGCATATCCAATCTGATACTGTCCAAAGCAGAAAAAGGTCTCACTGCCTCCTGGTCACTCTCAAGAAAAATGTCACCATGAACCAAGTTCAGAGCAGCTGCTGTCCTTTTCCTCCCCTACAGCTGCTCAGCATTGCCACACTGCCAGCTGCTGCAGGGCAGAGGAAAGGAAAAGAGGAGTTCTGGCTATTTACTGCTTGCTAAACTAGCTATGGAAATATCATCCAAGCAGGAATTCAGCTCCTATACCCTGATCTAAGGTAAAAGGCTGAAGAGTAGAAATAATCTTCTTTGTCCTGTGACCTCTCTGAAGTTAACCCCACCAGTAGAGAGGGTTATCTACAAAACTGGGTCAGAACAGTAATTTCATTTTGTAAAATATTTTCATACGGCCTATTTTTATTATTATTGTTTAGAAACTAAACCATTTTAAAATTATGAAAGGAAATTGTGCAAGCACAGATTGTGCTGGGTCCTGGTTCAGGTTACCTTCCCCTGAGGACACACACCACAGAACCCTGCTGCAGCTAAACTACGAGGAACTTCAGGTAAACCAGCAACCTTGCAACCTCAGGAAGGTCTAGGCCATTGCTGTACTTTTCATTGGCAGTAGGGTGAGAGCTGGAATTCACTAAAAATCTGATCCAAATGCAAGGTGCACTCTCTCATTATTATTTATAAAAATACATTCAGAATATGCAGATGTAGAAGAAGGAATTCTAACCACAGTTTATTCAAGTGAGAAGCTAAGAAAAGTAATGTGCCTCACCTGACAGATGGCAGTCCTAACACTTAATATTAGAATGCACTGTGGAGAAGGCAACTGGAATTTGGTACAAAGATAATTAATTTTAGAAATGCAAGGATCTAGTTTAGTTAGTAACTTACAGACAATAACTTAATTTTTCATGCTTTAGCAATGAATTTTTTCCCTTTCCTAGCTCATATGATATTTTGTAGGCATAAACTTCTAAAGAGATTAAAACTTAAGATTTTTGATATAATAAGCATAATCGTTCTTACATGAATTTGCACAAATCATTATTATCAAAGATCATACCTGGTATATGTTATAGTGGAAGAAAAATTATGGAGAATGCATATATTTATCTTCAATTACATTTCCCTGTGGTACAGAATTACTCACAATTATATGGAGCAAGGTACTGGATTTGTATACCATTAAAATTCCTCTATATATGGTAGGAGGAAACACATAAATTAATAGAAATATGTTTCATGTCTTTCCTAATTACAATCAGCATTCTTTATGGACTGACAGCTGTCAGAATCATAGACTCATAGCAATGTAATCCAGCTAGAAAATCTTGCAGAGGAACAGCACATGCTGGGATCATTCCTGATGCTCTAAATTGGCCAGAGAAGGTCAGCACAGAATAGGCTGAAGTGCCCGCTCCAGGCCAAGAGCCCAGGGAAACACAGCGTGCATCTAAATGCTGTAACCCCCAAGGCAAGAGCCCACACCAAAACTGCGGCTTAATACGAGGGAATGAAGCCCTGTGGTGAGACAGAGAGATATTGAAAGAGTCTCTCAGAGGAAGAAGTGCAAGCCTCATTGCTTGAATAATTTAAATCCTAAATGAATAATACAAATGCAAATATACTAAAGGGAACTATCCACTGGCAGGGCCTTGAGTAAATGGATATATTGATGGTTTTTGTAATTCTCTTTTCATACCTGTACCTGCTAATTCCAAAATGATCCTTAGTCATGAGGTTCTGAATACCTAAGCATTCTAATGTAGCATACAATAATAACAATGGATACTGTAGAACAGCTAACAACTTTTTGTAAATTCTTACAGAAAAAGTAAAGTTACTTGCTGTCTTACTCTTTTCCCATGTAATGTTACCTTTAATAGACTAGGAAATTTAGCACACATAAGTTCTGCCTTATGGATTTTGCATTTATAATTCAAATTCTTGTCATCAAATTACTGTCTCAGAGTGAATTACATGTAAAATATACATTGAATGAAATCCAAAATATAACTTTTTTATTACTGATTAAACTAGCTGTAAAATTAAATAGAAATTTTTAATCACTTTTTAGACTGCAATTTCATGCAGACACTTCTTTTGTCATCCTAAAAACCTGATAGTCTTTCCTCCCATGTATATATCTGAAGTCTTGAATACTAATAAGACCCATGTGCAGACACAATGATGACGAATGCCTTAAGGCCAAATATAATAATTGCCTCTGTGTAATCCCATTGACTTTAGTGGTCTTGCCAGGAATAGGAGCCTTTATTTTAGATGGAAAAAGTGAAACACAAAATAACCATAATCAGATCTAATTCAAGGTGACTTTTGTAGCACCAAAAATAAGGCATTCCCATTTTTCTGTGTAGACCATGTGGCTTTAGGATTAAGAATGACCTGGTGTCCAAGGCATCAGCACAGTGCAAGAAAATACAAAGTATTGCTTGAAGAAGCCAGCTCTGGCAGCAGCAATTGCCACCACACTCACCTAGTGCCTTTCTCAGTAGCATCAGCAGAGATTTGCTATTTGGATGCTCATGATGTTCAAGTAGTTGATTTCTATCTTCTCCAACAGAAGTAATTTGGCAGTCTGCTGTCCCCAGCAACTGCATACTTTGCCTGAGCCTCAAGTGCAGACAGTCATAATCTAAATGATGATCATTATTATTGTGAAGGACCAAAACAAAATCTAGAGCTATAACTTGAAGTTCTGGAAAGACATAAACGAGTAAAGAGATGAGAAAACAAGACTGATATAAACTAAAGGTGATAATAAAAGACATGACCTGTCAGACAATCAGAAATTCTATCTTAGCCTAAAATGGGATTAAAAATAAAGTTTCAATATTGCTTTTGACAGCTCTGAAGACAATTCCAGCCATATTTAAAATTGTAAGCATATGTAACATAAGTGGATGAAGAAAGAAGAAAGGAAGGAAGGAAGGAAGGAAGGAAGGAAGGAAGGAAGGAAGGAAGGAAGGAAGGAAGGAAGGAAGGAAGGAAGGAAGGAAGGAAGGAAGGAAGGAAGGAAGGAAGGAAGGAAGGAAGGAAGGAAGGAAGGAAGGAAGGAAGGAAGGAAGGAAGAGAACTATCAAGAACTAACTGTATTTTGCTCCAGTACAAAAAGTGTATATTCAAATAGGAATGCACTTAAACTTCTGTGTAAAGGAGGGCAAACCTAAGACTTTTGAAAAGTCAAATATGATAGGAATGCTGGACTAAATCTGAGTCCTGTTGTTTGGGGCTTTTTTCCCACCAAAAATATGATGGGAAATATGATTAGAGTCATTTCCCCAGAGCCATCTTTTCCTGACAATACCAGGTTTAATTGCTGACTGCCAAGCTGTGGCAACACATCAGTAATACATCTTTAGGCATATAGTCCTCTAAATCCTGGTAAGGAACTTGAGAAGGAAGTAGTTAAAATGCCAGTGAAAACCTTGTAACCACTATTTCAAAATCAGCTGCTCTCCTTGAGGCCAGGAAATGCCAAACACTGTTCTGCTGAGGAGCAGCCGCGCACAGGAGAGCTGTCCTCGGGCTGTGGCCAGGGTGGCGCCGCAGGGACCAGGGCCACAAGGGGGCAGAGGACACGGCATCGGCCACGCAGGACGGGCGGCAGCTCCGGAGACACCCTCCCCCGGCATTCCGGTCCTTGCGACGTTAGAAACTGTACAGCTTTATAGATAAAACACATATCTCTATGGCATTCTCCATTTCTCTGATCACAGTAAGGACGCATATTTATTATGAATTCAAACTTTCCCACTTGCATTCATGTTTTCCCAATCAAATGCAAATTCTTCCACATTACTTTGCGCTTGTTGTTAGCTGTCCAATTTTAATATATTTTCCTCTCACACTTCTTTGCTTTCTTGCTACAGAAAATTATCAAGCAATAAGCACAACGAGCATTAAGCACTCCAGGAGCAATAGATCATCTACAAGACTGCAGGAGTGCAAATCACCACAATAAAAGATTTTCTGATGTCACCTATTGCTCCTGTAGTTATTACAACCTATCATTCTTGTGAATTCATTCCCTTCTAAATACCACATCTCAGATCTTGTCTTTCAGCAGCAGTTATCTTGCTTTCACTGGGGTTATCTTGATCAGTTCTAAACCAACCAACCAAGGTGGATAAAAAAGAAAAAAAAAAGATGACTATAATATACATTCACATCATCAACATCAAAGTTCAAGCTACCATTGAGAGACAGAACAAAAAAGGTTTTCCAGAGTCATGCAGTTCTGGTGCCTTCAGTTTTCAGGCAAGCATAGTGTGACTCTCAAATTTAACATAAAGATGGTGCTTCAGTGAAATCTGAATTCTTAAATGTATTTTTATATTTTAATTTTTCTTGTTTTCTTTCCAGACAGGCAGCTAAAGCAATGGACTCTGGACCCTACTGGCCTGTAGTTGATCTAGTTTGCTACTAATTGTTCAATACTAGAAGCAAACACTGATTGTTTCATAAAGGTCACAGTTTTATTGTGATTATTTTCTTTTGCTGTTACAGATATTTCAAAGTGAAGTTTTTAATGTAAAAATGATAATTATGTCACTGCTGGCCATTATAACTTAGCTAGATGTTAGGTATTAAAGAAAGTGTTAAAATAAATGTTCCTCTTCACTCTTTCTACTACTGTGTTTGGGAACTTGAATACATTTTCAGAGAAATATATGTTTTTCATAAAGACAAAGAGCAATAAGAGAAAAATTCAACTTGAAGGCTCATCCACTGTCCAAAGGCAAAGTATTCAAAAATATTTTAAGATATTTTCTTTCTCTAGTGTTTATTAGAATAAAAAAATGAGTTCTCCAAATATTATTACAAACACATATATGGATGTTTTTTCTTTCGTTCATACCTCTGTATATAGAGATTTTAACATTTGTTTCTGCAAATAAGCAATGCTCACTTCCTAAGATTGGTTACTGATTATGTATCCCTTAATGTAGCTGAGGCTTTGTAATTAGTACTCAGTCAATTACTATGAAGCCATCTTAATACAGTTAATTTATATATAAATTTTATTTTCAGACACCATTCACAGTTGTGCAAATCCGGGATGATTCCGCTGAGATTAAATTAAATTAGTCCTGAAATGCATCCTCAACAGACTGTGCCCCACCTCTGATAAATATAGAGGATGACACACGGTAACAGTGACACAAAGGGCCACACCTCTGCAAAGCTCACGGGAATAAGGAAACACCTGTTTGTGCTGTGGAAGAACAGGTGGGAAGCGGTGGTTTGCCGGCTCAATATCCTGTGCTTGAGATTACAAAGAACGGTGCTCAGGTGCCTCTCTCTTTTTGCCCTCTGAGTTTATTAAGAAGCCGCCGGTGCTTTACACTACCCTAGAGATGCCTTTCCAGCATCGCATGGCTGCCCCCATCTCCCTCCCCGTGTCACCTCGCCGAGCCGTGCTGAAAGCACACCGTTTTGCCTGCTGGGTAGGGCAGGAAGCCTTAATTACAGCCTGAAAATAATACCCGCTTCCCCCGGGAGCCTCCCTAGCTATTCCTGTGGGATGGGAGAAGCGGAGAGGAGCCAGGTGGGGGAGGCCGGCGCTCCCCGGGCCCGAGCGCGGGCAGCGGCGCCTCCGTGCGCGCCGGCGAGGCGGCCCCAGCACCACGGCCAGCTCCGAGCGCCGCCGCGCCCCGACGCGGCCCCGGCCCCGGGGCGGAGCGCGGTCCCTCCCGGGCCGCGGCTCAGCGACGGGGCGGCCTCGGCACCCGCTCGGTGCCGCCGCGGGCCGGGCGAGGGCTCCGTGCCGAGCTCAGCCCCCGCACCCGCGGGACCCGGCGCGCCCTCCGCGCCGCTCGCTCGGCCCCGAACGGGGACCGGCACCTGCTCGGCAGCCCGGGAGCGGCGTTCGGCGCCGGGGGAATCCCCCTTCCTCCCAAGAGGGGGTCGTGTGGCGAGGGGAAGCCCTCGCCTGGGTCACGCTGCGTAGGAGGCGGCAATCCCTGCCATCCAGGAAGGATGCCGAGGGCTCCGGTGGTCCCTTCCCCCGCTCCCCCATCGCTCAACATCGACCCCTACTCGCGCCGCCCCCCGCCCCAGACGGGGCGTGTACCAGCTTCCCTCCCTCCCCCGGCCCTGCCAGCGCCTGGGGCTCCCCGGCGGGCCACGCTCAGGGGCCGCGGAGGGGCCGGCGGTGCCGGGAGGGCGGGGACGCCGGGGCTACCGGAGGTGGCGGGGCCCCCCCGCTGCCAGCGCCCTCGGTCCCCGCTGACCCCTGCAGCCGCCGCGGTGGGGGATGTGGCACGTCGCGGTGCCGCTGGGGTGTAGCTTATTCCTGATGCCGCTGTTTGTCGCCGAGTTTTGAAGAGATTTATTGGCTGGCTCTTGCTAAACCACGCTTGAGTAATCCGAGCTGCTGCGCGCCGTGGTGAAGCCCGGAGGGGGGGAACGTCACTCCCTCTGGCAGCGGAGAAACATTAGTCTTCCAGCCCTCAAACCACCACTACAGCGTCGGAAACTGCCGGGTCACAGCCATTTGCTTTGGAAAATTGGCGATGTTTGGTGCTAGAGATCGATTACCCTTGTAATCTTTCCCCACCCGCCACCTCCTCCTGCTTACCCCACCCCTACCCGCCCCAGACAATAGCGTCCGAGCTCCTCCGGGAAAAAAATAGAAAAGAAAGCAAGAGAGAAAGAAAGAAAAAGAAAGAAACTGGGGGATGAATCTGACTCCAATAGGAAAAGCGTGTCTCTAGAAGTGGTGCTAATGGGAAGAGATTTCCGAGCTCCAGAGGACGATGATTTGTCACAAAGGGTAGCTGGCTCGGTGCTTTGGGCTGGAGCCGTGTAGGAGATCCTTGGAGAAGTCATTGTGCACAGAAAACCGAAGACCTATACAAACATGCCTGTTCGCAGAGGTCATGTGGCACCACAAAATACATTTTTGGGTACAATTATACGAAAATTTGAAGGGCAAAGTAAGTTCTCGCTTTCTATCTATTTTGCTATAGTAGTTTTATTCTGCTTGCGACTAAATGGACAGTAGCTCCAGACTATTTTTAAGTTTGTAGCTTGCAAAGAAAACCCCGGAGGTAAGGAGGGGATCCCTGGCAGAAGTAGCAATGTTTTTGATCTAGAATGCAGATTACTAACTTGAATTATTGGCTAGTGGGCTTGTTTGGGTTTGGGTTTTTTTGGGAGGGGGGTTGGGGCTATTTCCCCATCCTATTTCAAGGAATAGTTTTTATCGTTGATTGTATCCATATTGTACAGCTATAGAAGTTATATCTCTTACCTTCTTCTGAACCACTGAGATGTCTCTAAAGGCAGAATGTAGAATCTTGCTGTCTTTGCAATGTCTAAAAAATAGGCTAGATTTATTATTATGATTGTTAATGCTGTTAATAATAATTGCATTTTCAAAATAAAGCAGAAGTTCAGACTTTGATTTAGAGGAAACAGAAAATATGCAGAAGAGTTATTAAAGAGGAAATACTCTCTTACCTTGTTGTCATGACTGCATTTAGATATAGCTGTCAAATTTCTCTCTTTTTTTTTTTTTATGTAAGTCTGAAATATCTATCAAAGCAGTGCAAATGCATCCTCAGGGAGAGTCTGTGAGATCTTTTCCAATGCAGCAGTTTACTACCTGTCGAGGAGGCTGAAGCTTAAGTGCTTTTTTTCCTGGCCAGAATTCTGGTTTCCTATTAGCTGTAAGAAAGGTCACTTGATGCTTAAAATGAATTTAATTTAGAAACAGTAGTCTGATATATGTACATTGATTTAAATATTTAGCATAATTTTAGTATCAGCTTGGTGTGAGCCCTTACAGGTAATTCCAGTTCATATACTTCCATATACTTAAACCCATATTAGCATGTGTAATATTTACATTTTTTGAGAAAAAAATAAAGACAGTGCTACTCCTTATATATCTATATTAAGTTGGTGTTGCTACTCCAAGTTTTCACGTAGTGAAGTGTAGATTTTTTGACAGTAATAATGCACTAGCTACTAAATAGATAAGTGATAGTGAAAGTTCAACATGATTGAAAGATAGCAGCAAAAGTAAGAATGAAATCTGCAGATATGTCACTGTGTTCAAAGATAGACATATTTAAAATTTTGAAGACATGCACTGTTTACACTTGGTGTCATGTAAAAATCTTTTAGAAAGCAAGCAATCGCCTTGTGAATTTGAGTAGCTAAAAATTAATGTTATTAGCAGTAAGTGTATCACAGTCACATTTATAATTACAATGGGAATAGTGTGTTTAAAAGGTAAACAGAAACAAACTAGTAAGTGTTGAAAACTTTTGAACATGTCTGAGATGAGAGTTTGGGAAAGAGAAATGGATGTTAACACAGAACTTCAGTGAAATTTGCAAAATGTTCCCAACATAACAATTGTTTCATGTTTTTTTGTTTTTAGGAACTTTTCTTCAGGTACATCCTAGATAGATTTATTAAAATAATATAAATTTATTGTCATTCACCTCAATAAAAACCCCTATAGAGTAGATTGAGATGGACCTTACATCAGGAAGCCCTTCCCTAAAGTAGGACCCCCTTCCCGAGGCTCTACTTTTCCCCAAAAGAAGCTGCTAACTTTTCAAGGACTTTCCTGGAGTTGTGACTGACGGGCCCACACTCATGGCTTGGGCTGCAGTGATGCCTGAAACAGACAAAATTTTGAAGTCAAAAGGAGATTTACAGAGACTTATATAGTCTGGTTTTATTTCCTTATAAAAGGAATTATATTAATCTCTAATTTATTCTAAATTAATTGAAGTTTCTTTAAAAGTTATGGATCAAATGATCTTCATTAAATGACTGAAAATCTCTGTATTTCAGGCGTTCTGTGAAAAGAAGGGTTGTTCAGCATTCATCTCTGCAATCGACCCTATAAGAAATGTTGAAAGAGCACTAAAAAATGCATCACTTTCTTTTATTGCAGATAAAAAATTCATCATTGCTAATGCAAGAGTGCAGAATTGTGCTATCATCTACTGCAATGATGGGTTCTGTGAGATGACTGGGTTCTCCAGGCCAGATATCATGCAGAAACCTTGCACCTGTGATTTTCTTCATGGGCCAGAGACCAAAAGACATCATATTGCCCAAATTGCTCAAGCCCTGCTGGGGTCAGAGGAGAGGAAAGTAGAAGTCACCTATTATCACAAAGATGGTAAAGTCTGGTTTTATTTTCAAAATTATTTTTGCATGTTTGGCTAGCAGTTGATCGGTAAAAGAAGTGTGTATGTTGTATTGGCCGGCCCCTTTGCTGGAGGTGTTGTAATTTCTCTGAAGTCCAGTGAAATACGTTTGTGCGTGTCAGTAAGGAAATCTGCCCTGAGAGTAGTGGGTGTATGGAGTATGTCACTGCACACTCACTCTAGCAGCTGAATGAAGCCAGCACAGTGTTTGCAACTCTGGAACAGAAGTTCTTCTCTCAGTTGGTTTAAAGAAGATGTAAATCACTTAAAGTAATCAGCATAGAGGAAACGTACCTTGACTGAAATTCAATATTTTACCACAAAGTTAAAAGTAGAAAAAAACAGCCCATCATAAAGAAAGCATTAGCTTATAAAGAAAGGGACAAGCCTTTTTCCAAGCTGAGATATTGTGAAGTACCTGCAATTGAACTACCGATATTGTCCTAGTATTGCCAGAATCAAAACTTGGGTTTGCCTAGACTATGAACTATTCCCTGTTATTCAGTAAAAAGTCAATACATGCAGAATGGCTGAATCTGCTGATATTATTTTCTTGTTAAGAGCAAAAAATTAATAAATGTATTTGCAGTTTTTAAAATGCACATACGTAAGAAGTAATTATGATACATATTAGTTATATGTAGAGTTTTGTTGTTGATTGTTTTTTTTTTAATTACCCAGAGTTATTTACAGAAACACCCATCTTTCAAATGCATTCAAATAATTGATAATTGTGGTGTACCTTATTTTGTCTCTTGCTGTGTACACTCTTGGGAGAAGGAAAAGGAAATTCATATTCAAATGGTGAGCTTAAATTAGTTCTGGAGAAGTGCCAGTGTGTTGTTTACATCAATTTTAGAATCACATGCAATGTGCTCTCTCATTTTAAAGTCACAGAGTTAAATCCTGTTCTCAATAATTCTGTTGTTATCATGGAGAGACTTAAGGAATATTATTTTTAGCTTAGGCTGGTATAATTCAGATAGGACTCAGGCCAGCCATTCTGCCCACGCTACCAGTATTTAAACATACTCCTGGTAGGAGATTCTCAGTAGAGCCCTTTATTCTTAGATCCGGTTTGGTGGTCGGGAGCAGATTTCGGTTAAGATTTTTTGTAGCTGTGCCTTGGATGTAGATTTCCCAGGAGAACTGACACTGTGTGTCTTTTACACATCTACCCTCTGTTTGTGTTAACTTGGCATGTGTTAAAAATAATATTGCAAAAGGAGAATGTTATTGCTAACTTTCACAGCCATCAGCCTGGAGCACTGTTTGGAGATGTGGTAGTTTAAAAGTCCTAAAGTCTCCCAAAACATTAGGAAGGAGGAAAAGGCCTTTAAAAGTACTGCTTATCTGTCAATTACCAGAGGAAGATTAGATAGATAGATAGATAGATAGATAGATAGATAGAATATATCCTTTTCTAAAATGCTGAATTCTGAAATCATGCAGCACACCATAATCTCTTTGAGACATACCAAAGAAATCCTGTCCATAAAAGTTGCCATATCTTTCATAAATAGTTTTGAAAGCAGAGTTAGAGATTATTCATTGTAAACAATCTTATGCATAAGGGTTTTCAGTAACATCACTTCTATGAATAGTTACTTTAATTGTCTCAATATTTTACTTGTCTAAATTTAAGCATGTGGACTGTATGATCTGCTAAATTTAAGCAGGTGAATCAGGCAAAAATTTTCAAAATACAAGATAGGTCTGACACTCAAATGCATGGCTATCTGTCAGCTTGATTGTCTGTATACACATTTTTTTTGTTTTGATCCACATAATGTTCAATTTCTTTTAAAATGTGCTAGAAAGCCTTAAGTCTGTGTGGTGTCATGAAATTGAAATTACCTGTATGATGAATGTAATGAATGTTAGTAAACATATCCTATAGTTCTTCTAAATAACTCAAAAAGATAACACCTCACTTTTCATCTTCACTTTTTCAAATTTTCAAATTTGATTTTTCAATATATAGCATATATACATACACCTATATATAACATAGTCTGTATATTGTAACAATATACAGAATAGTGATACCTAACAAGGACTTCCTCCAGGTTGTGAAACAAAGTAAATTTCAAGAGTTTTCTAAAAATGTCAGAGTTTAGTGCCTGGTTAGTGGCTTATTTTGCATTTGTGCTCTGAGTATGAGGCTTGAGGTCAATTTCAGCAATTTTCAATTTTCAGAGGTCAATTCTAGCACAGTCAGAAATGTAACTTTCTACATGTGAGTAACCCAAGTTACTCCAATGAACTATCCACTGCTTAAAAGCTAAATTTGATATTTTATTTCATGGCAAGCCACTGTATAATATTAAACGTAATTCTAAACATACGGAGGAGGAAGACACCTCAAGAACCTGTGAATTGCTGGAGGTTCCACTGACCAGAGGTTCTGAGGACCATATTACAGACTCCTGACTAAAAGCCCAGTGAATTGCAAATAAAATCTTATTCCACATCACACTATCATTTACTCTCCAAAAGCCACTGATTATATTAAAAATTGTTCTAATATTTTGAAGTAAAGCAAATGTCAATGGGATCACTTTTAAAGCTAATCTGTCATCAGAATTCCAGCAATGCAGATATCAGAAAGGGAATCACTCTATAAATAATGCTTTTTCTTTTTGATTCTAAATACCACCTCATATAATTTTAAAATGTCACAGCTTTGAAGCTCATCTTAAAAGAAAATTCTTGTTATAGAAAAGTGGTATTGCACACACACACGGGAATTAGGATTCTGATGTTCTCTACTGGTCTATAGTCCACTTTTCTAGATGAAAGTGCAGGATCTCAAGTTTTAAACATCGTGATGATGCAAGACTGAAAGCTGCTGTTTGTTCACTGCTTTAATTTTTGGCCAGATTACTCACTCAAAGAAGATGGGACAGAAGGATGGGAAAACAAATATTGCAAGTTCATATTAAAAAAATGGCAATTACTTGAATCTACACTGCGTTAAACATGACAGACAAAAGATAAGAGTGGTCAAAGGAGAAAAAAATTTTATGCATGAGGATTTAATAAATGAGTAACCTGGATGGACCCTGTTTCCCTTTTCACTGTGCAGTGTGGGGAGGGTGCAGAGAAGCATCAAATGCTTGTGATGGCTTTGTGTAATTGTTTAGGTGGCCCACACTTGGGTGCCCAGCATGATCTGGGCACCCAGCAGGCCCTGTCCCAGCCACACCAGTGCTGCCTTCACAGCAGTTTTTTGACATTTGCAGCTAAAATCCTTACTAGCTTTTCTCATAGTACTTCTATCAGAGTGTAGTTTGCTTTTTGTTTGAATTTCTCCTCTCGCTTTTTCCTTTTAGAAAGGTATTAACACAGTCCAAGCAAAGTTCTAGTCCTCTGTCCTCTTCAAGTAGTGCCACAGTAGGCAATTACATATCTACTGAAAGAGTTAATTACTGAGAAAAATCATCAATGGGAACAGATGGTGCCAAAACGAAAGGCCAAAATTTACAGGTTCTCATAGCACAAGTAGCTCCATAGTTGTCGCTGGGTGTACTCCTGGGATTAAAGACACATAAAATTTCTTTTTTAATGTAAATATCCCTTTTTAAAAAGAGCAGTAGATAAATACAAGTCACAAGAAGTATTATTTTGAAACAGATTTTTTTTCCAAGGATTGCCCATTAGGTATTAGCATCTGCTTAATTAAAAAATTGTACTCTGATATCAAAGCAGCAATATCATAAATTCCTTACTATCTCAAAATTTTTTTCACTATTCTTATAGCTATATGATCTGAATTATACTTGAAGGCAAGATATTGTTTATACAGGATATCAGTTCTTATTTTAATAAAGTTATTAATGGTGAAAATATTTGACAGCTCTTCCTTTGAGGACTCCATTTTGCAGTTTAAGTCGTTATTGCATAAATCATTCTTGACAGATGTAAAATATTGCTTGAGGTGGTAAAGCTGTAAAACTTTTGAGATAAAAAGTATAATTATTTTGGGATTGAGAATGGATATATATAATAATCAGAAAATACTGTACTACACAGAATACATTTTTACTGTATGCTTTGTAGGCAATAATGAGATTTGTCTAAGCTTGCAGATGATATCTATTAAAGGAAGGTAGGATCATTTAAGTTCAGCTTAAATTTAAGCTTAGCCATCATATATTCTAGTGTTGAGAAGAACTAAGGTAGAGTATAGGTTTGAGCAAAGATAAGATCAAGCAATTTGCAGAATGTGTACAAACCTCATAAACTACTTGCCATTTACCAGTTTCAGAAAACAATTTGCCACAACTGACTACAAATTAAACATACTTGCATTTTCAAAGCACATTTCCAAACGAATATCTTAAGGCCCTTTCTGCTCTTTTTTTGAGGATAGGAGAACAAAAGTTGTGCAAACATGGTAATGAAATAAAGTGAAAATGGTATTAAGAGTTCTTAAGAAAGATAAGGACTTCATTTAGAAACTCATCGTCTAGACTTCAGCCAGCATAGGCCTTGTACTACCTGTTTGTATGAACTTACCAATCAATAAAAAACACAACTGAAAAGAAAGCTGCTTACATATGTGTCAAGTCCCCTTAGATTTGTTTTAGCATGAGGGTCAGTAATTGCAGTCCTGACCACAGTTTCAGTGCCTTATCCGGAGCTGTTGAGATAGGCCAATGAATCCAATCTCTCTGATACCCTGCTGCTGTAGGACTCCTTGACAGAAGAAATACTATCTGACTGCATTTTGATAAAGTGTTTCCCCCCCAAAAAACCCGTCAAAAACCCTTTCTTAATCCAGAGGTTTTTTTTCCCAGGCATTCTTCAAATACCTCTTGGGTGAAATCCAAACTGTTACTGAAAGTGTTGGACTTTTGGAAACAAATGAGGATATCCATTCTTGTGTCTGTATGGCTGTGTTTCCACCTTAGGCTTTAATACTTGTCAAGAAAAAAACATCCCCATTCAGTATTGCTGATTTTACAGCAAGGAGACCCATCAGCAGTGAGAATACCTCAGTGATCCAAAATATCCACTGTCCAAATATCTCATTTACCCATCCCCATTCAGATACTGCTCCTATGTCTGCTCAGAACTGTAGGTCTCTTCTGATTCACATTTCATGTAGGATATCTAATGATTATGATAAAGCACCTCTTAGAAACCCTAAGAAAGCTTATTTATAGGTCAATTTCAACCTTATTTTTCAACTGCTTGACTTTCCAATATATTCTTTCTCTTTCCAGGTAAAGAAGAATTGATTTTAAATAAGGAGGGAACTTTTATAGAAAGAGATAGTATCTGAATAAACAGAGCAACAATTAAATTGAATTCTAAATTATTCTCTTTCTCAGTGTTTAGGGTCAGAAAGGTATGAATATATATATATAATTTTAATAAGTAATTAATAATAAAATTGCCAATATTTTAGGTACTGCATCTTTAACAGGAAAAAAAAATCTTAATTTGGAAAAATCCTTTCTGACAGTTTTGAGTTCCTCTATGGCACAAATAAAAAACCTGCAGGCTACTGGTTCAGGAGTCTTTCATTTCAGTACAATGTTAAGACAGAACTCTTCTTACACTGGGCTTCCATAGGATAATTTTATGTCAGGATTCAGAATGTCACAGGGCCAATTTACACCAATCAAGGGGCCCAAATTTCTCTAGTTAAGCTAAAAAGAAAAAATGATTGCCGACTTTCAAAATGTATGCTGTAGCAGTAAGAAAGGTGACACATTCTAGAGTGAAATGGTAATATAAGGTTATGATGTGATGCACATCCTCAAAAGAGCTTCATTTTTTAATTAGGCATTGCTGACAACATTTTTTATTCGCTTTGAATATGCTCATTTTAGTTGTAGTGAAAGCTATTTTGGTTTTGGGTTATGAGACAAAAAGAACAGATGCTGTCAGTCTATTTTTGGTGTCATTTCACATGATTTATTGTGTCCTCTTTCCATCTTTATCGTGCATCCTTTCTAACGTTACATTATGATAAGAAAGTCATTACATACTCCTAATTCATGTTATTGATTAGTTCTTTCCCTTCTCCACCGACTTGGCCCATATATCAAAAAGAAATGCTGAGAGCAAATCAGACATCATACCTTGCAATAGACACGGAGGAAGAGCCACTGCTTTTCTAATAGCAGCCTTTTGCATATTTGATATGAAACAAACTTCAAAACATGGCACTTCGAGTAACACCAGTGTTGACATGAGTGCTGTTCCCTCTTGTTCCAAGCAATGGGAAGAGGACAGTGGTGTGGGTTAGATTTTATGTTAGTGCTTTCCAGTCCAGCTTTAAAGTGTTTCCTACATGCCTGACTTAGTGTATGACTCAGTCTGTGTACTAGGCAGTCCCTGCTCTTCCCTGCTAAGTATGGAAAAAGCTTAATCAGGCAGTATAGGATTCAGAGTTGGAAGACAAAGCTGACTATGGAAATTGCTAATTGACTCTGGAAACTGCATATCTCAAAAGCAATCAGAACTGTAGCTGTGAACCTCAGTCCGGGCAGAGCGGATAAATGACAATGACAGCAGGGTATTGTGGCTCTATAGTTACTTGCTCGTTTCACATTGTCTGCAACTCTGAAAGTTCATGTCTCTGAGGTGGGAACCACTTGCCTTATGATTTTGTACAGCTTGAACTTTTTATTCTAGTATACTGGATATTTTAAAAGGCAACAACATGCATATTTGAATAATTTCTTGGAAACTGAACTTGAAAGCAGAATTATAGCCATAACTAGTCACAAAATGCTTTTTGACCTCCAGAATTTCCACAGATATACAATTTTAAGCTTCCTCACCAATTTTCTCGGTATAGCCTCTGCATTTCTCATTTTGTTAATTCTTTAATACTGAAATCACTGTGAAATCTCATCAGGAAAGATCACCACAAACACCAAAATTCAATCTGAGAAAAAGTCAGAGTAAACAGTGTAAAGGGAAGGTCCTTTGTTTTTTTTATTTCATTAACCAGATTCCAATTATTGATCTTATTATACCTAGTTTTGATACTGCCTTCAATTATAGCATTCAAGTGTTATCCACACAAAGTATTTATTCTAGCTTATTTGTTAACCAAGAGCCATCATATAATCAAAATCTACAAATGGTATTTAAGTATCCATATTTTTAACTATTTCATTACAGATAGTGAGTGGAAATGACCAGAAGAAAGCTTAGGCCAGAAATCACAGCTGCATTTAGTACTTGACTACATGGTGAAATTTCTTGCTTTCCTATCCTTGTTCCTCCATAATAACACATTACCTCATTTAAACTTCTGATTTGCCAAATGAGACTGCAGTGGAAACCAGGTCTTGCCTCAACAGCCAGTTCAGAGAAACACAACAAGAATTTACTTAAAATACTTGGAAATTAGGATTTACCACAACATCTGAATACTGATCCTTGACAGCTTGTCCTGGCCTTTTTTGAGCAAATGCACAGGACTATTTGGCAACTGGTTGTTTCTGTGGCCAGAAGCACTCATAAAGGCCTGAGAGCAAGATATCCATGCCTACTGACACAGGAATTAGCTTGCACACCAATAGCTTTCATAGAATTAAATTGCAAAGTTTAATTTTTGTAAGACTAAGAAATCCTGATCTTTCGGCCTTGGAGCACTGCTCGCACAGTATAACTTTGCTAACTAGTATTAGCTCAGTCTCTATTGCTGCATAAAGAGACAGCAAATTATTAAAGAAACACGCAAATCACAGACCACACTTTCCTACATTTTTATCCATAGGATAAACAGGCAGAGACAACTTCAGAACAAGGACATATTAGGGGGTTTTGTCTTTGTCTTATACCTAGGCTACTTGAAAAGCTGTTAATCATCATGTAAATGTGTTTCATCACTAACATGCATGTACTAAAGCACTTACTCCCAGCTGTTGTCAGACTTTGGAGTCTGTACCCTTTTGAGATTATTTCTTAGAGCATTCTTTGCTGATTTTCATTCAAATCAATGCAAGTGGATCTCTGAAAATAGCTTGCAAATTTCCTCCTTTCAAAACTCATTTATGTCAATCTGCTTTACTCCTTCCTCTCTGGAAAAAATTGCCAGATAATCTCATTAGTATTTTGCACGTTTATGACATTTCTTTTTATTCTTTCAAAAGGACATGAAACTCAGTAGTCCTATTGCCATCCTATTGCCATGGCAGTTAAGTTAAAATAATGTTGCAATTCTGTCTACTTGCTTAAAAAGTGTAAAGAAAGAAAGAAAAAACCTAAAGTCCATGCCATTTTAAATAATAACAATAAAAGAAAGGAAAATGTGTTCCATTTTTCCATTTTAAGTGCCCAGTGTTATTTTTGCTTGATAAAATATACCAGGAATCAATTTAACACCAAAGTCTATTCAACTGAAAGAACAACTCTTCCCAGAAGGACTATTTCTAGGGTCATGGACAACATAACCATATTACATGAGAGAGTGGCAACAGCCTTGGAGTACAAAACCAGGTATCTATAAATCAACATGTGAGCCTTCTCTGTGGATTAATGGAGCAGCTCAGTAACTGGTGTGAAAGTTTTTGTATAATGTCAATCCTGAGCCAGTCCATGCTGGGTCGCTGTTCAGAGCATCCTTTACAGAACATCCTTAGCCTTTCTATAAGGTACACATTGTTTATTGCAACAAAAATGTGAGCACCTAATGCACAGAAGCATATTTAGTGTTTTACCCACAGAGTTTTAAAGAAAAGTTTTGTAGTTTTTGCAATAAGGCAGAGTTTGAGTGCTGTTTGTGGATGACCACAAAATTGTAATAAAACCTCTTTCGTCCTTATTCTGCAACTTGCAAATCCCTTCTTGTGTCAGGATTAGAAATTGGATCTAAGAACCTGCTCCCAAATGCCTAAAAAGTTAATTAAAAACTACTCACTTCTGCTGCAGCCACAAGCAGAATTAGTGTCTGATTTGTGTGATGTTTGTAGATCAGGAGCTGGGTGTGGGTGGCTTTCCCCTCCTGTGCTCACGGTTATTTAGAAGCAGAAAAGAGGAAGGAATGCATGGTTCACAGACCACTCTTCTTCCTAGCTGATGGGTAGGCAAGGCTACCATGCAGATCTATTTACATTCATTTTTGATTGTCTTTTGACCTCATTTGTAAAAAAAGCAGATCCTGCAGTAGCAGAATTACCAGTAGCATCATTGTCTCTGCAGAACTCGACATACGCAAAACATAATTATTAGCCAGACAAATACATTGTGTGTGGCTGCCTGAATTTCAAACATAATCTCTTTAACATTTAAGTGTGCAAGAGCATTTGTCCCTGCTTCATGGGAATTAATCTAATTGTTTCCCTTTTAAATAAAATTTTATTCTGAATCCCTTTTCACCTTGGGATAATTTTTCGGTAAATAAAAATAAATTATGAAGGACTTTATTTCCACTCTCTGAGGAATATCTGAAGAAAGATGCCAACTTTTTTTTGAAATGATGGAGAAACAAGTCTACTTATTTAGTCTCGATTATTACCTGGAAAGTAGGTAATGTTCGAGGGGGGGAGGGGGGAGGCTGTTGCCCCATAGATCCCATAGGCACTAAAAGATCAGATTTAACTAAGTTATCATAACTATAAAGAGCATGCTGAGGTTGAATTACTGCAAGAGAAATTACCAACCTGAAGTTCTACATGTAAAATCAAATTAAGGAGTTAATTTCCAATTATATGTATATATTATAAAAGTGCATTTCTCCTTCTCAGAAGGTTTAAGAACCACTTTGAGGGGCTGCCAAAATTACTTCCTACCCCATCATAGAATGCAAACTGATATTCTATAGTTCACAACACTTTTGCTAATAAAGCACTTTTCTTATTAAATATATTAAATCACAGGAAGTTTGAACTGAACAGCAAATTAGAGAGGCTCCTAATGAACTGATTGGCTAATGCAGTGAGTCTTTTATCTCAAAAGATGTATTATTCTGGAAAAGCTCACAGTTCCAAAACATCCTTCTCTACTGCATTTTTGCTCTATCCTCTTCTCTTTTCTAATGCAGTACACCAAAGTTGCATTGTAACATTTCCCAGTGTATATATATATAAATGCCACAAAAAATCCCCAACATGATCAAGTTTAAAAAAAGGATAACAGAGTGAGAATAGAAAATTATATTGCAGGGGATTGTTCTGTCAAAATACCTTTAATAGGAATTGTACTTAATAGGGATTATTGTAATATGAGTATCTCAGACCACAGGTCAGGTCCAAGACGACACCCTAGGTAATGCAGTTGTGTACATGTCTCTCTCCTGTCATAATAAACAATAATTTCCAGAGAAATTCATTCTTGTCTTACAGGGGTCACAAATGACCCTGCAGTGCCAGAATGGGTTAGAGATAGCTGGGGCAAAAGTGTCCAAACTGAATGGTAAAAGTCTCCAAACTGTTTCCTTCTCTTGACATAGGGTTAAAAGAACACAAAGGTGGAATCAACTCCTGTGTCATCTTCAGCCCTCATTCTTTCCAAATTTGATATAGAAAATAGAACTGCCAAATAAATGGCAAGTAAAAATACAGGAGGCATGATTGAGAAAGTTCAGTGGCTGCTAAACTCATGCTTTTTTCAAACAGAAAAAAATAGTCATTTGCCAGTCTCACATTGAACTTTGTTGTGATATTTGTAGCCCTTATTCAGGTGTTACAACTAATCAGTCACAAAGGGCCTGTGCATCAATACTTCAAAAAAAAGCAAAACTTAACTGAGTATTATTTGTGTTTAACTGGTGCTAAATGTATTATGCAACAAATGGGGCTTTATTTCCTCCTCCTCAAAAAAAAACCCTTCCACTTTTCAAACTTCTAAAGAACTGAAATTTCATAAGACTCTAGCTTGATTCATCTTTTTAGGTGTCCATAATGGAGTCTGATCCTGAATAATTGTGAGATCTACATAAAGTTAAAAGTGGGGGGAAATAAGAGATTTCCACAGGATATAATATATCTGATTAGATTTGACTAGCATATCTCTAAAATTTATTATTAACCAGGGATATCCTCATACCCTAGTTTAGATTGTAACCTATTCCCTTCTTGGACTTCACCCTTTCTTTGTATCTTGTTTTTTAGAAACTGGCACAACCTACATAACAAGTAATGCTTTGTTTCACATGGGCATCATTAAATAGCAATCACTCAGATGTATTTGCTTTCAGAAAGCATTCTGTTATCATGGCACATACTCTACTATATAGCATTTCACCATTCTGGTATAGCAAAGAATCCTTTTCTTAGATTGCTCTTTTATAACCATTGTATTTTCATAGAATCCAGAAGCATTTAGGTCAGGAGAAAAATTGGGAGGTCATCCTCTTCAGTCTTCTGCCAAAAGCAAGAGCAACACAGAATTCAGAGTAGGTTGCTCAGGACTTGTCCAATTGGATTCCAGGATGGAGCCTCTCTGTGCAACCTGTTCCAGTACCATCATATTGAAACTGGTTTTTCTTTACACCAATTTAAAGCATTGTCTATCATTCTTTTGCCATGCATCTCAGTTGAAGACCTTCCTCCATCTCCTGGTAATTTCCTCACACCTATTGAAAGACTTTTATTAAGTCACTTGGAGCTCTCTCTCCTCTAGGCTCACAGCCAATGCCAGTTTCCTCAACCACTCCACAAAGGACATGTGCACCAAATCCACATCCATCTTGGTGGCCTCTGCTAGCCTCATTCAAGTTTATCAGAATTTTTCTTGTATTAGAGTTCCAAAGTTGGATTCACTATTCCAGATGTGGTCAACTGAGCACTGAGTAAAGGGAAGTATCACTTCCTCAATCTACTGGCAAAGCTTCTGATGATACAGCCCAGTATGTTTTATCCTGCACACAGCTGGACTCAAATTCCTCAACAGATCACCATCTGAGTCCTGTTTCACAACCTTGAGATTCAAGCCTTTCCCAGACTGAGGCAGTGAATGTTTAAAGTACCTCAACTTTATCTGCATCCAGTCACTAAATCACTCTCCCCCCTCATTAGCAGACTCAAGTTGTATACTTGACTATACAGCTTGTGTACTAGTTGTGTGCAAGTATACAACTTGAGTTGTGTACTTGTTCATTCTTTTGCTGCTAACATACTGGCAACACAAACTCTTCTTGTTGCCCTTGATATCCCAAGAATTTCAAATCGAGCTCAGTTTTTCCTTTTCCAAAACCATCCCAGCATGCCTGGGCAGTGTTTTGGTATTTCTCTTTTGCAGCCTGTCCTTGCTCCTACCTCTTTTATTATTGGGGTGTTTTGCTGTTGTTTTTTGTTTGTTGTTTTGGGGTTTTTTTTCCACTGGAGCTCAGACATGAGTTCTCTGTGGAACCAACTGGTATTTGAATACATTTATTCATTTTTCTGAGTATTTGAATGGACTGATATGGTGCTTGAGAAAGCATTTGAGCAATACCCTCTGCAATGTTTGAAGAGCTAATGAGATAGATACCATACTTCTTTTATTTTTCCTCTCTATTCAGTAACCCATATTTGGGGTATTTTACTTATGTTTGATTATACCAAGTGGCACCTATGCTACTTTTATGTATTATTCTTATTCTTTCTTCAATGTTTCAGTATGATGTCAAGTTTTAGACCTTGTATTTTACATAATTTAGATACACTTACTCATGCATTAGGAAAACATTTTATATTACACATACAAGAAGGTTGAAATTGCAACCTTTTCCAAATATCATTACTAATGTCATACATGGTATAAATTCTCTGTTGGTACATATTTTATTATGAAGAAATCAGTGTTTTCCTGTAATAGAGATCAATTCACCTGGCTGTTAGGCAGCTGCCTAGTTTTTTTTTGGTATATTTTTCATACAAAAGTGTTTGAGTTTAGAGGAAAAAAAATCCTAATGCTTATTTTGCTGTGGATTACAGTCATCCAAACCAATTTAATGCTAAAGAAAGTTGTGATGGACTACTAAGTTTTAGAACAGCTAATCAATTGTCTTACACTAGAAGATAAATGCAACTGCGCTGGCAACTAACCAGAGCATCTCTGATACAAATTATTGAGCATTTCATTCTCGTCACTAAAGATATGAAAAAATCAGATCTTCTAAGACAGAAGTATTTTTTACACTGTCAAATTCTTTTAGTGACTTTCAGAAGCGAGGTAACATTACTGAAAAACTGTCTCATCTCAAAAGAAAAAGTTTATTGCTAACATTTCCTTAGCCAGGTCATGCAAAAGACAACATTTTCCTCTCCATTTCTCTTCTGAAATTTGTAATTTCATGCTTCCTGCTAAAAATTATAGATTTGTCCTATATGCTTTTTGCCAGGTTAGTGACTAGGAGAGATAGAAGTCTCTCTTCTTCAAGGGTTAATACCAGCTTTTTCCTTTAGGACAATGTCAGCTCCCCTTCCCCTGCCCTGTGGAACACCACAATCATGTTGTACCTTCCAACATGTGCCTGCTGGCACTGATGGCATTCAGCATCCTGCTGGAGCTGGCCCCTAACTCAGACCTCAGCAGCAGAGCATCAGGGATCCTGCACCTTGTGTGCCACTGCAGTGATGTCAGAGACATGGGTTTAAGCTGTACCTCTTCAAATACCCATAATTTAGGGATCTGATTCCATGTGAGGATATTAAAATAGAAAGTTGAGGCATAATCCTGCTGATTTAAGACACCCCAGGTGGGGGGCCTGACAATTCCAATTTGCAACCCATTTCATATTTTCTCTCAGTTCTTTACCTGTAGACAAAGACTGTTGAAACACAATATGACAAAGCATATTTAATGAATATTATTAGTGATGAGTTCAACTGCTTCTTGAAGGTGTTGATATGCTTAATCAAATATACTTCCACTGACTAAACCAGCACTGACAATATTTTAATATTATTATTATTAAAATCATTTCTCTCCATATTGCATGCATATTTAACACTTACAGATCTCTCTGTTTCATGCTGGATTTTATTTTTAGTAATCCTAATGTGATGTTGGAAAGTTTGTAGATAAAACCTGCTTTATTGACTGCCTGAAAGGAAATGCTCTCTGCCTGTGTGACAGGTAAAAGTATCTTGAGGGTGTACAGCAGCAGTTCCTGGCATTACATTAGAAATGCTGGTTGAGTTAATTTGATGATACAGAAGAGAACACATTTAGCATATGCATTAAATATAGTATTATGCAAGGATTTTTCAATTTGTAACTTTTTATTTAATTGTATTTTTATTTCAGTTCAGATGCAAACCCATTCCTGCATCTAAGATAGTGAGAGATTCACACACTGAGGTTTCAAATGCACCCATTTCTGCAAGCAACAGATATAGTACAGTGCTCAGGATAGCAGCTTGTATGTGCTTTATTTCTGCATAGGATTAATTTAGTGTGCATAGTACTGAGACATG
The DNA here is from genome assembly GCF_047830755.1 of Zonotrichia albicollis. Taxonomy (NCBI): domain Eukaryota; kingdom Metazoa; phylum Chordata; class Aves; order Passeriformes; family Passerellidae; genus Zonotrichia; species Zonotrichia albicollis. The sequence continues at coordinate 29,556,371 of NC_133828.1, forward strand.
TGTCTTATTTTTAATTTAAAGGAATGAGATTGTACAAATCATTTCTCATTCTTGGACTGGACCAAATATTCCCTGTCAGATTGCCCATGACAAGCTGATTGCAAATGTTGACTTGTTTTTGTCAAGAACAGTTAAAGATAGTTGGCCCTACAAGGCTTGAGTAAAGTCAGAATGTGAGCAGGAGCCAAAAAGATGGCTTTTCTAGCCTTGTTTCTGATACTGTGCTTTGCAGAGAAACACAGTTATCTTTACACACAGTTATTACAAAACAACTTTCCCTTGATTAACATAACTTTCAAAATTGTGTTTACATCCCTTTTTTTTATGGTCTTTATCTAAAGCAAAAGAATTGTAAACCAAATGTCCCAAAGAAATATAGTTTCATTTCTATGGTTTTTGAATAACTGAAAAGCTTTTATGTTTTTATATGGATTTGAAGTGCTTGAAATTATTCAATAGTTACGTATTTGATAAAGGCTTTACAAATATGTGCATTTTTGTGACTCAGTTGAACACATCACCCTTTTAATGATCAGCAAGTCATTGTTTTTAGATACACAATATATTAAAATGTACAGTTTGCAAGCAATTATGAGAGCAAAATAACATGCAAGTATTTTAAAATTGAAGTATTTTCCTACTCACTTCAGACCTAATCTTTAGAATTATGGCATATTTGTTCTTTGAAGTTATTTTCTTATCCTGGTACCCAGGATAATCATAAGAAATTTTAGAGATCAGGGTAGTGAGTTGGACCATTCTGACCTGGTCTATTTGCTGGGAAAAAATGGGGTCTTATTTTAAAGTGTTAGTGCTAAATAGAAACCTTTTTTCAGTACAGGATTGACAGTTCTATTAAGTCTACCTAACCAGCCTTTCTGAAGTGCAACAAAAAGGGTAAGCAGAACCTCTGGCTAAGTAGGTACCTTGCATCACCTCAAAATGCTTTTTCCAAATCCTGCAATGGTAAATTCAGGTTTCCTTCTGATATTTTAGGGGATATAGAGACCTTCATGCATATCTTTGTTGGGGTTTGATATTTTTTTACGTTTTATGGGAATAAAACACCAAGACTGTGGTGTTGGAATGAGATCAGGAATCAAAGGTAACATTTTACCTCTGAGATATTATCTGTAAACGAAACTTTCCAAAATGGTTTGAAGAATTGTAAAGAAAGTTCATTATTACCTGCCATGGACATATCATCTATATATTGCAGAAGAAAAGAAAATGACTAAAGAAAAAAAAAAAAAACAAGAAAAAAGAAAGAACCCAAAAACAAAATGAAAGGTTTTTAAGTCTGTTTGTTCTGTGCTGCCGATACTTTCAGCAAATTGATAGTGTTATTATGTAACAGAAGTGTAGAAAGGAAAATTTTGCTAGGATTGAATCAAGTTAAAATCTGTTTTAGTTTTGCCGAGTGTATCAGCCTTCAATCAGTGATGGTCAAATCAAAACTATTTTGATAAACTTTAGGCTCTCAGGGCTACAGTCCTAGAGTTATTGAGAAGTTTAAGCCAGGGAGAGAAAAGCAGAAAACCTGACAAAGAATTCTCCAGTTATTTACATGCATAAAGTTCATTTCACCTTTAACATTACTATACCTTTCAGTGGGGAGAAGGGAAATGTGAATTCTCAAGAATACCTAGAATTACATTTTTTCTTCTATTCAAATTATCATTCAGCTCAAGTAAAGCATCTGGTATAGCCACAGACTGGACATGAATGGGATGAGCGCACCTAGCAAGTAGCTGTTTCCCCAGTTCTGTGGTAATCTTTGCCAGTATCAAGAATCACACTGTCTTTCTTTACAAGGGTGCCCACAATTTTAGCCCTGTAAATTTTTTCAAATTATTAGATATCTTCACCTTTCCTTCAGATTTTCAAGACAATTTTACTGATTTAGCTCTTTGTGAGGATTTTGATTATTTATTGGGTATGAAAATAATGGCCTGCATTCTGTCCCTATATAAGAAATATATAGTGTGAGCTACAAATTTAGGAAAGTGATAACTGATTTGTTGAATAGCTCTCTGATGCTTTTCTTATTATATCATAGAGGATCTATCTTCTGCAATTGTAAAATTTAGCAATAATATACTGCATCCAGTAATATCTTCAAACAATAATATATAATAATAATAATAATAATATAAATATATATATAATTATATAAAAATAATATAAATATATATATAAAATATAGAATAATAATATAAAAGTACTATTGATATCTTTTTCATTGCTTCTACTTATGCTTATTTGCACTTATTTTTCATTTTACCTCTAAAATAAATATCAGAGTATGGTGAAACACAGAAGGGGCAAGTTACAAACTCGCTGCTTTTCCACTTTTTTCTTCAGAGCAGCTAGCAAAATCTAGCACTGAATATTCATTGGTTTTGGTAGCAATGTTGGTTTTTAACTTTAATACAGTTTATGTGAATTACAGTAAATAGCTTCAGATATATTTACTGTGGTGGTTGTAATCACTCATAATTATATAATTGGATGCCTAACACTGTTTACCAAAGATATAGTCAATATTACACATGAAATTGGTTTGGCTCTGTATTAAAGTGAAAAATTAAAACAGAAAGCTTGATGTACCAATCGAATTGGAGCCCTGGTCAGACTTCAGGAGTGAGGATCCTCTGGAGAAGATGTTTATTACAGGCCACTCCAAAAGGAAAGAAATCAAATTTAGGTTCTCTAAGAAATATATAAACACAATAAGAAAACTTATGCATAAATTACTGTACAAGAGTGCATGAAATAATTTGGTTCTTGGCCAAACTGAGGAATAAACACAACAGAAATAATTTCTTTTAAGCTCCACCCTAATAACTTCTCAGGTCATGATTCAACTCAGTCATTTTTGCAAATGTTGAATTTCTCTGTGAAAGCTTGAGAGCTTAGGTGAGTATTATTGCACCACACAGGGAAGATTGCAATATCTACTAAGCCCAAACGCTTGGCTTCAAACTGCCAAAACAAGAATTAAATATGATTAAAATTTTAAAAATTTAGGATGAAAGCTTTTACTTAAAATTTGATCTTCTGGGCAGGAAAAAACCAATCAAACAAACAAGGGAGAAAGACAGACGTATATATAATTAAAATATCACTTTAATTTCATTAACTATTAATGAAAAAATGTGACTAGTCCCATTGTATAAGTGTCATTAATATCAACAATTAATGAGGCTTTATGAAATGTGCAAAGAGGAGTATAAATAGCTCAAACACTAATCCCAAACATCCTATAACCAAAAAAAAGGGCACAGAGTTTATTTTACAAAATATTCTTAAAAAGTTTCAAGTCTAAAACGTATAATAATTTTCAAATTGGGAATGTTGTTGAAAGTGAGTTCTCGTCACAATTTACGTTATATTCTTAAAATGTTCACTCTATAGCAATTGAAGCATTTTTGATGAAAACTGGTAAAAAAGCTTTTGACCTAAAATGTTTAGCCTCAGATTCTCTGAAATTCAGTAAATTTTAATAGCAGATATGCAATTAGAGATAAAATTTACATTTTCATCTTTAGTTTTTACACATAATATCATCATATGGTTTTTAATATATCTTTAAAAATCTTATAAAGTAGGTCTATGATATACTTATTGTAAGATCCTGTACTATCCTTTATACTACATAGAAATCAAGAAAAAAAAATCGATGGTGCTTTCATTTAATACATATATTATAAATGAGGCAAACACAAAATTATTTACATACCCATCATTATGTTATTAAATAATTCTAAAAAATTTATAAGTACTTCTTGAAAATTTTAGAAATCTGAAATGTCTGCCTTATTTCACCAGACACCATGCTTATTTTATAATTCCTTGTTGTCTAGGCCATACTTTAAATTTCTGTTTATCTAAATGAAAGTACTGATACCTAATATTTCTAAAGGTATTTTTCATGCTGCAAACAGCAGACCAATTTCCAACCATCTTTTCTAGTTCCCTCTCTCTGCTTAATGCTCTCCTCTCCAACCTGTCACTTATTGTTGTCATTTGTTTAGTTGCATTTCATTTTAATCCAGCCAGATAAAACAAGATTTTGCTAATTGTAGAGCCATACAGGCTAGCACAGGGTAAAAAGATATTTTATAGTCTCATGGGGAAACTGGATTACAATTCCCATTATGAAACTAGTTTTTATTCCTTAAAGCACTACTTTTGCCCCTGAACTCTATGCTCCCAGGCACAAAACACATTAGTCTACAAGCGAAACATCATCTCAGGACAAATCTCTGACCTTTTATTAAATACTGAAGACACCAATTGGTCATTGCAGAGCTTTATGAATGAGCACAAAACCAGAACCGGTAAAGACCAGCAATCATGTCACGATCACCAGTAGTACTTGTTTCAAGGTTATATACAGAAACCAAAGACTGAGCACATATCCCTATGGAAATGCTTCTCATCAGAATTTACAAGAACAGTCATTTTTTTGGAAAACATATAACACCCAATATTTGTTCATATCCTTCCTAATACTAAATTTCGGAAAATTTCAGAAAATACATTTTTTCACTAACAACTACTACAAGGTAAACTGTTGTTCCAGATATAAATTTACTTAGAAAATATCTGTCCATTATCCTTAAATTATTTAATTGAATAAAAGCATTTCATGCCATACTTAGGCAAACAAGCAGGTGGTGGAAGTTGAGCAGACAGCAGCTTAAGAACAAGATCTGTATGAAGCATCCAGATACTTTAGGAGCAAGGGCAAAATCTAACTAGGTACCCATATGTATGTTAATTGATTTTCCAGTCTTCCACTCATGTAAAATGAGTAGATGGAAAATTCAAGAATCTTTATCCTTTGTACCCTTATGCAAGAGTTGGTGGATGGTATTACAAGCTTTCCTATTTATCAACACAGTGCTACATGTTTTACCAATTTCAAAGATGGCAGGACTTTTACTGCCATGCCCTAGATCACCAGAGCTCTTTGAACAGTCACTTCAGTGCACGTTTTTTTCTTAAAACCTGCATAGCCCAAAGAGAGTGTTGGAAGTTAAAAACAAGAATGTGACCTGATACATTTATCTTCATCTCTGAGTACTTCCCAAAATAGGGACATACCTATCGGATGTGTAAAAGAACAACTACTGTGTGCTCACTAACAGCTTGTAGGAGAATTTTTGAATTCTGAGTAGGAGGAGAAATGACAGCTGACCAGGAAATAGGGTTATTATATGTTCTTTTTTAAAAGCATCATTTTGAACCATTTCCACAAAACCACTACTCAAGGTTAATGAAGCAAACACAAACTTATTATTTCATCCTAAAGACTGAACATCAAAGGCAGTATTATCTCTAATACTGCATTGCAGTATCACTTCTGGGTTTCTGTCCAAGTCTTGGTGTGGGGCTTGAACTCACAGTTTTCTGGTGAGCTTAAAAACCTACTGTGATCTCAACCATAAAGGCATTCACCCTACTTTGAATTATGCAGCAAAATACTGTTGTTGCACAAATAGTAGGAGTCTGATACGAATAATTGATATTTTATAGAAATAATCATAAAATATAAAAATAAACAAGCCCCTAAATATTAGAAAGAGTTTAAAAGACTAACATATACCACATTAAGTACTTTTATTTCTCTTAAGAATTTTTGTTGTATTGCTACAGTAAGATAGATACTAAATTACAGTGCAGTGTTGTTACATCACTTGAGTAATTTCTTCCAGCCTATTGCAAAAATAGGACTAGACCTATTAATTTAATCATCTTTCTGAAACTGCATTACTAATATTTAATTTAATACTTCTTTTAAAATGTAGCAGCCCCCCTTCAAGAGCTAAATATTCATGTGGATGGCACAATATGTTATCTTAGGACTTTGCTTGTAGCGTGTGGCTAAACTGTGGCTTTCTATTTGTAGTAAAGGTGACTGGTTTGAATTCTACAGAGATCATTATAACTGCTAATAGCTGCTTTAATCCAGAGGTACAATTTAGCTCTGCATCCCAGCATCCAAATTAAAGTAAGAGAAGACAACACAGCTGAGGAATAAAATTTTTACTAAGGCTACAGATACCATAATGGCTTATTTCACCATAGTGTTTGAATATACAGGGAGCAGCCAAAATTAGAGCAGTTTCTATCAAAAGCTACCACTGGCAACTCTCATCATCATCCTTTTTTGAAAGCTGCCCCAGAAGCAGAAGCCACAGACAAAAGCTCACTGATAAATGCAGGATTATTAGAGAGAAAGGCCATAGCACCTTGGCATTCCAGTTAAGTGTTAATCACTCCGATTGGGAATGAACTAGTGTGAACTACTCATATTATGAACAAATGTGAGATTGATGTGAACCACAATTTGGTTGTTCTTTTATTTGGTGAACTGAAAACTGGAGAGGAAAAAAAAGATGCTCCAAGTCAAACAAAAGAGCAGAGTTGGGCTGGGGAAAAGAGATAGTGAGTGATAAAGAAAGATAAAGTCAATGAGAAAAAAAAATCCAGTACTATGAGGTGGGAAAGTTGTCAAAAGGAATCTGCTAGCTCCAAAATGCCTCATCAGTGGTGCAATTTACAATTTCATAGCATGAAGCTGTCTCAAGAAAATGTACTAACCTTTTAAAATTTACATCCACTTTCCTTGACTGAAAATTTCCCCAAATAAATTCAGAATCATAAATAGTTTCTGGGTTCATTCTGCATTTACTATTTATTTTTGTTGAAAATAATAAATGTCATAAATTTAATCTAAAAGCTTCTTATACTGAACTTCAGAAACATTTTTGGCTAAAATTATATATATATATATATATATATATATATATATATATATATATATATATAATCACTCTTTTAAATTTTATATATATGTAATAGTACCAAAGCAAACAGCTTGATACTATTCCTGCTTTTGAAGGCCTGTGTGCAAGAAAGATCAATGCAGTAGCCTTCTCCTCCAATGTATTTGGTAAAAATAAAATTATAAAACCATTTATAGTGCTGTTATAATTGATAGGATCCCTTAGGACAACACAACTGGCTAGATTCTCTATAAGGACCTTGTATCATGTATGTAGAAAGTGCTGGCCAAAAGGAGAGGTGTAAAGAGTTACAGTTTACAGCTGGGTACCAGGTTTCTGGCAGCTCTGAGTGTCAAGCAGTCTCTGATATAGCCCTGATCCAAGACTAAAGCTGTACTTCAAAGGTCTGTGGGTATAACGCATTTGTACAAATGCACAAAAACACATAGTTCAATTCCTGGCTTAAATGTCTTTGTTTTCTTGCTAATCCATATCAATACTTCTTAAGTAGGTCTTTGGATATGAGGATTGTAAATGCAAAGTGTTCAGGATGTTATGCCAGCAGGCAGTCAGGAAGATCAGAGGAATAACAGACAGCAAAACCCACATTGATAGAGAAGTTTGGTTCCTTACTAATTAACTACAACTGTGATTGAAATTACTTGTTTTGAAGAAGTCTATTCACATTTATTCTTTCAAATTTCCTAGAAAAACTGTTTCATATCAGACTTTGTTAGGTGCGGAAACATGCGGCTGAGACCTGATGAAAGGATTAGTCTCATACAGCACAGATTGAAGTCACTTAGGCCTTTTACTGTGACAGGATAAACTGAGACTAAAACTTAATGCCTTTCAAGCTGTTAGGCAAGAGCTCAAAAGCACTTTCTAGCAGCTCCAATCAAAGCCTGTATAGTTCTGATCTCTTTCTTGCAAATAGTATAAAGGACTTTCAAATATTATTCTGAAATCTAACCCCAAAACTAAAGATACCCAAATGTATTTTGTCCTTTTTCAGTGAGCAATTCTCTGTTTTGAATATATCTTTGCAGTAACTCCACGTCACTAAAATTGTCCCAGATGTGTGCATCAGTTTAACTGAAATTAGAACTGGGGTTAAAAACTGCATGCAAGAACATTTTAAGCTAACTTGGAGTGGTATTTAAAAGTCAAAAAGACAGGCCAGGAGAGGGTTTATCAGGACCAAGACTGATGCATTTCTTCCTTGCTTGTAACTTTAGGATTAGAAAAATGAAAGAGATGCTTTGCTTTGGAAATTAGCTTATTTGCTTTTGCTTATTAGTTAAGATCAAAATGTACTTCAGCGTCTTAAAATACCTATCTGCTTTACTTTGCTGATGTTGTGGATGATCCTGAACTAGAGCAGTCATTACTTGTATCCTTGTATAAGTTTCCAGTATAGTGGACTGTTGAAATATTTACCCCATATTCTTTTTTTTGAAAGAATTCTGCTTTACTTTGCAGTTGGGGATTTGTGGGACAAAGAAAATAAATTGCCTTAGTAATCTTTTAGCCTCTGCACATATGAAAGAAAATAAACATGTTGATGGAGATACTCAAATATTCAAGACAGTTTCAATTCAACAAAATTGTAGCAGGAAACCCCTAATGCACCTTCCCTTTTAATGGCATAAGTTCCTAGTTGTATCATCTGTAATAATTTATTTTGCTGTTGTGTAAAGCATACCTGTAGCTTTTGCTTTATGTTGCTCGGTCAGAGAATTTTTCTTTTTTTTTTAACTGCAGCATAATTGTGTTGCCTAATGAATAAATTATATAACACATTTAATCCTGATTGATATTTCAGTAAAGCTCAAATTATTCCTGCTACTAATTAATGAGCACTTCTGTATCTGCAAAAGATGATTTAACTAATCCAATGTATAGATTTTCTTGAGGCTAATTGTTAAGTTTAATGAACCAGATATCTCCCACTGAAGCAAGTGTCGTGTGTCCTTACGCCAAGCAGCTAAAAGAGTTATAAATCCCCTTGCACAATAGCAGTAGTTATGGATCAAAGCCTGTTCTGAACTGTCTTCTGTTTGTGTAGTGTCCTTGACGTTAATAGGAATGTGCAAGTAAAATACAGTTTTCTACAATGTTATGACTTCAAATGTGATTCTGTTCTCCTAAATTGTATTCTGTTTAACTTTAGATAATTTAAAGTATCAAAAGTAAAATAAATACAGTGAGGAAACTCAGATATGAAATTGAATCTATCTGAGAAAACAGCCAGAGAGGAAGGCACTGGTGAGGATCTGTTTCAGGGAATGCATAGATTACTGACCAGCAAGCAAAACCACAATAAAAGCCTTTTCAATACACAGTTTCTCTGGAACTTCCACATTTAAAGCCGCAGACAAATTTAGCAGGAAAGAAATCCATTAGTAAAACAAATGCAGCAAAGCAATTGAACACAACTGGAGTCCCAGAGAGAGCTGCTATCAGCTGCCATTACTGGCGTGCAGCACAGGATAAGTTAAGGACGGCTGATGGTGAATTATAATGACATGGGAAAATGGGGTGCAGCCACTCAGCCGTGAACAGCAGGACGCACACAAGATTAAAAGACCAGGTATTTGCTTAGTCACTTTTTGCGTCTCCTTGCTGACTGGAGTGCCAGATAATCCCCATCCAGATGTTACTTATGGCATTGACTTTTTTTAAAATTTAGTCAAAATATCAGGTAGCTGGAATGGAAAAAACCCCAACCAAACGAAAAACAACAAACCAACAAAAACCAACATAAAAAACAAAAATCAAAACAAATAGGCAGACTGGTTTGAAATAAAACAACATGTCTGGAAAAGTGGCAAGTTAGAAATTTGATGTTACTGAATTAATGATGTATCACAACAGGCATTTTCTGAGGGTTCTCTGTCATGTCATAAGGATATTGCTACATAACTTCTCATCTGTGCTACCATCATCAGAAACAGCACTAACAGGAGGGGAATATAATAAACAAGGTCGTTTTAAGTCTTTGACTAAAAATCATGTTAATATATGTGGATTCTGTTTATATTTTTTTAAACTATAGCTTGCTTTTGGATAATGATTTTAGTTTTTTTTTTCAGTAGTCCTATTTTTTTTTTTTAAATCCCAAGGTACGTTAGAAAGACATTTCCATAGCTATGAAATTTACCTTTGGCTAAAATCTTGCCATGCAGTGCAGTATCAAACTTTCTATCAAAATCTGTCTCTCTTAAATTATATTAATTATTATAATTTTTAAAAATTATATTCATTATTATAATTTTTATTGTTTACTGTGAAACCACTTGAAGTGGACTAAATAGTGGACTAAATAATGGGGGTGAACCTTCACTGTTAAATTTTAATGGCAATTTCTATTTCTCCCTGACAGTCTTCATTAATCCATTTGGAAAGGACTGAAAACATTTGAGTCAGAGAATAGGGAGAATATTCTTTAAATAATTTATTTTAAAAAAATTATTCCTCTAACTCTCAAGTAGTGTTTAATTCAGTCAAATTATAAATAAGACTTACTTTTAAGCATGCTTTTCCTCATTTGCCAGCTTAACTATACCAGTTAATTTTAATTCTTTATGAGGTCTAGGATCTGAAACATTATTCTCACACACCTTAATCTTGGCCACATTCCGATCTTTTATATTTTCCCTTTCACATTATGCAACATCAAGCACAACAGACACCAAATACTCTGTTACAGCCAGAGGATTACTGTTTCTGTGCCACATAAAAAATCATATGAAAAGCAGATTACTACCTAACTGTATGTTTCATAATATGGCAATGTTGCCAGTATTTCTGTGTCTGGGTATTTAAGAGGTATCTAAATGATTCTTGCAACTCGTTTATGTCTGTGTCAAGGGACATGGTTTCTGTAGCACAGGAATGCTTTTCTCAGCTTTCGCTTCAGGATATGATTGGGCATAGCCAAGCACAAGGATTAGCTGAGAAGAAATTAGAAATAAGGCATTTTTCAATTTTCCTGATATTTTGGGAGGTTGGCTCTTAAAGAACAATGCAAAAAATTGGACAGGATAACAGCAGTACATTGCTCAGCTCCTCAGTCCTCTATGTGATGGTGGAGTTGCACAGACAAAATTGTAAGGAAAAGTCTGACACCTTTTAGCACATTTGAAATCATGTGGAAAGGGCCTCAGAACAAACTTGTTAAAAGCATCCAGAAGCATAAAGACTATTAACTATAGAACATGTATTCAACTGCTTGATACCTGCTATCCAAGAATCTTGGTTAATTTTTCATATTACCCTGACATTTTAATATTGCCTGACTAGCCTTAACCAGATGGAAAAATATAACCAAAGTATTCTTACTCTCAAAAATTCTTCTCCCTTAACAAAGTATTAATGATATTAATTAACTGCCTTAACCAAGTATTAATGGTATTCCCTGATTATCCAGCAGTAGCTTTGCACGCATAAAACTTCTCTTTCTAGCAATATGAAGTCAAGATTATTCCTTAAATCTGTGTGCTTTCAAAAATTTACTCTCTCTTTTTTCCTCTCTCTTCTCTTTATTATGGAGCTTTAATAAATTATTGGAAAATGGGTGAATAATTCTACATTTAACAACTGGCATAACAGCCTGTGGTCTTTGCTAGAGTCACTGAGAACATTTTAATGAACAGGCATGATAATTTTCTTTTTCAACACCAGCATCAATAATAATCAGCTCAAGACAGAGACCCTGGGTGGGAAGCCACAATTTGTGGCTGTATAAACACAATGAAACTCAGGAATGCAAAATATAACTGTTTTTCCAAATGTTCATGAAGAGTAAGTTAACCAAATGCATTTTCTCAGTAACAGCTGATGATTTTGGGGAACCATAAACTGTGTCTGCAGTGTTTTCCCCTCTCATCTGTGTATCATTCCATGAGACAGTTTGCCTTTTCCCATAATAGTTTAACACTGATGAATTCAGCCCATGTACCGCCTTTATCCTGAGTAACAGCTGTCTTGTGTCACAGTCCAGCTTCCCAAGAACTTGGTCTATGACACAGTCAACTGAGATACCACAAGTGTTAATGAATGATTTGAGCTGTGCCAGCACCAATGGTTACTACAACTTCTTGGAACAATATAGGGCCAGCCAGCTGGATTGTTCTCAGAGTTTGGACTATTTTCACTCAAATTCAGAGGGCTGCTCTGACCTGCCTTCTGTGCCATTAACAGATTTTTAATGGGACCTGGCAATGTCACTTTTCTCTAGCAAAATACACATTTCCCATGTCCTCTGTTGCATTCAAATAACCATATTGCAGTGGGTGAATTGCTTGTAAATAGCATTTTGGGGTGGGCGTGAGAAGATTGGTTCCAGGCTGTTGTGCCATACTGTTTCCTTGCAGACAGCTTTTTGGTATCTACATGTAGCAAACTTCACCTTGCAGATCCCAACTACTTCACAGCAAGTGACTTTCCATAAATGAAGTGGCACAAGAGCTATCCCTCTGCCTGTCATTGCTTTCCTGTTGAAGGTGCACACATTGCACTTTGAAACTGTGTTGCTCTTCCTAAAATTTCCTCTATATATTTGTTGCTCCAGTATTACTGTTTCTTTTTCCCTGTCACCCATTTTTCCCTAGCAAGATTATAGGTATTCATCCCATAGTCTTAATATTATCTTGCCTTAATTGCAAAACTTAAATTTGTGACTGATTATAGTAACAGTTGAACTACCTAGTAAGCGTCACTTTGGTGACATTTAGAAAATTTTTGAATACTTACTTATCCCCAGCTTCAGCATTATTGGATGTTATTTTTGGTCACAGAGGTTATTTTCTCTTTTCCTCTCCCATCTATTCTTCCCTGAACCTGCTGTAACACTGTCAGCCATTTCCCTGTTTTAGCTCAGTTTTTTATGTTTGTTTTGAGCCAAGTGGAAGTTAGGAGAGTAGGAGGAGTACTGTTTAAAATATGTAAGATATGATCTCTTCAACGGGCCACTAGTTTATTTTACAAATACAGTGGTGAAATATACTTCCTTGCGTAAAAATAAATTTAATCCAGGCAAATGCTGCGGCACTTCTAAATGTTTAATGAAACTCTTGAAAGCTCTTTCTCATGTATTTGAGTTTATGATTGATAAATTACAAAAAAAGAGTCCTTTCAGTGATCTTGTCACACTCTACAACTATGATCGGGTATAAACACCCTGCAAATCGTCAAGTAAAACACCCCAAACACAACTATGTTTGTTATATGTCAAGGGGACAAAAACAATGTTACAATTTAATTTTCAAGTGCTTTCTTCTCTACAACTTCAGCGCCTTAAAACATAGCGACACACAGATAAGATCAGACTTGGTAACTCCCCCAGATTTTTTTCATGCATTTCCTTATTTACCCTGGGAACAGCTTTTCAGACAGAGGTTGCTCTGCAGGCAGAATCAGGAGGAAAGAAAAAGCATTTTGATAAATTATAGAAGGGTGATATACTTGGGTGATATATTTATCTCAAGCCTTCACTTTGAGGAAAGGCAATGTGGGCAGGTGGTTTCCCCACATTTCTTCAAACACAGGTGAAACAAATTAAAATAGGTCAAAATACTTATACTGTTCACATCTACCTATACTTGAAACTTGTTTTTTGTAAGCAAACACTTAGTCTTCACCTCCTACTGTCCTTTTATAAGGATTGCTAGAACCACAGCCTAGATGCAGCCAGCTGTGTAAAACAAGCTCTTCTGCCTATGCTAAGTGTTATTTAAGATATTGTCCATTGTGGGTGGAGATAACACCCTTATCTTCTGGGAACTGTACAGCAAATTATGTACATCTAAAATTGTTTCCCCAGCTCACTGTACCAAGTCCCAAATCAACTGGTGATTGTGGTATGCACATACTTAAATCAAAATTGGGCAGAAATCTGATAAATTACCAATGCAAGTTTTCTTTTCTCTATGGCGATATACTATCTGATTTTTCCATCCAGGCATTAATTAGCATTGCCTTTGCACATACAGTAAGGAGATAAAGGCAAGAGAAATAACCAAGTCCTGATGTTCCTTCAGGATAAGAAATTCAACCTTTTAACCAATGAAATATGTATAAAACAGTCTTTGAACATTGTAACCTTTCCCTTGTGACATGATCACAATGGCATCTGATCAGTTCCTACTTTTTCCAGTCATCAAACCATTCAGAAAATTAGTCAGAGCTAACCTTGCTTAGAAGTGGGGATGCCAAGTGGATTTCTAGAAGGTCACAGCAGCCAGCATGGCCCCCTCCTCATCCTAAACTGGAATTACAAAGCTTGAAACCTCTTTACAACAGAGTCATTATCAACACTATTTCAAGCATGTGCGCATGGGCTGGTGCACGCCAGGGAAATTGTGGGCTTTATATGTCTTCATTATCTATTTTTGGGTATTTGTATGATTACTGCAAAGATCTCACTGTTTTTCCTTGTTAAATATTTGTTTATGCAACCTTCCCCCTGCAGGCAACTGTGTTCATGGGATCCTTACTTTATAAGGAATTTCAGTCCCATATGTTGCTCCTGGCGCTTTTTGCTGCTCTACTGGCACCTCTGCTGCTTGCCCTTTAACTGAAGCGACAATTAAATCATAGAAAAACAAATCTTAAGCTGTAACCAAAATCTCTCCAAGCCTGAGGCTAAAGCAACCAAGATCCCTTTTAGATTGTATTTAAAAGTTATGGACTGCATCTGGCCACATGACAGCAATGACATAAATCCATACGTTCCATAAGAATTTCAAGACTGACTTTCTTCAGCTCAAAGAAAGCAAGTTTTGCCTGATATACAGAACTGCTTTGATGTTAGCAGGAGTACAAAACATTCAAGATTAATTAGAGCTCAAAGCATAAATGCAACAAAGGGAATTCCCTTCCCTTCTGTTCTTTCCCAATGGAGAGAGGGAATTCCCTTCCCCTTCTGTCCCCTCTCTGAGCAGGGAGGGAATCCCTTTGCTATTCTTACTCATGATGACGATTCTTTTCTCTTCCTAAAGCAGTGGTTTGGGCTTTTTTTCTACTTTATTTCCCCTTTCCCCATTAAAGGGTGGAGATCTCCCCGTTTTCCTATCATTTCTCTCTCAGAGGTGAAGAGGGATTCAGACGATTGCTGTACCTGTTTTCTGCTTTAATATTTCAGTATGATAATTAATTTTAAGCGCAGTGGGGTTTTTTTTTACTTTTTTTTACCCCTCTGAATGCAGCATTTTATCCTATAAAAATATGAAACCAGAAGACCATTTGAAATTTGGTTACTGGCAGCTGTGATCTAAATATAACTGCATCCACTTTGGTATGGCTAATTAATAATTAATACAGGGAATGGGGTTTAAAAACAAGGCTGAACACCAGAATCCATATTTTATTAAAGGGGCTTCTCCTCCAATCTAAAGCACACCCCAACAACAGCTTCTAATGCAAGAATTATTTTAGTTCCAGTAAGAATAACTAAATCTGTCCCCCCCACTCCCTCAGGAATTACAGAATACCATGAACTAACAAATTATTTCAAGTTCAGTTTGATATAGGATGATGGCCCAGAGAAACCACCACTAATGTACAGATTAGGTTCCATTTCAGTTGTACACCACTGAAGTGAGCTTTGTGTTTCCCTTCACAGGGTAATGAGTTTCACCTGTGTGATTAAAACTAAAGAATAATGGATGATGATGTGAACTTTGTTCATTTACTATAGTACTTGTTGTTGGGTTTTAATAATTTAGAATATTGCAGATCATAGATGGAGTTGTTCTATGATACCTTTGCTAAAAAATAATGAGGTAATATTAATCTGAAACCTCACTGTAATTTTTGTCCTGAGGCTGAACTTCTAATGAAGAATGTATTTTCTCTGGTTTTAAATGAAATGCTTTTTTTCCCTAACTGGTTTTCAACATCCAGGGCACAGTCAGCAACTTTTAAATGTAAATTTCTAAAACATGAAGCCAAGTATAGTAATAATTAAAATAAAAAAGAAATACAGAGAAATTATTTAAACCCCATAGAATATCTGCAGGAAAAGACAGCCTTTATTCCTCAAACCAATCTTCTCCTGATTGACTGTTCACTGTTGCTTTCTTTAGGCATGGCTGTTACATTACTAAAAATATCATTAATATTTCACTCTAAATGTTTATAGGAAAAGATTGTCTCTTAGGAGCAAATTCTTCTACAAGTAAAATTACAAGCCTGTTGATTCTATCCACTTTCTGCTCAGATTAGTTGATATGGGTTTCTATTCTCATAGATAAAGCACCACTATTGACACAAAACACCTGCTATGCAGTTGTTGTACTTTAAGGACTTTTAACAGAAACAAAAATTTGGGATAGTGTCACCTTTAGATATCTTAGGAAGTCACTGTAGGAGGTATATCACAAGTAAGGTATAGGGCAGGTTGATGAAGCGAGTGAAGTGAGTATAATCATACCATTTTCAACACTTCCATTTAAAATATATAATATTTTACTTCTTGTGAGGGTAGATAGATAAATATCTTGTACTATTGAAGTCCAGCATCTTCTATGAAAAAAAAAAAAACCCAAAAAAAACCAGAAACAAAACCAAAGATTGGTCAGTCAGATTCAGGGAAACCAGAAATCTCAAAGGCAGCAAGCACCATCAAAGAACTGCGAGCGGGACAAAAGCCAAATACATCTGAGTGGTAGCTTACTAGTTTTAACTTTCACAGTCTCAATTCCTCCCCTTGAGACAGAGCTCCCTATGAGATCCTCAATACATTTTAAGCATCATTCTCAGCCAGTCTCAGCTGGCTAGAATTAAAGGCTCAAATGATCTCATCTGTGAGTAGACTAGGCATCTGAGTCAATGTGTTACTCATAAAAGTTGGGATTTTCAAGTGAAACGTCAGCTAAATTATCATCTTTTGCTGTGCTGTTACCTTCATATTTGTAAGATCTCAAGCATGTTTATATCTGGAACAGTATCACTTCAGTAGAGAAGTACACTATCGTCTCCATACATAATTGTAATGAAATCATAATCAGGAACATTCACTGTAATTTTAACCTGGTTTAGGTTTTTTTGAAAATTATCAGAATCCCAGGAGTTATCAGTTAGGCTTTTTGTTTACTGCTGAATTACCATTGTTTTGAAAGCCTTTTATTTGCAGAAACATTCATAATCTGTATTTCTCTTGGAGTCATATCCTCATAATTTCCTATTGCTGTCTCCAGCTCTTAAACCTGAAAAACCTCAACAAAATTTCTCCTTTTTTTGGTGCTTCATACATTGAAGAAAAGGTAAAAATATCTGAAGGTCACATGGAGGTTATGTCTCTAGGGAAACTCTTTTTTAAGTTGTGCAAATTCTGTACATGCAAATGCTATGCAATTTTTGTACATGCAAATGTTGTGCATGCAAATAGTCAACAAATTTTCAATCTGGTTATTCAATTACTATCAGCCCTCTGAGGGCTGCTGAGCTAACCCTACTGGCTTTGACATACAACAATTGTTACATGAAAAAGACAGTGTTGTCTGAGAACTAATTTGCTGTGATTTTCATTGCTTCTTCTAATCTATGTTTATCTAGTCACATTTTCTGAAGAGAATGTTCTGGCCACTGATGCAGGTTTGCATGCTATGAAAGGGCACTCAGCTTTGTGATGGCCATCTGCAAATCTGCTTTGAAGAACAGCTCTCCAAGGCCTATACTAATATAAATGTGATGAATATTCATCTTTCATGAACAAATATTAGTGGATTTTGCTTCCTATTTATCTGTTCTTAAATTATGTGAATGGTAAGGCAAAAAAGGACTGAATTAAGGACACTATCTTCAGAGATGTTTATAGAACAAGGAAATTTCCCATTATATTCTGCTGTTAACCTGTAATACTACTGGTCCTCAAACACAAGTTAGATTCTTCTGCCTTGAATTCAGAGGGCCCCTAACCCAAACCTTCTGGTTCACAAAGACCCAAACAAATTACTGATACTAAAGACAACATAGCAAGATAGCACAACACCAGAGAGAGTGCTACTGTTTTTCAGATGGCAGCCTTTTTCTTTCGGTAGGACTTGATGTCTCCAAGCACCATTCATGTCCTCGCGGTCAGATCTCCCATGCAGAGCCCGGAGGCCGCAGCAGCCCCGGGCCGAGGGAGCGGCCGGGCCGGCCCTGCCGCAGCCGAGCCGGGGGGGGGAGGCAGCTGCTCCCGCTATGTACAAACAAAGCCTCGGTTGCTGTAGCAACCCGGCAGCCCGGAGCGAGCTCCCCGGCGCGGCGCGGCCCAGCATCCTCCCCCGCGCCGCCCGCGGGGCTCCTCGCACGCTTCATCCCCTTTTGGACAACGCGCTCCGGGATCCGCGCCCATCCAGCCCGCTGAGGTGAACGGCGCCCGACGCGCTTCAGCTCTGGCGGGTGATAAATGCGCACGGCTCTGCGGGCTTGTCACGGGCCCAGCTCTGCAATACCTACCGATAGGACGTGCTTAAATATCTATATTGTGCGTGTGCATTGGTAAGGTAAAGGGTAATCTGTTTGGTGAAACTGAATTTTAAAAAATACATAGCCTTTGAAAAAAGAGATGGACTGTATACAACAGCATGATGTGAATTTTAATGCTTTCTTTCTAAAATTCAGCATCTATAAATTAGGTTCTGTCAGCAAGCTTGTTTCATTCCTCAGTTATCAAGACAGCATTCCTAGATCCACAATACCTAATATTTATGTCAGTTTTTGCAACAAGAATCCAGAATAAAGAAAGACACCTTTTTTTTTTTGTTTTCTCTTTGAAAAATATATAGGACCTAAATAACAGACCAAATTAAAAAAAAATCACTAGACTTATTACAATGGCATTACTTAGGTTGTTATTATAATTAGCATTAGGTATTTCAAACTTAAAATGTATGTTTGCATGAATCATATTAAAATGTCCCTCATTTTGATGAGCTTGGAACATGATGCTTTAAGGAAGATGATCAAGAGAGATTTCATGTGCTGAATTGGATACTCACAGCTGTATGGAAATATCACATTATACTTTTAGTTCATTGTGAACAGATAATCTTTTCATGTCTCTGACAAGGAGAATTTTAATTCATGGTCTTCTTTCAGTTGATGGCTCCTATCAGTGACAAACTCATATAAAAATGTTCAGAATCCATGGTCACCCTATGCTAGTTCATTATAACGGGAGGAATTGTGGCTTTTACTGATCCATTTTTTTCACAACATATCAAGATAGAAACACTGCACTGACTAAAAAAAAAAAAAAAAAGAAAAAGAAAAGAAAAAAAAAAATGTAGCAACACTTTCACTGATATTTGAAAGTTTGTCCAGCCTGTCATGAGACAGCTATTGGTAGGAAGAATGCTAATACCACATTAAAACTTGGCATACAGGAAAACTGATACTCTGGACAATGTACTAATTTTCATTATGCTTATTTGGACTGGTTCTGATAGCTGGCTCTGCTTATCAGGAAGGCCCAAAATAAAGATGGCTATTTTTCATTGAGTACTGGTGAGACCTTCTCTAGTGAAACCAACATTGTTTGAAAAGTTCTCATATATTCAGTCATGATTTTTTTAGACATTCATTGTCTCTGATATCTTGAGCTAGAAATTAGATGCCTAATCTCTAATGAAAGGCAACAGTAGATGGACTTTTAAGTACCAGCCTTTGCTGGAACTTATAAAATACATCCTCAAATGTAATTAGTTCCAATTTATTTAAATAGTACTCAGTTCAACAGCAAATGCTTCCACAGTTAAATTTGTAACATGAATTTCTCATCAAAAATTTCCATCAACCCTTTGACATTTCTTCTCAACAAACAGTAAGATAAAATTTAGATAATTGAGTATCCTTCCCATCAGGATCAGTTTCAGCAATTTGAGCTCCTGTAACCAAAATGTTCTCAATTGTGTAACAAACAATATCCTAGCCTGTCTCTCTGCATCACTAGAAAGCATTCAGCTCTACTAATGCCTTACATCGAAGAGAAGAGTTTGTTCTTAAAATCAAGATATATAACACACAGCCTTTCTGCCAAAAAAAAAAAAAAAAAGAGACACCATAGAAGATTCATTATTATTTTTAGATTAGTATTAGTATGCATCAGTACATTTAATCTAGGGGGTCACTGACCTATTTCCTTAAAAAAAATTTTACAGTGCTTATGGAAAATGACACTGAGTTCAAATTCATTCAGTGCATTTGAAGACCTGGATGAAACAGATACTCAGGACTAAAGAAATCTTTAACATAGATTATCAAATAATCACCAAATTATACAGAAAAAGTGCTATTACCACCCTGACTAGATGTAAACCAATGAACTAGAAGTGAATGCACCAATTTTCCATTATTACTCTTCTTCTGAATTAAGTGACCACATTATTAATGTATAAAACTGTGGGGACCTGATGAAATTAATTTCATGCTAAGGCTTTCCAATATTGCTTTTCAGAGAAATCTTTGTAGACTGAAAAACTTTTCCAAATTTCAGTTAGAACAGGATTCAATGGCAAAGTGGAATTAGATATAGCATTTGCATTGAGGTCAAATACTATCAAACAGTATTTTCACCTAGAAATAGTGATAATCATTGACTTTGCACTAAACTATGACTGATACATAAGTAACATATGTACCTATATAGGAAAAAATAAAATAGAGACCATTATTTTAATGACCTTATTATCTACAGAATATTACATTCTCTGTCACTGCCTTGAATTTAGAACAGATCTGAATCTAAATTATGGAAATGTAATTTTAGAGAACACTAACGTTCTGAAGCCTCCTGGGCGACACACCTCAAAAACACTTCCCAGATTCAATGTGTGGCCTCAGCTTTGGGATCTGCGAATACACAACCACCAGTCACCTCTTTCGAGCATGACATCAGCGGTGGCATCTCTTGCTTTTCAGTGAGATACATTTCTAACTTTAGACTCTATATCAGCAAGTTCTCTAAAAATATGACATATTTCAAACGCACAGAGTATGAATAAAGAAGTGTAAAGTGCATATAGAAAAGTAACATAATCATAAACTAAAAATCTTAAGCCTTGCTGTAAACTTTACCAAATTTAGGTGTCTTATGGCCCCAAGACTGTACTTTCCCCCCAAAAGACTAATATGTCATTTATTCTTATTTATTATTCTAATACCTTCTTGTCCAAACTTACAAAATACACAACAGCTTCCTACAGCAAAACTTACAGTGTACAGGGGACTAGAGTCACCCTCCCATTCACACTCTGTAACTGGCAAACCACACAGGTCGCAGATGCTTTTACAGTGCTTTGGCTGGGTCAGGAAGTTTGACTGTGGCCAAGTGTTCACTTGAAGTCAAGTGTGAAACAGATCCAAACCACTAAGGCATTTCTGTCATTCTAAACTAAAGGTAGTAAGGATTCTTAGATGGATTAACTGAGCTTCTAAAGAGCTTGCTAACACTTGCCCTGACACACTATAGCAGTCTGCACTACCAAGGATACATTTATTTTTAAAAATCAAGAGACCTAGTACTTTTTACAGTTTACATTCACATATTTTACTTCCATAGTAAGTGTCATAAAGGATCAGTTCAGCTGAAAAGACGGGATGTCCCCTTGTTATACCAAGAGACAGAATGGCTTGTCTGTGCACCCACTCCCTGGGTCCATGGAAGCATTGCTCACAAGTATGCTTCATTACATTAAGGAGAATCTCTTGCAGTTCTAGTCTTAAGGCACTATTACTATGAAAAGACCAGGAACCACATTCTGCTCTTATTTATACTCCTTTTGGTGCTAGGTTTATATCAAAGTCATGGTGAGCTCCATCACTCATGCTAAGGTAAATCAAACATTTTTAGTGATTCTTGTAATACCACATCCTAATCCCTCTATGAAAGCTTCTCTCTCTGGAGACATTTGAAATGTGTTTATTAGGAAGACCATATTTATATCTTCAGGGAAGCCTGTATACAAAATGGAAAAACCTTGTAAGGCAGATGTTGCAATTGGCTAAAAGATTGAAACCAAGCTTTGTTTTATGCAAACTAGAGCGTGAACATTTATCATGTAACTAGAATTAAAAGAACAGAATGAGAGAATAAAAGGATAAAATATGCATGCCTCTTTACACCCCTGTGCTGCATTATGAAAACATTAAGAATGTAGTAATTTACATTATATTTTTGCTGGTCAATGACAGCTTTTAAAAGCTCCTCCAAATGCTGGTTCAGCAAACTATATTTAAACTTACTATCCAATGGCACACACCAACATTCCACCTATGTTAAATGTCATGCAACTATACTTTTTTTTGAAATAACTAGAATAATCAATCACATTCATTCAGCTAGCATGGCCTACAGGGCAGTGGGGACTCTGCTGTTGGAATTTAAGGTACACATGAATTAAATGCAAAATGCTAACATGTCACTAATGTGCTCAGATAATCTAATGTTACATCTCATACTGCATGACAGGCTCTTCGACCCTTCACTCTTGGAGACAAAAATGACCCATTAGACTCCAATGCCTGAAAAGAAGGTAAATTCCATGTTAGAGTTTAATATAAGTTGTAAATTTCTGAATTTCGTCAATCAATCATTTTTCAGATATTCTGGACACACCTATTGGTAATGGCTAGCTAAAAGCCAAACCAAACAACCCAACAACAAACAAATAAAAAAAAGCCACACTACTAACCAACTAACCAAACAACCAACAAAATCCAGGTTTCTTGTATTTGTATTTTCTTGTATTGTATTTGCACTTAGATTGTCAATGGTAACAGCAGGTTTATACCCAAATTCCAAGATCTGTGATCTTTTTGAGACTATTTTGGGGTAAGGGAAGAATGAAGAAAAAACAAGGTGAAAAGAAGTGTTTGCCACAAAACAAGCCCCATGGATAACATCAGCAAGATTTTGCAGAGTTGCAGCCGCACAGGTTTCACTTCAGTGACAGGAGAAGTGAAAATAACATGTAGGGTTCACTGAGTCCAGAAGACCTGAGACAGAAAGACCTACGCAGCCACTACCAGCTCAGAGTGAGTCTCATGTTTACCCAATGGAGAAAAACTGTTAAACATTAACACCAATCAACATATTAGATTGATCACTGTAAACTATGTAGAACCATGTAGCTCATATTTAGGTCAGAGCACCTGCTCTAAACTTCCTATCCCCGTTCCTGGACTTTTGAATGGCCTTTTCTTCATCGATGAGATAGAGGGAGAGGAGATTGTTTTTATTATTCTGTCATCATTCGTCACACCCTAGCTATATAGGCGGCTGATGCTTTATTTTTTTAGTAATCTAAACAAAGACAAAAATCTGGACTTTATGTTTTTGATTTGCCCACAGGTGAAGTACAAAGGGCCAAACTGACACTTAACATTTAAGTCATAGTTATATTGCAAGAGTCTTTACAGTGGCAAGGACGGCCAGGACTGTCAGCCCTCAAAGATCACAGAACTGATGATAACTGAGTAAACAGCTTTGAGAACACTGGGTCATCCAAAAGTCATTATTTGGCATAACAATACATCTCATTACCTCTCCTGTGCTACTTCAACTCAACATGAGGAAGTCTTCAGAATACATACTTCTAATACACGAACACTGCAAACAGTTTGGATCATGGGTCCTCTATTCATTATTTAATAAAGTCTCAGCTTCTCTACCAAAACATCTTTCTGACTTTTCAGAATGGAAGTCACTTGTGATATTGCTATAGTGCATCATAAAACATGAGATTAATTTTCTCTCTTTAGATGTCAGTGCTGTGTAAGTAAATTAAGTTTGCATACTTTAGCATGATGCTACCTGATGGTTTTGTTTTGTTGAGTGGCATATAGTAAAATTTTTCACAGGACTATGTCCAGAAGCAGCACTGACAAAAACTGAGACGATTGTGTTAAATTTGACACGAAGATTAAAAAAGAACATATATAGTATAGAAAATATATGTGCTCTATTTTACAAAGTATGAAATAGAAAGAATAATGGCTAGAAAAAGACATTCTCAGTATTTCTATTCCAACAAAAGAGTAATATTAAAGTAATTTTTATTTCTAATAAAAAGTCATAAATACTACAGTAGCAACATAGATGACAGCAAAATGACTTTTATTGGCCCATGAAATTGTTTTGATGGTGTATATCCAAGTCAGCAATTCACAGACCAGAACATCTTCACAGGAGATACCTTTTAGGACAATTATTGACCCTTTTCAATTACATACCAAACAATGAAATGGGTACTGTGGGTAAATACTGAAGGACAAGGACTAAGCTGTAATGACACTGACACATAAGTTTGTACTTCAGTTATTTCCACTGAAATTCCTCTACAGAGAGTCAAGGCTGCCAAGCTCATTAGTTCAGCTGGTAGTACTCAGAAGTAAATAAGAAAATAAAGTAAATAAGGTGTAATCAGAGAACATATAGGAAACAGGACAAGTTAAGCACTATGTGTGCCAAATTTCTTTGTTTTTTAAACTGTGAAACACATTGTAGAAACTTTCATGTCAGTCTGATTTCTGTGATGCTCACCTTTAACCTTATAATTATTAATATCTTGCAGAAAAATTGAGAATATTCAATAAGAAACATAGAAATTAAATTATTCTACCTGTGTACATTGAAAATAGGTCTAAAAGCAAGCAAAACGTTTGGTTAAAAAAGGGAAAATACACTACTGAGCATGAACTTATTTGGCTTTTGAATATTTGGCATATTTTTATGCACTGAGTTGAACAGATGAGGGAGCTATATTCCATAATTTAAAGCTGGACAGTGCCTTTAACTTATAGTTTATATATAGAAAAAGTGTGAAGCACCATTACTCCATGGGAAAAATATATGGCTGTATTAAAGAGAATAAATTATTCTTTCCAGTTCCATCAAGATACATTTCTCACACGACCCTTCAGTTCTGTGAGCCTGCACATGAATATGAAAGAGTCGACTTTTGCCAAATGGCCACCATTCCTTAACATGTTCCTGAAAGATGACACAACAGTATTGGAACAAAATTCACAGAAGAGCAGGGAAAAGATATACTCATACTCTACAGAACACCAATTTAAATCTTAAAGCCAAACTCTAGTTATCTATAGAATAACTCCTATAAAGAACATTGTAAGCTCATCCTTATTTGAGGCAGTGGATACCCTCTTCTTAGAGGTTTATATGATTGCATTTTTGTCCTCCACTACAACTCTATATTTATCAACAGCTCAAGTTATTAATTTTTAGGATCTATCATAAAAAATAAAGCTGCCTCTAACTAAACAAAATATTTCTGGCCAGTTCAAATACCAACATTACTTTGCCTTTGTAAGCCACAAAATGAAGGTGGTTGCTAGATTGCCAGTGAAAAGTCCTTAAATATTTACTTTATGCTCTCTCTATGGAAAGGGGCCTTTGTTTCATTACAGGTTCACATCAACACACTCCATTTTTAGCAGATAATTAGGTACCATATCCTTCAATATCTGATGCTGTTTTCAGTCCAATATAGTATGCTCGTACTCTTCTTTTTTTCCAAAGGAGCAGAAGACAAACCATTCTGGCACTAAAAGAACCAGATTCTTATCTTATATATTCTGTAGGAGTCTTTGCTACCCATGGCAGAAATATGTATCAATCCATATTGCAGAGACTGACTTTATTCTTTTCTCTGAAACTGATCCTCTCCAATTGTGCAGATCCTACACAGCTTAAGAGTTAGTCCATCTTTTACTTACACTCAGTGAACTCACCAGTTTAGGATTTTTGTTTTCTTTGAAGACATGGGAAGAGAAATAAGGCCTAGCCTCTTGTTAAATTGCTAGTAGTTTTGCTGTATAATAATGCACTTCTTTACTGTCTTTTTCCTGGTTTCAATTGTGTTTATTATCTGAGTACTCAGGTCATTTTGCAGTTATTGTTACTTTGAGAAAAACTTCAAAGTAAAAGGAAAATCAGGTTTATTCATTTTTATGAGTCATGATCTACACAAGTTTTGATCTCAAATAATTTCTTTTACATGACTGATCTTTTTTTTTTCCATTGTATTGAAAAAGAGTATAATCTTTTAAAATGCTGTCTCAAGGGAATCCTAACACTTGACTGAGCCTAGCAAGAAACCCCTAAATATACCCAACTCAAACTCTCAATGTAATAGCAGAGAATTTAAAAACTTACCACAGAATATTTTATATAATACAAAAATCCTTATAAGTAGCAGCCAACGAACTCTCAGAAATCTCTTTATGCTGACACTCAAACATGTGTAGGAATGATATTCTGTCTATTATTACTCAAGCATAGTCAAAGCATCCTAAGAATTTCCTTCAAAGATTGCATTCCTTGGCCATTGGCAGGTTTCTGTTTGCTGTTTCTCAATCCACAAGTATCACTGACTTCAATTTAAGTCTTACTGATTCCAGCAGATGCTTTCTGAACTGCCTTCCAGTCAATAGCCTTCATTCTAGGGTTCAGTTTTGTATGTACAGAGTATAGACAATCCTGAGAAGTTAGAGCACCCTCAGTCTGCTCTTCCAAGGAGGTGGCTGAGTTTTTTCAGAATGATCCTATTTACTTTTCTTTGAATCATTTCTGTGGTCCAATATTTTGATTCCAAATAGATGTTAGTTTTCTACATTTATGTTTTATTTTCATTATCATCTCCACTTGCCTTTTAGGTGAACAAATACAGCAGAATGTGATTCAAATGAAAAATAGTGATTACATGTGTTCCCCTGTGCAGTTCTTCCATTATATAACTATCCTCATCTTCAAAAGCTTTTCCTACCACAGCTAAGCTGAATCTTTCAAGCTGCAGATCTTGTCTTTTTGGACATAAGGATGGGTCTATTCATTTCTTTTGTTCCATCGAATGTCACATGTGTTAGCAATTTGGTTTCCTTTTATTGCTCTAGATTAACAAACTCAGCTATATCTTCAGAAGTCATGCTTCTCTACCTCTAATTATCTTTAACCTGTCTCATCTCAACTATCTTCAGCTCATCCACATTCTGCAGCCCTTACCAGCCTGCTATCATCTGCAAATTGAAGTGGACTTTTCAAACCATTAATGAACTAAATTAGATAGTCTATTCATATATTATTAATGATAAGGCATGTTAACTGCTCATCTGACTAGATAACAGGTCACAGTGCATATAACCAAAATTTTCCTCTGTAATTAATTTGAAAATTTTTGTCATTTTCAATGACCTTGAGATTGTGCAAATTCTAATATTCTGTTGCAGTTTAAAAAGCTTTATGTGAAAAACATCTACCATAACGAGATCTTTTTCCCCCTTTTTCAGCTCTTGAATGGCAATATAAATTTATGTTCAAATGACATCTTAGCTGAGTTTCAAATTTTGTAGGATTTGGTAATTTTCCTCTGTATTTAAACACATATTCACTTTTGAGTTCCCATGTGATATATGCATATACTTGCCTCTCTGAGGCAATAATGTGTTATTAATCAAATGACAATTCTCCCAACGACAGCTAAAGAATCAGACTTGTTTAAAGTATTCTTCTATATGCATACTAGTTTCTGTAAAGATTTATTGAACTATTTGTGTATTTTGGTTAATTTTCCTTCTTTATTAGTTATTCAGTCTTGATGCAAGTAATTTCTCCCATTAGCCACATGACATCAACTTTGAAAAAAGGCAAGTAATGAATAACCAGCAGGGAATGCTGATGAATGAGGACCTGCTGAATTATTCCATAAATATGATGCATTTGAAACTAATGTGGGAATTCCTAAGGGCTAGCTATTTTTATAGTATTGCTACAAATATCTTTTGGTGACTAAATGAAAATAATACAAGCCCAGAGGTAAAATATCATGACTGAGCCATTCAGCCAGTTGGATTTTGAATTTATACTTGCAAGTAGTAACCTTCAACCAGCTTTCCCTAGCTCTAAGACCTAACACCTGGGCTATGAATATTAAAAAACTTCAGGTTTTAAAAAGTATTGCAGCTGCTTTAGTAAGTGAATGAGTTGGTAATTAGAAATACATAGGTAAATAAACAATTTTTATTTTCTAAATATAAATTTAGAAAAATTCATCAAGAAAGTAACTGAAACATACTACTCCCAGCCTTCTGAGTTTCTGATGAAAGTTCAAATACCAATCCAGCTATCACAATCAAAATCTGGTTCTTTAAGTTTGAACAACTAAAAGATTGCCATGAAAATTTACTAGCTAGCTATGCATATAATACTTTATTGGGAATAAGGAGCCAGTATGAAAAAAACATAAAGGTAGTGTTCCAGCAAGAAGACCTAAATTCTAAGTATACTCTTCCCATTACTCATAGGAAAGAAGGTTAAAATGAATATTCTAGCATTCCAGACAAGTATAATAATGGATTTCACTTTTTTTTTCTCCTACACCTTAGCTTGCATCTACTCACTTTAGTGAGGGTGACAAAACTCTTGTTAAGTTTTACAGGTACAGGAACAGACCCACTTTTTTTTTTTTGCAAATGCCACTCAGACCAACTAGAAGAAAGAGAAAAAATACCACTACAAATTCCACAAAACTCACCACTCTCAGAATACTCTGAGGAATACATTAAATAAGTATCAGACACAGTGATTTTTGGCTGGGGATTAAGTTGTAATTTTTGTCTCATGATAAGCTTCTTTATTTCATACCCTGTACAATACAGGAGAGCTAAACATTTTTGTATTTTAATCTTTGCTGGCAGACAGACAATAAGTCACATCTAAGGACAGAATTGTACTGAGCAAAACTTCAAAGCTATTTTGAAAAATAGTTAGACTTACCTTCTAGTTTTATAACCAGAAAGAAAAAATAATAATAATAATTAAAAAAATATATATGTGTGTGTGTGTGCATGTATAACATACATATATAACAAAAAAGTTAAATCTTCCTCTCTTTTCTATAACCCTGCTCCCGGGGGTAAGTCATTCATTCAAAAATTAGCCAAATGAGGTCAGGGTTTAAAAAGAATTTTAAAAGTTGTCAGGTCAAGACCTTGTTGATACAGGTGCTGCTGCATACACATTTGTTGTTTGCTTTGAATTGTTCTAGATTTCTCATGTAATGGGAATTTCAGATTGCCTAAAACTTATACTGTGGTCTAGCAGATGTCAATGAACACTTCTAGACTGATCCACTGTTGGAATAAAGTGATGGGAAAAGAACATCCCAGAGCATAAGAGTTGAGAAAAGCAGATTTTAGTGAAAAAGATAAGTGATAAAATATACTGGATGTTAGAAATAGAAACACATAGCAGGACGAATAAAAATTAATGAAATATTCCCATAAACAAACAGTCTGCATAAACTTTAAAATCCCATAAGGGAGAACTTATGCATGGGAAACAAGAAAGCAGTTCTTATTTTATGAAATCTTTGTTGAAGATGAAATTCAATAGAGAATTCCAGGCATTCATGAATACCAAAGCATATAATTTTTTGCAACATTGCCTGTCTATTTAGATAGAGAATTTATAGCATGCTCCAGGCAACACAGTCAGAGTGGGGTGAAAAAAGTAAACTCAGAGTTCCTCTGATTTCTCTTTGCTCCAAGTATGAAGAGTTGTCATTGTCCTTTCTGTTGTATAATTTCAGTCCTTTGCAAATTCAGAAGAGATGATCCAAGGCAAAGAAGAAAGTAATTGCTATTTGCCAGCAAATAGTAATTTGGGATTCCTTATCGTGAGGCTGATTATCTGAGAAGTGGCGTCTTTAAAACTTTTGCTAAACAATTATCTGAGAAGTGGAGTCTTTAAAACTTTTGCTAAACAAAAAAGCTGTCTCCACAGTTGGGTACTTCATGATATTCAATGCAAACTGATACAATTTTTTTTAAGTTTTAAGTTTTAGTAATGTGTGAAATAATGTTTTAAATACAGACTTCAGGACTACATTTTCTCATCAAACACAGCAAGAATTCAGCTCTATGCCTGCACATTATTTTTATGGTATGTTTATTCCATTGAAAACAGATCTAAAAATATAGTGACTGTAAAAGACAGCAGAGCAAGATGCAACTATGTTAATTGGAACACAAAAAGAATGCACGGGTTTGGTTTAAGTAAAACACTTTCATGGATAATATATTTCTCAGCTTAAGGAATACATTTTCAGAAATAATATATTTAATTATTGTAGTAATATATGCCAAAATAGTACTTTCACTGCACAGTGTTTAGTTATTACAGAGCTATAAAGGCATCCTTAATCCATTTTAACAGGGCTCTGTTAGAGAACTGGATTTGTAAAAGAAAGCCAAGGTATTTAGATCAAGGTACATGACATTCTGAATGGAACAATAACAAAACCCCCAACAAAACAAATAACAAAAAAAAAAAAAAAAAAAACACAAAAAAAGAAAAAAGAAAAAAACCTCCAAAATCTTAGAAGACATCTGTGGCAGTGTAATTTTAGCTACTTTTGGGAATGAACCAGAAATGAGTTTCCAGTGGGATTATGAGTGTGTCATGGGGCAGCAGGAAGGTTGGCTTAAAGATCAGTCATTAGTTCAAATGGCTTTTAGTAGCTGATGATGAAAAAGTTGTGTTTGTCTAATGGTGTGGATTATTCTGCTGGTAAATGTGACATAATTATCCAGTGGACTGCAATTGCCAAGAAAAAAAAAATATTACTCTCTGTATTAAGAATTTGTAGCTTGTTTCTGAACAAGGACAAAAGATCAATGAGGATTATGAACCTCCCCATGCCCTCTGAAATGATATGGCAAAATTAAAGAGGTGATTTGATACTCTTAGGTACATAGCACTCATGCATCACTTAATCTTTTTACATAGCAAGACTGTGTCTGTCCCTGAACAGGTCTAACCAGATCTCCATCAGTCATTGGTGGAGGATCATTATTTTCCTCAGAGAAACAAAAGTGAAAATCTAGACTATCACATATTTTCTCCAACTATCAACACAAACTTTGCTTATTTTTAAAATGAAAATTCTATCCATATATTGAAACAAAGTGAATATTTTCATTTTCACATTTTCACAGAATGAGCCACGATAGTTCATTATATCCTTAACACAGTTCCCACTGATCTCAGAAGGAGCAAAATATTGTTAGTGAGACACAGAAGGCACTGAAAACTACTGCTAGCTAAATAATGTTCTGCAATTGCATGTACAAGTTTATAGGACATGTTCAAACTCATACTTAACTAACTTCAGCACTGTAAAGGCCTACATGAATAATTTCATTCAATAAAAGCACAGCACTTTGTGGTTAAAACCCATGATACTATTTATCCACTTGGAGCATTTTTTTAAGTTAAAACTGAATAATAACATGAATGTGTGAAAAGTAACTATCTGTAAAACAGCCTAAAACAATGGAATGCTGTTCAGATGCTCACATAATTGAGTACACAGCCACCCTGAAAGGTCAGATGTAGTTAGAGGACAATCCACAAAGCATAGTTTGTTTCAGCAAGATTTGCTGTGTTTGACTCAAATATTTGACTGGATCATTAGCATTAGTGCAAATGCAAGGACAAGCCTTTGTGTTTAAATAACCAAGGAAGATGCACAGCCTAGTTCCTCATATATTTTCCTGATTTACACAATTACCCCAGACTTTCTGGTGCATTTTCTTAAGTAATAGGGTAACTTGTTCAGATCTCAAATCCAAGCACATACTCTGAGCAGCTGAGCACATAGCACTTTTCCTTACACAATAATAAGGCAAAGATACTGCGCTAGTGAAACCATATATTAAAAGAAATGAAGGCAAATCTATTGACGACTATATTACAGACGACTGAAGTTTTCCACTGGGGTCTTCGAGTGCAAATACTAGTGACATAAATGCAGTTTTTTCATCTATTTTTGACAATCATCTTTTCCATCATAAAAAGGAATATTTTGATTATTCTTGCGGTAGTGTATAATGTCTTCTGGAACATGGTCTGTCATGTGATACACTTCAGTTTGCCAAGCCAGGATAGATTCCTCTTAAGAGAATCACCTTGATGCTGCACAGATTTGTCAAATTACAGTCCATTGTTTATTGTAAAAAACTTAAGGATGATGACTTCCAAGTCCCATCTTCACTTTTTAACTCCTGTAAAGATCAGGAGATGTATGGCATTGTTTAACCAAACTGAAAGTTATTTGTGATAAACCTTTACTGAAATGCAAAAGAAAGACTTTATCTTAAGTATATTACATTTAAAACCAGAAAACTCATTTCCAAAGAAGAGTTTTATCTGGAAATTCTCAAATATCCTGCATGTAAAGTTACTAAAATGGAAACAGATGCAATAGCCATTCATACCACCTAACTTCTTGCCATAAATACAGTCTCTGTAAAACTACAACATACTCTGACACTCCTTTTCTTCTTGGCTTGTGTTATCCCACCAATTTCCCCAGGATGAATTCCAGGACGATTGACATGAGTAAAATAAACAAACACACAAAAACATCATCAGAAATATCAATATGTTCACTGAAGTATTTGATTTGATTTGTATTTGTCATCTGCCCAGGACCGTTTTTGATCATTTAAGGATCTAAAGGTAATTTACAAAAAAAAAAGGGTAATTTACAAGTTTCCCACCCTCCCAGGTCCCTCTTTCTTCATTAGCAAAAATGCACACCTTATAGCTGGTTATAGAAGGTCCTAATTTCTACCATGCCTAGCCTAGAAGAAAATCCTAAATATGGTATTCTATGATACTGAATATCTTAACTACTGTTATTAGTTTTTCTGCAGTGGGTTTCCCTTGGTTCAAGCCTTCCCCCATATTTTCTTTCAGAAGCATCAACTGTGTTCAAGTTCTTACTCTATAGAAAAGGGCTTCCACAGGGAGCTTTTCAAAATGAGAACATTGCAGGACAATACATTGCTTCCTTAGCTAACAGATCTATGTTTTTTTCCCAAGACTACTCTCATTCAGTTTTTGCTTTCCTCCTGATAATGTCTTCTTATATTGTAGCAGCATTTCTGAGTCTAGATTTTTGTCAGACTGACCTTTCCAGCTTACTGGGTCCTACTGTTTTTGTAATAAATCACTTGGCTTTTCAACAGCTTCCTTACTTACAAGGCATTTCACTGGCTTTATTAAAAGTTGCAGAAGGTCAGTCTGAACCATTGGTTCCTAATACTAAATCACAAAATGTAAAAAAGACAATCAGCGTTTGTAAGAAAAGAAAGCTTACTAGAATTTTTTTTTCAAATTTCCACATAACTCTTAAATGTGTTAGCATTTGAAAACATATAGTCAAACTATAATGTTGCTCAAAACAGGGAAAACAAAAGAAGTTATAGACATTAGTAATAGCATTGGTAGAAGTCAGATTTTGCCTACGTGAATTACATGGAGCCTACAAGTCATTTGGGTTCTTATCAACATATATATGCTGACATATCAGCAATAGAGCTAGTGATAAATGAATTATCTCAGTCTGCAGCTCTTAGTCAGCAAGTCACTGTGGATTTACTCAAGTGAACTCATTTTTTATGTACTCACTCTACTTACAGAGGTATTCAAGCTTTGTGCAGGAAGCCTCTTCTACTCCAGGTACCATACTAGACAATCCTGCTGCAAGGTAGAAAATACCTACAACTGTAGCTTTATATCCTGAAGTGCAGATACCCTTTCTCCTGACAAAGACTGTTTCCCACAAAGTAGTTATAGCCAGTGTCACAAATAAACAAAAGGTAACACAGCAAAACTCTTTTGAGCCCTGTAGGTGCAGTTATACAAGGTCTTCT
Organism: Zonotrichia albicollis; assembly: GCF_047830755.1. Classification (NCBI taxonomy): domain Eukaryota; kingdom Metazoa; phylum Chordata; class Aves; order Passeriformes; family Passerellidae; genus Zonotrichia; species Zonotrichia albicollis. The sequence goes on from NC_133828.1 coordinate 29,589,898, forward strand.
GCCAGTACAGAATTATGCAATCAAAAGTCTACCCTAAAATTCTCATAGTAAAAGAAATCGAACACAGGTCTGAACTAAGAAAAACATCAAGTTTGTGTTCTCAAGAACAGGAGGCAGAGTGATTTAAATTTTCTATAAATTGGAAGATAAGATTCCAATAAACCAATCCCAAGATGTCAGTCTGGTACATTACCATATATTCCTTCAAACATGCATGAGATGAATAAGCTGATCAGCGCCAGTTTGGACTACTGAGCTGTGATCAGAATGGGGGAAGGCATGTAGGAGACCTAAGCTGTCATTCACTACCTCCACCACCACCTTTGCCAGTTCTTGGCATGCAGAGGAGAAATGGGCAGATGATATTTGTTTCTAGTGAGTCCTTAGGTATTTACTTAGTGAGGAAATTGCACAACAATCCAGACAGTACATATTTAACCCTTAGTCCTTCCATGCAGGCTCAGAAACACAGGGCTAAGAATTGTCACTTGACTGGGAACTTGATTTTGATGCTGGGTTAGCTAGGGCTGCTTTATCAGCTTCTCTTTGCTAGTCTATGAATGACAGTTTGAAAAATCTATTTTGGCAACATAATATTAGCATCCACTAGTCTCAGATTTATTTTCAGTTATTTAGATTAGATTCATGTGTCCTACATGTAAGACTTTAGATTGGCAAGGTGGTCTAAACCATTTTTCTCCTTGCTCCCAAATGTAAAATGTAGATCTGTCAAGAAATGAAGATAAAAATGCAGGTCAGTATTGGTATATTAGGAAATCTGAAAAATTGCAAAATTCATACATTTGCCTAAGGGAACTGCAGAATTAGGAAATGCAGAAAAATTTATGTAAAGAGCCAACAAAAGTCATTGAGACTAAGAATAACTTAGATGTGCTGAAGTTATATTGAACACATCTAAAAATAAATCAGAGTTGATTCAAAAGAAAATCTTAAGACTTATGTTCACAGTGCTTACAACATCATGTGTAAATAATAAAATCATAGTGGGAGTTGAAAAAGAGTGAAAATTCTTAAAATTCAAATGCATGTTTGGTGTAGAAGGAAGAATTTCCAAAAGAAAAAGTATCATGAATATGTGAAATTCAGAATAAGTGACTCATAAGAGAGCACTGGTGACCTAGGAAGAGCTTAACTAGAAAGTATGAGAAAATGGGCACAATAAGAAACTTCCCCTCCATGTAAATATTAGAGAAAGCAGCTGTTTGTAACTGTAATGCTGCCACTGTTCTCTGTGGGATTTTTCTTCTAGCCTGTTCTAAAGGTACACTGATAATTTTCTTCAACTCCAAAGTTTCTTGTCCACAAACAAGAGAACAGCAACCCCAGGCAGTTACTGTCCTGAGATGATGCTTTATATGCTAGAATGGAAGCCAACTGTAAAATGAAAGGCAGCGCTAACTCTCAGTTCATGGGTGTTGGAATTGATTTTGATGACTTGCAAAGCATGGCTCTCTGGAGGCCTTATATGATTTTATTCTATTGCCAGTGATGCAGGCTACAGGTAATTAAAATGTTTATTCACTTCTTTTCAAGAATTGAAAGCATTGAAACATGACCTGTAATATTCTGTAACTGTCAGATATGTGGTAGGGTAGATGGAAATTAGATTTATACACAAAGATTAACTAGTGTAATGTTTAAGATAATTGTGATATAACAGAGTCCAAATATTCATCAGTATTTCATTAACTTCCCAATTAGAAATCTGTCTATAAATCTGGTCACAATACTTGCACAAAACATAAGCTGCATATAGTATTTGTGAATCACAAAATTCACCTTGAAGATAAGGCTTTAAGTTCATCATTCTTCCCATACTCATTTCAGGATTTCAGTTACAGAACCATAGAATTGTCCAGGTTGGAAGAGACCTTCAAAATCATGAAGTCCAACCATCAGTCCCCAGCACCACTAGGGATTTCTACCACTTTGATAGAAAGCCTATACATATCTCCACCAAAAAAGATTAAACAGAATATAGACTTAGAGGTAGACATGAAAAATCTACAAACATTAGAGTTCAACAGAGAAACAAATTAGTGAGCAGGCAGACAGTTCCATGAGGACAGCCACTGCAGATGGCTAACCAGCTGCAGGTCTGGTTAATTCAGGGCATACAGATGTTTGATTATGTTTGTTATGTAGGAGACTGTCATGCAGCGAGGTGTTCACAGGGTCAGGTAATGAAGCATTGTTTGATTATGAAGAATTCATAAAGTGTTATTATCACAGTGCTAAGGCAACTTGCATTATTCTTTATTTCTACTTGTATGACTAATTTGAGCTAATTTTCCTTGAATTGCCACCATCATAATAATAAAAATTCTCTTTAAATATTGCAACACAAGCATAGTTCACACACTGAACCTAAAATATGTTCTTATTACATAGTGTCTGTCATCACTATGGAGAAGACAGAAAAGAGTGAGAGTTTAGTGACATTAAGCAAGAGCTTTTGCTTCTGTTAGCTCAGAATGGGAGGTCACCTTGGTGAAGGCTTTTCTGTAAGCTGCTTAATTCTTCAGGGACAAATATGTAATAGCATCACACTTCACATCTCAGACTTTCCGTATGAAAATCAATTGATGAGTCAGGGAACTAAGGCACTCACAGTATTTATGGTTTGAGCTTTCCCTTTTTTTAACATTTAATCTTTCAATCTTGATTGAAAGAGACAAGTATGAGCCAAGAGCATTAAGAAAGACATTTCCTGGAGATTTACAAAAGCATATGAAAAACTGCCACTCTAAGACTTCATTAGTGGGCTACAGACACAACACAGAAATTAAATTCATATTTCAATTGATTTCTAGACAATAAAATGAACAACTGCAGTAAAGTATGGTTAACAATAAGTAGCTCTAGAAGTTTAAATGCAGTAGACATAAAGTTGCCCTATGAATAAGCATTGTGCAGCACTCAGAGCTTTCTGCCCAACAAAACTAAGAAATAAATAAATATTATAGTGACTGTTGAGCCCCCATAATTAATAAAGACTTCCCCCCTTTTCTTGATTCCTTTTTCCCTTGAAATCTCCCATTATCTGTGGGGGCCTCTCCCTGAAAGCACTTGCCAATGGATATTCCAGTGCTATACATCCATAAGTGTGAAATCCAAAGAAATTTCTATTTACTCAATAAATTTTAACCTCTTGCCTCTCGTCTTGAATGACTTTCATCTTGAATATTTCCCAAACTTGCTGACACTCTGCAAGAGCAACAAAGCTCACTCCCTTACACGCTGTCGTCTCCAGGAAGATCTCACTAAAACTTCTGCCTGCTCAAAAGTCAAATAGGATCTTTTTGTGGTCTTTTAAACAAAAGCCTCTTTTCTATGTCATCCCAATAACCAAATTACTGGCAGAGACCCAGGTGCACTTATCAAGACCTAATAAGTCTTTTGGTTCCTTGTATTCTCTAGTTTTAAGTGGAGATTTATTCATCTTACTACTGAAGTTGATATTTAGAAACACTATTGGCTCCCTAAAAATGAGAGGCAGGAAAGAATTAGAAAAGGAATGAAGCAGTAAAGTAGTAAAAATTAGTGATCTACTAGTGATCTCAACTTGTCAGTTTGCACACAGTGCATGGTATAACTTTTTTTTTTTTAATTAGGCCATTATAGCATGACAATTATTTCATTTTCATAAAACATATGTTAATGTGTATTAATGTGTATACATATCAATGTCTACCTGACAGATGGAGTAAAGGTCATCAAGCACAGCCACTGTGGAGTTTTCTTCTCCTTTGGAGAACTGGGCAGTGTCCTGAGTAACCTGCTCTTAGTGACCCTGCTCAAGCAGAGGAGTGGGACTAGATTATCCCATGTGCTCCGTTCCAGCCTTAATTGTTCTGTGATTCTGTGGCTTTGTCAGTCTCTGATCATGTATGACCAAACACTGAGAGGCTGTGGAGGGTTTATAGCCCTTCCAAGCTTTTCTTCTAAATATAATCACTTTTCACTCAGTGACTAAACATGTACACATTATCTAGTTCTTCACGGTGCTGGCACTGTTTCTGCTGCCATTTCAAGCAAGCTACTGGATCATCCACAGGAGCACCAGAGACTCGTGTGTGAGATAAGCTTGTGGACTACCGCGATTACAGCAACAAGAAAAGCAGTGAGCTATTGGAAATTCGTGTTGATGCATTTATTCCAATATCTTCTCTTTTCTTGTCATACCTATGCACTTATGTGAAATTTAAATAAAAACACTGTATCTAACCAAAACAACATTCATGTCCATCAGATAATATATAATAAATATATAATAAATATAAGTATCTCACATGCAATTCAATATAGCTTCAAACAAAAGAACCTATTTTCCAAAGGATTCAAAGGCATTTTAGTAATCCATTTTGAGCCAAACTTTTAATTGCCTTAGTCTGACTGGCAAAAAAGTCACTGATCCATAGTCCACTGAAATAATTTGATTTGAATCCAGCAAGTTTTTTTTCAGAAATAAGAAAAATCTTTTAAAAGCATACAAATGACTACTATTCATGGCCAGAGAAAGTGTTAAGAGAATGAGAAATTCTTCAAACTCTCTGCAAAGCAGCCTTTGTAATCATTGCACTACTTCTATTTCAAGGGTTGCTCCGTGACATATATGATATAATTATGAAAATAATAACAGTGCTTTAAAATAAGTAAATTGGTAGAGTGAGGTGCATGAGGTAGAAGAAAAAATGAAATACAACTATTGAAATGCAGTATCTTCTGTTGACCTAAAACACTGTCATTTCTTATGACACCCAAATAGTTTAATCATACATTAACCTACTGGTCCCATAACCTGCTGATTTTCACTCTCTCTAGAATAATGAAGATGGGAGATAACAACTAAAGAGAAGTTGCCAAAAAGAAAGACATAAAGCCCATAAATGCAGTGCCTATAAATATTACTAGTTCTATAATGCAAGAATGCTTTGTTTAGATACTAAATTTATTATGCAACCTAACTTAGTAACCTAAAACTCACTGCAACTGCCAATGCCTATTAAGTATTTGAGGTGGGATTAAGGGTCTCATAAAATGGGATATTGTGAGTGATGAGGTGTGTGAGAGATGGTGAGACAATGATGATACTAGTGATTTCAATAAGAAAATGAGCTAAAAAGACTTTGTTTCTTGACAGAACTGCTTTGCATTTTCCTGTCAGTGTGTAGGCCAAAATAGAAGTGAAAATTAATTTACAGATACATAGAGCGTTGAAGGGTTTGATGTTCAGATATTTTAAGAAATATGGGGAAAAAAAGGTAGTTCCTGGGACACTGGAAGGGACACTTTATAAGATTCTATGTCTTTAGTTCTATTTTGGTACTGGAACCACATTTTTTGCTATCAAGATCAGAAGGCATTTGCTTTCAGATCTAACTTTGCAGAATATAATCATGCTTGGTGAATGAGAATTAACTAGTTAACTGATTTGAAATCAGCTAGTTGGCTTCCAGACATTTTATGTATCTAGGGTGATCTGGAAGCCAACTGCTTTCAAATGGTTTCCATAGATTCTCAGTGTGGAATAAAGGCTTGTCAGAACATATCTGCTTTAAAATACTCATAAGAGAAGCTTTCATCAGTGTGTCAAGAGTAGTGAAATGCTAGTATGATTTAAATGATCCAAAATTTTGATTAAATTACTTTTTTATTTCTTTCTAAGGTCTATCTTGGGTCTACTGGTCTACAAAAGTAAAACTGGCTCAACTCTGCTGGGTTTTGCCTCATTCACAGTGTTTCATTCCAATACAGCAATTCTGTGCATTACAGAGAATTTTCAGTTTGCACCTCACCTTTCTAATGTCATTTTATGAACTACAACAAGAAAAAAATCTTACCCTTTCTTGGCAGTTTATGAGCTTGAAATTTAAGCTCCAGGTCTATTTCTTTATGTTCTATTTGCTGGTATACATCTGTTTCCTATTACAAAATCTGTACTAACAGCCTTGATTAAAAGTAATTTAATCAAGGGAATCACCTGCATGCCATTCCTTTCAGATTATTTTCTTCCATGGAGACTAGGAAAGCTTTCTTCTTGTACAGAAACTGTTAGACTGGACTGGGCTCCATGGGGAATCACTGGAGACATTATGGGCTATGCTGTTATATCCCTCCAAAAATGAGCAGCACATGCCTCTGGCAAGCTTGTGTTGCCAGTTGTGGGATTGGATAGATCTCATGGCCAAGAAGGCTGCTGAGTGTTAGGTTTTATTTTTGAACACTCAAGAGTGTCTCCCCTACAAGACAAAGAGAAATATTCTATAGGGCATAACTCTTGAGTAAGCAATAACTTCAATTGCTCTAGGCTAGATATGATTTTAGTTTGGAAATTGGGATAAGCATAAATTTGGGCAGGATAATCTTTCAATTATTTGGTCCAGTGCCTATGATCATGTTCTTATTACTACCATTATTGATCCCCTTTCCTAAGAACAGTAGTACTGTTTCTAGAGTAGTTGCCTGTTCATTGCTCTGCAGATTGGTATAATCTGAATATGTTTGGATAAGCACAGAAAAGATTTCATAGCTTATATATACATTTTTCTGAAAAGCCCAGGGGTTATGATTACTGTGAAAGTACTGTGAATAATGAATCTCCATTCTTTTTTTTTTCCCCATTCTTATACAAGTAATTTAAACTACATGACAACCTTCCTGATAGTTGTCAAGAGCAGCAGTGAGGCGCTGTCAATCAGTGCATGACTTGTGACTGTTTCCTAAGCAGCAACAGACAAAGCAAACCCTACAGTGACAGTATTCTCTGCTTACTTATCTTGGCAGTAGCCAACAGCTCTTAGTATTTTAAACATGACTAAAAATATCCACCAATTCAGAGAATGATATAAATGGCCTTGCAATAGACCACATAAGGCAACATTATTTATCACCAGCAGGTATAGAGGGGAAGCACTGAAAGCAAATTTAGGAAAGATATATCTGCAAACTCAGTTATCAATAAGCAAATGATTAAAAATAGACAACTGCCTTAATGTTTTCTAATTAAGTAAAAAACCCACAGTTTCCTATTTAAAAAAAAAAACCTACAAACATTTGGTTAATAGCTGTCCTCTGGACAATTCTGCTTGTCTCTTTACAGTGTATGCTTGGCTATAATTGTCAGGAAAGATTTATTTTAAAAACTTTCACTGCAATTCTACAGTCTCTTAATTAGGGAGAGTTTAGTCTTTCATATAAATCAGAAAGAAAGCATACTCATATTCACCTCATTTGAAGATTTTACAAGGAAACAAGAAAAGGTTCCCAGTATCCACAGTGAGTTTCATACCTTGGTTAACATTTTGCTTTCTGAAACTAGTCTTAGATTACAATATCTCATACACAAAGGGATCCCAGGAGTTTGCAATTAGGACAAGAAAGATGCACATTTAATTTATATTCCTGAAGCTTGGGAAGACTAAAATAGCAATATTGGTGTATATACTGCAATCAAGAACAAACTATGTAAGATTCATCCCTGGTATTGGCATAGTACAAAATCTGAGAATGTGGGGCAAAATGCAGTCAAAAACTCTTTCTGCTGCAGTCTCCCAAAAAATACAAACACTAAAGGGCAGTTGACAATGAAAATTTCCTGTAAAATAAAGAATAAGGAGATATTTGGGAAAAAAAAAAGTCTATTTTCTTTGTTTTTCAATTTATTCTCCACATGAGATTTTATTAGTTTTTTACCAGCATAACACTTAAGAATTACATTAAAGTCAAATCACTTCATCTTCACTCCTTTTATCCTCTGTGCAGACACATTAAATATTGTGCCCATATGAAAGGTGGGGAAATAAGACTAAAGGGTGAATATGCGCATAGTTAAAGACCTCATATATTAAAAGGACTAGCACTGCATTTCATCCCAAGCATTTTTTATGTTCCTTCATAAAAATCTGTGTCTCTGGCTTTTGAACAGCTCTGAACATCTAGCTCTTGTCAGGTGATAAAATGAGCTAAGAGTTTTATAAGAAGCCTGGTTTTACTCTGGACACTGTTCAAGACACTGTGGGAGGTTTGATTTCAGCAATTGATCCAATCTCATGAAAGGAACCCACTGCAGTGATAAGAAGCTCCCATCACTGATTGCAGAAATTTAACCACCAGATAATCTGCCTAATTTTCTATAATAACTTAGAGCCAGAGACAAAACTACTTTCTGCTGTCAATATGATTTATGCAATAAAATACTGGACCTTCTCATCAACACCTAAAGAACTTGCCAGGAGGAAAACAGAGAAATATCACACATAGATTTTTAATGCTATAAAATATTACTTTTACAAAGAAGAATGAAGTACAGTAAAAAACTTCAAGTTATTCACCATCATGCATATTCTTAATATTATTATTAGCATGCTATCATCTGACCATGATAGTCCATGGTAAGAGAGAGCTCTAATCTACATAATTTTACAATAAGATTTCTATTTGTCAAGCTACTGTTTCAATTCAACTGTATCTTGCTTCTGGCTAAGCTGTTATGTGACCAGTTATTGATGAAATGATGCATCAAGAAAGATTAAAATTACAGGAGCAGTTTAAGACAGAAATGTCTTAATGATACTGAACCTAAATACAGCCTAAGCTGTAACTTGACATTAAGGACCATTTTGTTCATTTGTTTTTTTTTAAGGTAATACCAGTATAAAGTTTGAGAGATGAAGGTTGAGAGCTTTCTTTAATTGTTGCTTTGAAAACAGAAAACATAGGAGGAACACAGCATTCTATTTAAACTGGTAACATTACTGCTTTTTTCAGTCAAGTCACTGTCAAAATGTTTGTTTTACTTTTAGAATAGACTTTAGGGAAAGCGAAGCATTTCAAATATGCACCACCCTTTAGGATTCAAAACTTCTGTTTTGTAGCAGCAGAAAATACTAATTTTTATAACATACTTACTTAATTATTTTCCACAAATACCTGAAGATTCCTTCACCTTTTTCTCTAGTAAGCATCTTTTGTATTCCTGTTCAGTCAGTATAATATTCAAAGATGCACACATTATCACTGAATGAGGCACTTCTGTAATTAGGAGCAGGGTCACTGTTTTAGTGTGATTCTCTGCCCACACTTTTTTACCTTGCTGAATGAGCAAATGAATGCATACCCCTAATAAAATCACAGCTGGATATATGCTTACCCTTATTACAATTTAATTTGTACCCTAATTTCCATACTTCAACAATTTTTTTACTAGTTACTATACTTGCTATTTTCCTATTTATGCATAAATTTATTCTGTCAATGTCTTTCAGATTCTGAAGACATCAGTAGCTATTACTATTTTCAGAATCTTTTAAAAATAATAACATTTTATTTCAAACTGAAAATTCAAAACTGTTGTTTTATTATAAGGCTTCAAGTCAGAATCTTCCAGTTATCTGCCAGTTTCTCACTCCTGTCCCAGTAAGACTGAAATCTTACCAGACATCCTTAGATTTTTCATTAGAGTGTTTGTATAAACTCATTTTCACTTTGTATGCCCAGGAAATTAGGATAATGAGCAAGGTGTCTCTTGTGTATTATCATTTCATGCAGACTGTGTTTTTATAACAATATAAGTTTACAGTCATCTTCCTTGCCAAGGCTAACTTAAAAACATGAAACTCATTAAACTCTATTACAAGCTAAGACTACCTTCAGTTTTTCTGCAGTTTTCAGTCTGCAAATAAAGAATGACAGCGCTGTCTGAATCTCTTTACGTTGGTTTCCCATATCTAGAGTTCAAATGTGATCTTCTACATTTAGAGTTTCTTGGGAGTGTTTATCTCTTCCATTCTTTCTCTCAGGTTATTTTCTTCAGCTTGGATTCATTTCTGATAATATGTGCTATTCAATTATAAGGTTGCACCGAAGAGAACAAAAGGCTGAAGCAGCTCTGATTGCTTCATCTTTCTATGGTCTCTGCAGTGTTCTTTCTGAGTCTGCCTGAATGTTAAATCACTTGCACCTGAATCACTCTCACCATAACATGTAGAAGACATTTCCCTATGTTCCTGTACCATCTACTTTTGTGCTGCCAAGATCACTAGAAAAGTTAAATTCATGGAGCTGCACTCCATAACTCAGTCAGATGAGGTTCATGGGACATGTCTGTGTTTCCTTTGTCAATGTACTTGTAAAAAGAAGGGAAAGTTCTCAGCTGTAGGATAAAGACAAAGATCCTAAGTCAGTAAAAATGGACTTTGGCTACAGCTAATATGAATTCTTAAAAGCATCCTACAAAATTTCCCATGAGGAGTCAGATCCTAAAGAGTCAGTGGGCTATTAGATACACTGGAGATTTGCAGGGTTAATTAGAAAAAGAGAAATAATAAGCAAATCCCAAACTCATTATATAAGATCTGAGAAACAGAACTGAGAACATCTTAAAGGTTGAGGAACACGAAAAAAGGACAAAAAACCTATTTTGCCTTTGAACACTATCTATTCCAGGGCGTGAAGTGAATCACATACCCAACCTGTCTACCTATCACCAGCTAACAAAGAGGGCATCACAGATTTGGGATTGTTCAGTATGCTCTTCCTGTTCTCAAATATAAGAAACTAAGTCAATAATTACTCTGCCTCTGTGTATTTTTTTTCTTTCACAGCAGACTGAATCCATGTAGCTGCAGTGCTATCAGTCCTACCATTAAACCCTTAATCTCTCTCTACTCGTGTTGTTTCCTGCAATGCCAAAGAGATCAGCCCTGCAACCAGTGTGTAGGTACAGACTTCTTGTTAGGGCCCAGGCCTTGGCTCTTTTCCTCTTTTTTCTGGCTGAGCTGTACTCATTTGGCAGCTGTCAAAGTCCTCAGCAGTCTCAGCCAAGAAAAGCTGGATTGACACATTTCAAGATACTCATGGTATCTCTAAGGAATATTTTGCAGACTAACAAGTAGGATTTGATTTTTTCCAGACACAACTGCCTTACAAATGGTAGATACCATTGTCATCACAAAACCTTTTATTCTCCATTTCTAAAGGCAGCTGTGTAGTAAGTCAACACTGGTCTTCACTCAGCAGAAACCTGGACTCAGAGTCTGGGAGAAACTAAGGAAATTTACAAGGGAGAACAGAGTGGCAAAAGAGTAACCCTCCTTCCCTTTAATTTAGTTTTTTTTAAAGTTTCAACATGTGCCAAAGCCAACAAACAAGCCATGATGCTTGGATAATGTTTTATCTGATTTGTGGGAAGGCTGTATTGAAAGATATTTTGTCTATGTCAATATTCTGTAAATGTTAGAAAAGTTTTGGTCAAAACATCTGTCCAGCTCTACCAGGAATATGTGATCTATTCATGCCCTTGTACTCAAAGCAGTGAGCACACCGTGAAGAACTTTGGTATGACTAATCCCAGGCACCAGTACACGCTGGGGTCTGATCAACTTGAAAATGGCCCTGTGGAGAAGAATCCTGAGGAAGAACAAGCTGAAAATGAGTCAGTAATACATCCTCTGCATTAAAAGCCCGCCTGCATTAGGAAAAACATTTGCTGACAGGTCAAGGTGGGTGATCCTTTCCCTCCACTCAGTGTTGGTGAGACAAATTTGGAGTGCTGTCTCTAAGTTCTGGCCTCCCCAGTAAAAGGAAGACAGCAGCTAACTGGTGCCAGTCCAGCAATGGCTCAGAGCCAATTAAGGGACTGCAGTAACTAACATACAAGGAGGGGCTGAGAAAGTTGACTGCTTAGCCTGCAAGAGAGAAGGCTTGGGTGTGTCTTAGAGAGGTGGTAAAGTTACCCAAGACACTCAGATCCCTGGAGATACTGAAAATGTACCTGGACACAGTCACTGGGAACCTGCTTTAGCCAACCCAGCTGGAGCAGAGGCCTTGGCTTAAATGCCGTCGTGAGTTTCCTTCCAACGTCAGCAATTCTGTGGCTCAGCAAAGCGCATGAGGTCTCTTCCAAGGCACCTGTCACTGGGTAATTCTATTTGTACCAGAATCTAAAGGGCAGTGTGAGCTTCAAGGAGCTCTCACGAGGCAGCTTTGTTCCTCTATTGCTCTGCCTAGCTCCAGTGTGACTCCAGACTTGATAAGAAGGCTAAGCATGATCCATAGGTGATGGATGAAGACCTCTTGAGACATGTAATTGTCATCTGCTGCTTTGGCAAGTGTTTGACTCGTCACCGAGACTTTACCTAAAATACTGTTTTCTAATTTATGGGTCCAGTTGTTAGATTAGAAACACCTACTTTACTGAAGTGTCAATGAAAATATTATTTTTATCTCTTCTTAGTATTTTAAATACAGAAATTTTAATTTTATATAAATGCTGTGCTAGAGAAAAACAAAGATAATTTCTTCAAAAACTGAATGGTGAACTTTACTAGAACATGGAAATTGTTTTCTTTTCCTCCCTATGTAGCTGTTGAAATTTTCCCATTAGTCATTCCATTTTCCAGTAGAGATTTAAAGAAATAATACTTATATCCAAGCAGAAAACATGCATTCTGAAGTAGATAAAAATGCAATTAAAGAAATGTTTTGGAAAGTAGAGGCATAGATTAAGAACAAATTAAGAGGACAAATAAGAAATCAGAACTGATTCTTATTTGCAGTGTCTACACCAGGGTATTTTAACTGATTACAACAGTGTTAATTTTTTTATTTTCACTTTTACAAGTCAAGAATCAACACAGTGGCCTGAAGAATAAGATACCATAGTTGAAAATATCTTTTTTCTATAAGCCACAATAAGTGGAAATACACTGTCATCTGTTCTAGTCAAACAGAAACAAAGTGATCTCTTTTAGCTGGTCCTGGGCAAATGATATGCAAATAATTCATTATTCCAGCAATCCCTGTCCAAAACCATTATTTGGTGTTTTGACAGATTCTCAGACAAACTTCAGTATGTTCTTTTGGTCTAAAAATTTCTTACCAATGACAATTGTCTGTACTCAGGACCACAGACCCATAGACGTATCAGTCTGTCTTTCCACAGCTTGTCATTTGTATGACTACTGGGGAAAAAATTTTTAAAAATCATAATTTGAAAGCATTTTAATACAACTTGGATTTTTATTTTAAAATTGCAGAATAGATCACACGACATCTATTGTGATGATCTATTGATCCCACAGCAAATGTTTGTAACTGTCACCAGAAACAGAGCATTTCTAGGAAGCACCATAACAAAATCTCAAGATTCAGAGCTATTTAAACCTCAAAACTCTGCACACGTTATCAGTGTTTCAGTGGTGAAACTTCAGTGAATGTAAAAATGAAATCAGCAGGAAAAGCAAACACAGAAATTAAACCATTAAATTATAACAGCTTGACACCCTCCATGAGAAAGACAAGGAGGGCTGATTCTTCTCCCTGACTCAAAATCTATTATCACACTCTTCAGATAAATAAAAGGCTGTTACAAAGAGAAATACTGAAGTAGTCTAATATGTAATAGAAGATACAATAGGAGTAAGGAAGAATTAAGTCACACATTAAAAAAAAAAAAAAAAAAAAAACCAAAAAACAACCAACCAGAAAAAAAATACCCAAACCTCTAACAACACAGTTAGTGATAGATTACTCTGTGAAAGAAACTCCTTGTGAGACTATGAATCCCTCATCACTGGTGCATCTCAAAAACAAGTATACAAACAATTGTCAGGAATTATTTGATACATGTGATTCTGCCCTCATCAGGGAGCTTGACTAGACAAGCTCTTACATACCCTTAGACTATACTTTTCTGAATCACATGTGAAAACAGGGACAAAAATATTTACATAATGTCTGCTGGTTTAGTGTATAGGCCCACATACAAATAAGGCAAGTTTTTAAAAATGCTTTTTCTCCTACTAGAAACAGCTTGAATTTGGTAGAATATGGGATGAGCAATGAACCTTCTGAAAATCTGAAGCCAATTTATTGGACTTGAGACCTTGAAAAATACGATTACTAGAGACTAAGTCCATTTCAATGGAGGATGATTCAATTTCCAGCATTAATCCTTACCAACATGAAGCTTAAACTTAACAGGATCTTAGCACTGCTTATAAGGGTAGCATAAGTGATTTTAATTTCATAGGGTATGATTCCCAGCAATGTGTCTTAAATAATTACAGGGGAAATCTCTGGGCTTTCATGGTTTGAAGCAAGTCACTGTCATTTCAGTGGAGGAACAAATCAGAAATTATCAGCTTCCAAAACCAAATTGAATTAATTAGAAAAATGACACTGAACTCCAAACTACGCTAAATTCCTACTCAGTAATTAGGAGACAGGGACACATCAGGGGTGGGGGGGAGGAACGGGAAGAGTATGTAAGTTCACTTTAAAATGAAAAGAATGAGGTTTATTTCTCGTAGTAGGCCAGTAATCTAGGGTACTGAAGATTTAGTGTCACAGGGGGGCCTTAAGTGCTTATCTGAGCCTACAAATATTTGAAGTTCTTCTGTCATGGGCTTTTGCCATAATGACTTGCTCAATAATAGATAAAGCTTCTAATTAAGACTGAAGACCCATTCATTAGAGTGTTTTTAAAAATTTTAACAACTAGTGCAGTACTAAGAATGAAATCCAGTCTCCTGTATACTTCTAGAGTATAGCAGTGTCAAAACTCTCAAAGATTTCAGCATGACTGACATTGGAATGTTGCTCCCTAAATCCTTCTTCTTGATTCTATTCTTCATTTGATATCAGTGTTTCTCATAATGAGAAAACTGTTCCAGTTAAGAGACATGGCAGGCAGTGAGAAGGAACTTGCTGGTGGTACACTGTGGTCTGCACCCCTCCTGGAGCCCATCTTGGATTATGTCTCCGTAAAAAATGGAAGAGAGACGCATCCAGTTTACTTCCTGGAAGTCAAAGATGCTTGACTTGAAAGATGCTTGACTTAAAAAAGATTCTTGACATTCATTCTTGAATGATCAGCTTAGCTAAGTGAGACAAGCCTGACCAAGCATATTCTGAAAGAACGGGTTTTATTCATCTGGTCTAGGTTTCCCTGGTGTATTGCAGTTTCTTACACATGTAAAGAAAGTCAGCACATTTTAAAATAGAAATTAGAAACAAATACTGGAAAAAGAAAGTGCTGTCACATGAAGTGTGTGAGTTTGATAACCAGCATTTCACTTGGTTTTCGTATGGGTATATATGGTTTTATTTGTGAACTCTCTTCAAGGTTTTTCTTCCAGTACAAGCTTTTTGGATAAATTCAAGAGTAAATTTGAACACTTTATTCTTTACAAAGAGAGGAATTTTGAGCCTCAAAATATTATTACCATGTGCACTAGCTAGTAAATTGAGTATTTTTATAGATGGTCTTAATATATTTATGAAATAGATGGGGTTTCTGCTGAGTAAACAGAAACCCAAATCCTGTTAAAAACAACTTCATGGCATTTAAAAACAAATTTTATATTAAAGCTACTGCACTGGATTATTCTTTACAGAAATGCACTGAGTGATTTGTACTCCAAAAATTAACTTTGTTCAAACTCTGATGTACACAAGTGATTATCAGAGATGCAAATATTTTGATAAGATTTTCTTTCAGTGGCTTTGTCCAGTAAAAGTAGGTATAATACCTCAGTACAAAAATGATAGGGTCCCTGAATCTTAGAAAAAAAAATGTACTAATACATGACCATATAAAGTTCTAAATCTCTTAGGCAGTTTTCTCAGCTTAAAGAGAGCAACAGATCTTTGAGCATTTTGACAAGGAAACCCACCATCCTGAAAGAGAGGAACAGATTTGTTTGAATTTATACAACCCATAAAAAATGAAACCTGCTTAGATGAGCAGAAGTTTAATTTTATTTTCTTCCCCATAGTCTTTGACAGAATTAAAAAAGAAGCAGACTTTTAAATGTTAGGAGAAAAAATGAAAGCAACAGTTATCTTTTTTTATGCTTAAATATTTCAGATACAACCAGGAAACAGATTTCTCTAGCTTAAAAAGAGAAGCTGGAAAGATTTGCTTACTCTGTCACTCAGATACACAAAGAGACACCAACATTTAAAAGAGCCAGAGTTTGCATTTAATGTTTTCCCCAACCAATTTTTTAATTTCTTAATTCTGCCACAAGTAAATACCTCCTAACTCTCTGAAGCAGGAAGTGATGCTGAATCTGACTGGACTGATGGAGATACAAGAGTAAAATCTATTTCACACATGCTCTTTTTAAGCTCTCAGTACCCACAACTACAGCCACAAAACCCAGAACAACTACTGTAGTATAAGAGCCCCGTTGTGTCTCAACCATACAGCCCTGACTGAAGATGCTCAGCAACTTCTTCAGTTCACCAGTGAAGTGATTCTCTGCCTTTCTTGCCAAGGTGTAAAGGCAATTCCAGAAGCTTCAGAGAGGAGCTAGGCTAGGGGTCTGCTTGCTTTATCATTTTAGAAAGCACCTAACTCAACCCAAGGGACAAAGGAAACTTCCGTCCTCTCTGGTCCATGGGGTTTACTGGCTGGGAGTTTATTCTTATGGTTTTCTGGTGCACTTATACAAGAGCCAGGAATTTTAGGAACTTAAGGTAGGTTACTCTGATTTTACTGTTGACAAAGCACTCAGACACAGTAGGTTTGAAAGCACAACCCACTCAAACATGCTATTATTAGAACCAGGTGGGAAATAATTTTCCCAATCTGGGAACACTTTTGAAATTAAGAAAAGAAAAAGTCTTTCTACTGTTAATCGGGACTAAAAGCCAAATGTCCACAAAATCTGCAAATTGGAAATCAGTGGAAATCAATAGATAAACGATTTGGCTAATTTTTAATTAATTAAGAGTATGCGATGAAAAGTAATCAAATTTGGAAAAAGTATTCAGAAGATACACACATGGTAGAAAACACACTAGGAGAAAGTAATGGGTGAAAACATTGCCCTTAAAATTATACTTATTAATAATTACCGTGAAGGATAAATATATTAGTAAAGACCATCTACATTTCTTCAGGGCATCAAACTCAGAGTTCTCATTTCCTCTTCCCTTTAATTTTATATGCTTGCTGACACAAATCAGTCATGAAATTATAGACTCCCGAAATGGTGCAGATTTGAGTTCAGAAAGACCAATAGCAGAATCTTCAGTATTTTGAACTCCAATTCCTTGATAAAGCCACTGAACTAACAGGTCAAGACTGTATAGGTTTGTATGCCTGCTTTTCAGCTTCAAAGAGAGGTACAATATAATACAAAGCCTGTGA